>NC_143014.1:64620947-64920947 GCF_055824585.1 Amblyomma mixtum
ACTCATTGGCTGTCTCAATCCCAGATGCTGCCTGTAGATGGCGTTGAAACGTAGTTTTCCGTTGCTCCCGCTCCCGCCGCATGGAGTATACCACTTTTGTTCCCGATGGTGCATGCCAATGATGTCCACCTGCAAAAAAACTGCTTTCGCACAATATTTCATGTATAGCAATGTTAAACCGCCTGCCATTTTTTTTTTTGTGAGCACCCAATCTCTGGGCTTGCCCAAATACCTAGGTTTTGTCCCTTGGTAACATCTTATTTTCTGCTTGAGCTGCTTCTGTTGCACCTTAGCCCTGAGGTCTGGGTGTAGCGTATCCAACACAGGTTTTAGCTTTCTCACATAGTCGCAGTATTCATTTGATGAATTTTATTTATTTTAAATGCGATTTTAAGAACTATCTAAGTCTAATGGAATGAAGACATTTGCTGCACAATAAGTGTTCATTGGCTGCAGTGTCTTCATTAAAATTTTGGCTGGCAAATGCAAGAATCCAAACAGAGAAACCAGTCTGAATGGAACATTGGTCAGCATTACTCCACTCAATGTTGTCCTATGCCAACTTTTAAAACCTCATGTGTTTGTATAAGTAATCCTGCAAAGCGGCACCTTGCCTGTTTATCTGCATATTTTTTTTTTGTACATCCTGTACAACATGTACAGGATGTGTTACAAGGCGATAAGCTCCTAGAAATGGCCCTCATCTTAGGTTTATTTTCTGGTAAAAAAAAAACACAAATTAAATGTTCAGAAATCAACATGCTTGCTATAAACTTGTCATGCTTAAAGGGCAACTCTGTTGTTTTTTGTTTTCTTTTTCCCTGTACAGATTTTACTGAAACTTGTACTCTACGTTTTTGGCAGTCTTATGATTGTGTGTGCCAAATTTCATAGCTGGGACATGTTTTGTTGCAGCACAAATAAGTTTTAAAATTTACTATTTTGTGACATCAGTCTCAGTTTGCATGCTAAGGGCAAAATTTCAAGCTTGTTTTTGGTCATTTCAGATGAATAACAATCCAAGCTGTCGCTCACAGTTGCCAGTTTAGCCAATTGACGTTCACATGTTACGTTTTGCAATAGTGTCCATGATGTCACCTTTTGGTCGAACCACAGTTTGTTTCCTGATTTTTGCTGTTTTGAAATACCGTGTATACTTGCGTAAATTTCACCCGCGAATAATTTGCATACCCCCAACGTTTTACCCAGATTTTGGAAAAGAAATTTCTGCCCGTATATTTCGTGCTAAGCTACACCAGACGACCAGCATATACACGGGTGTGTTCAAGGCAGGCTTGGGAAGATCGGCGCAGCCGCTTAGCCGTGTGCGGTTGAGAAAGGTGCGAGTGGTGAGGGCACGAATTGTGCGCCATTTAGCCGGCTCGCTCATGATGATGGTAGATTTCATGGACGAACATTTTCGCACGCGTCCGAATTCAAAACTACTGAATTGGTTGCTGTTCAGTTGGCCGCTAGTCAGCCAGGCCGCACGCAAGGGTGCCGTTTTATCAACCATTATCTTGTTTGCCTCCCACTGCTGGCTTCACGATTTTATCGTTGCTTGTTCATTGCTTTGAGTGCTCGCGCACTGTCATGCTATCCTGCAGGGAAGTAGATAATGTGGAGGGGGCGGGGTCTGCATATAGGCGGCAATAGACCTTATGCAAAATTGCTGCCATCTGTCGGATAAAAGAAGAACCAGTGGAAAGCCGCCATGTTGGAGGATGACAGAAGCTCGTTCCGCCTCTGCTCTCTGGATTTAGCCGTGCCCTGCGTTAGCTTCCTTACTGCTGTGCTGGCTCGAAAATCTTATTTTCTGTCACTTGAGCCTGTAAACATAACTGAATGGTCAGTCGACCTGTTTCTGCTGCCCAAGTTTCCAAGTGACTTCGCAGACACTTACTACGCGTCCAAAACACTTTCCGAACGCCACCGGGTACGGAGCTACAAGTTTTGAAGCGAAAAGCTTCCCTAGGCTAGTCAACACCGGGTCTGGCATGCGCCGTGATCAATTAGCCACATCTGTGCGTGCGCGAGTTCACCGCGTCACGTCACTGGAGAGGTGCACATGGTCGGCGGAGCCGCGCTCGGCGGCGGCTCCGCCGGTCGACCTTCGCCGTCGTTCGTGCGCTCTGCGCGTGTTTACCGAGTGTGCATCGGCGCGCGCTCGGCTTCCTCCTATGACGCTCACCGGAGCTTTTCGCTTATATCCAGACTTAACCTAAGCTAAGCCATAGCCAATTTTTTTCACGGAGTCCTACGTCAGTTTGCAGACGCTGAACACCAAGAAATGTACGAAGCGGCTAAAAATGTGCGCATTTCGGTCTAGTTTGAGTCAGTTTTTATTTGGTTGGATACTTTTTGCGAACGGGCGTGCCGCTTGAATAGCTGTTGTTGTGGTAGCATTTTCTGTGTGTTGCGTCGGCACCGAAAGCAAACGATAGTAAACCTCACGCTTATGTTGGTAGTGTCGAAAAAAGTGGCCTCTCAACATGCGACGCTTTTCATTTTCCTTGAAAAGCTCATACATGATTTGTTAGTTTGCCCTACTGCTCTAGTGCCCAGAGCCCCTAGTTTGCCCTAGTGCCCTAGACAGAGAAAGAAAACACGTTATTATTATTACCGGGCACATAGACCCCTAGGTCCCCGCACGACCCCACTACACAATTGTTTACGATTTTTGGACTATCGCCATTAAAAAACACGCCCATGAATGCAGCAGTGTCTATGGTTTTACCACGACGAGCAAGCAGTTGTGCACTGAGGTTTTTGGAGAATTCTACACACGTTATGCATTCCCGCTACTAGTTGGAACTATGGTACCGCTTGAGCGGCTTCCCTTACGGTCCTTTCTTTTTTTTTTTTTTACACAACACACGGTTTCGTGGAAACCAGTCACTTGAGTGAAATTGCTACATGCATACAATCCATCGCTCCACAAAATAGGCACCTTTCCCTGGTCTAACAGAAACGATTGACTGACTTGCAGTGCACAAACGTTCCGTGCCACGGGCACTTGACCCTTGCTGGTGTTTCCGTCGAAACAAATATTCGCACTTAAAACTAACGCGTGTAACCGCTGCGGCGGATAACGTTAGGAGCGACGGTTCTCACAAAGCACGACCCGTACCACTGAACAGCTGATCACGATTACTCTCTTGCGAGGCCGATAATCGCAGCACTTCACGGGCAATCGCAGGAGAAAAACTACTATTGTGTGATATTTTCTTCGTGCCTACAAAGCTTATTTCTAATTTCATTTGCTACATGGCGATAACGAAATGTGTTTCGCGATGTCTCGACATGTAGCGACGGTTCTGCAACATTTGTGCCGTGGATGTCGGGGATCACAGTCCAAAGATAGAAATGCGCTCAAATCAAGCGCTCTTACCTTTTTTCCCTGGGCGTCTTTGTGACCCTTCTGCGTACAGCAAGGCACCAAGCAATATGTGGGCATATTGGGGGACGGTGAAACTCGAGCGCGCGCGACGAGCGTGTACGAGTACGCGCTGTGAATCCGGCGGCTATCCTCCAACATGGCGGATCGCGCGTGGCGACCGCTAGATGGCAGTGCATTTCGCATAAGGTCTATATACAGTATACAGGGTGTGCACGCTAACTTTAGCCAAGGGTTAAAAAATGAAACATTCGAGGTAGGCCAGGGAAACCACTTACTTACGTCTACCAACCGGCTTGTGCATCGTAGGCAATTTTTTGTTTTGCAATTAATTAATTAGCAATTAAGATAATTTTTCTAAATGCGTAAATATTGACTTTAGACAGAAAATGTGAATAGAAAAGTTGGAGAGCACCTTCAGAAACCCCCATTCCTTTTTTTTTGCGGTAAAGAAAACCTCACGTGTATCTTTTTTCCGAGCTCCAAAGAAAGCCCGCGAAGTACAAAAAAAATCACGTGACTAGTGCATTTGCGCGCCACAATTGTGCTGCTCTCAAACGTGGTTTGAGTGAACGAAATCGGCTGCTGGCAAGGTGCGACGACCTCAATGAGCCGGCAGGCCGATATGTCAACGGTGGTTGCGGCCCCCACGCGAGCCAGCCTGCAAGCGTGACTGTGCAAATTGCAGCGAACGCACCGGGCATTGGGAGCTATGACATGGCCAAAGGTGACAAACACAAATTCGACGAGTTTTATTCGCCACTGAGAGGCACTTGCCTATCTTCTCTGCCTCTCAGTGGCGAATAAAACTCGTCAAATTTGTGTTTGTCACCTTTGGCCATGTCATAGCTCACAATGCCCGGCGCGTTCGCTGCAACTTTCACCGTCACGCTTGCAGACTGGCTCGCGCGGGGGCTGCAACCACCGTTGACATATCGGCCTGCCGGCTCATTGAGGTCGTCGCACCTTGCCAGCAGCTGATTTCGTTCACTCAAACCACGTTTGAGAGCAGCACAATCGCGGCGCACGAATGCGCTAGTTATGTGATTTTTTTTTTGTATTTCGCGGGCTTTCTTTGGAGCTCGGAAAAAAGATACATGTGAGGTTTTCTTTACCGCAAATAGATGGAATGGGGGTTTCTGAAGGTCCTCCCCAATTTTTCTATTCACATTTTCTGTCTAAAGTCAATATTTACGCATTTAGAAAAATTATCTTAATTGCTAATTAATTAATTGCAACGCAAAAAATTGCCTATGATGCACAAGCGGGTTGGTAGATGTAAGTGGTTTCCCTGGCCTACCTCAAATATTTCATTTTTTAACCCTTGGCTAAAGTTAGCGTGTATTGCGCATTATGTCCTTTGCGCAATTTTTTGGGTCGTGTTCAGAAAATTTTCCTTACGCTGCTCGCATGCTTTTGAGGGTCCCTCGAAACTACTCCATACAGCACCCAACGCCCTGAAGGCCACATGCTCGTGTCATTGTCGCCAATGTGTACATGCTTGAGCGCGATCAGCGGTTTGTTCTGCAGCCTGCAGCTGCCTTTCTTTCGCACCTATGGAGCTCGCAAAAGGACGCAGATGCACGCGATGCAGCAGAGAGTCCTCATAGAAATTGGGAGAGGGGTGATGAGGTGGCCTGCACTTCCACCGTGACCGCTTATCTGTTGACTTAAGGTTTTCGGTTTCTGGCCGCGTTTCCGGTCTTTGGAAGTGGCGCTCTAATTGGTCGGATTGCAAAGACATAGAAGTGATGTCGTGGTCGCCGTCACCTTTGTCGCTGCCGTCATCATGTGGACTAAGTAATCCTTGGCATTCTGCCTTGTTCTGTGTTTTGGATGCGGTTACATTTTCTTTTTTTTTATTATTAGAAGCTCTTTCCTTGGGAAGCATTCGCTCCTTTCAAAGTTCGTTCTGTGGCTGAAAGAGTGAGCAGCATGCTGCCAGCCAGAAGTACACTTGTCATTTATCCCTGCAGCCAGGTGAAGTCATTCCGACACAGACAAGGTGACTAGACAAAGACATATTTCCGATTGCTTAAGAGAGGCAAGTGTATGTGTCTGTTCCTCTGCCTCCATCTTACTAACAAGCAGTGGGAGAGAGCTGTCCAACTCTCACCCTGACTGGGAGCTAAGCTGATTGAACGGGCGAAGACAACAGCAAAATCTGCCGGTTGCCTGGACTGAGGACTCCACTCACAACACTTGTCTTTGCATAAAAGCTTTTTTCCTCCTCCTCTTTTATTTGATTTTTCTACAGCCTAGATTTTAGAAATAAAACCTTTAAATTCAGTATTTGTCCTTTGGTTCCTCCTTCACTCAACATTTTCTCACGGTGATAGCGTTCTGAACTGTAACAGTTGTACTATGCACTACCATTTGTGATTTAATTACTCATACATCAACTGCTCTTACTCACAGCATGTGGGAGGTGCAAGGTTTTATCCCCCAGTACCGCCATCGTTATTGTCATGCTTTTACTAGCAAACTAGCTAAGGTAAACTATACATGGCTTTTGACCGCACGAGGGTGCCATGTATATCACCGGAAAAGTGTGTGCACGCACACACACTAAACAAAATTTGTGTTCTGGAAGAATAAACAAAAAATTACTAAATTAAAAAAAAAATAAAAGTCCACCTGTTACTATAACGACATATGATGAACACTTTTGAAAGAAAAAACATGCACATAACATATAAATACAGTAGTGTAGAACATAGGGCTAGTTGGTAGTTGGTCATCATGTAATGCAGCGCGCATAGCAAGATGGGCACAAGGAAGAAACAAGAGGACGAATGCGATCATGTTCTTCCTGTTGTTTCGTCGTCTCCCGTCTTGTACACTGTGTTACGTAATGAACATCAATGTAGTATTTTAATGCGTTAAGGTCACGCGGTGGGATACACCGATAATGGCAAGCTCTTCACTGAAAGATGTCGCTTCAGTGCTGAATTCTTGTATATGAGGCAAGATCTCTCTATTTCCATCATAATCTCGTGACACAGTTTAGCCACTTGTTGGTCTCTTCATAGATATTGAGAGCACCCTCTCAATTACTGTGCACCAACAAAGATGAGTTTCAAAAACTTCCAGCAGCTACGTGTACCTTTAATTAAATGAACATTTACTTCTCTCTGTGCCTCTTGATTACACAATGCTTCAGTTTTTGCTGAATGTAACTTAAGTAGGTTGCTGCACCACTGTTGTCAAATTGCATGCACGTTCCTCAATTGCCACCAAAACTTGCCATGTTGCACAATGTAACTGTGTGGCCTCACAAAAATTCAGTGGCCATGGATTCAATGGACATTGAGAGTGCCTGTTTGACAAAGGTAAAAGTCAAGATCTACAATGCAGAGGATTAAAACTTTCATCATTCCTCTTCATCTACAGGACTTGCAGTAATTGGTGGTAATTATCTTGAACAATGCCCTTTTCCTGCCCGTGCAGGGTTTTCACTTATCAGGAGTGCTTTGTTGAGTCAATGGGCAGCCAGTCAACAAAAGCACAAAACCTTGAGTGCCTTTATCCACAAGTATCAGTAGGTTGTGAGTTGTATGTCACTGACCTCTTGCTTGTTTTGCAGAAAGTGTCCATGTACTGTTATAATTTTTTTTTCTAGATTATCTTATTGTACCCTTGTCTAGGGCGCTACAGCTCTGAGTGGTTTTCAAAAGTTTTTGGTGCTACAAATAAGGGGGAGGGGGTAGGGTACTTTGATTCATTTAGAGTTACTATGGCAGTCTGCAAAAGTTACCACTGTTGCCACTGTTTCAGAAGCATAGTTGACTAAAAGCAAACCGTTCATTTAGCCCCTTCAGGTGCAAATTATGATGCAGTGGAGGGAACATTTTTCATTTAAGATTTTTATGAGGAACATGCCAACATTGTGCAGAAAAAAACTCCCAACATTCTCTGATCATTGTTTATGCAATTTCTGTCAGGTCCTGATGTACAAATTGTGAGTCAGCAATATTTTCATTGTCTCAATTGCATATCTTTTGACTCATTCCTGTCATAAGTTATGTAAACAAATCGACAGGTTTCAGTCACTTGAAAGTGGTTATGCTTGCAACACGAACGAAAATCGACAAGTCAGTGGAGCCATTCATTAAAGAAAGAAAAAGAAAAACTGATTCCTGAATTCACTTTACATGCCTAACTTAGTATTTTTGTACACGAGATTTCTCATACTTATGCAATGGATATTGTGCCTTGTATAGACCTTTTCATTGTTTGTAGCTTGATGAGCGTTTGTGTGTTAGACTGTGCTGTGCTTGCACAGTAGATGCATGTATGAAATCTGCCAGTGAGAATGCTTCTGGCACAGCCCAGTGGAAATATGGCTGCGGCCAAAAAGACAAATGTGAAAAGGTCTGTAGACAAGCTTCGATAGTGTCCAGGATGCATCCACATGTGTAGACGCAGTGCTTGAAAGGGATCTCGCTTGCTACGCCGCATCAGTAGCAGTCATTTATATGTAGGGGTTGGACTTTTTGGCTTTTATTTTTTAAATTTTAAGAATGAATTTTTTCTTTTTGTTTTCAAATATTATTTCTAGTAGAAAAACTGCTCATCTTCTTTCGACAATATTGTGGTATCCTTTATGCACCAAGTGACACAGTTTATCTGGTGTGCTTGTTAAACACGTACAAGCAGATATGGCCGTACTTAGGGTTGCGCTAGCAGAAACAGTTACATTGTGGTGGTTAAGTGATCGGGCCATGACCTAAAAATGTATGTGTAAGTTTATTTCTCAACATGTCACAAAAATAAATAAAAAGAAACGAAAGCTAAACACAGGATAGCAGAACATGCAAAGCTGCAGCATATGTGGGCGCTCCTGCTATCGCTTTATGGCTCCTGCTATCGCTTTATGGAAACCAATTCTAGCCTACACAATTGCGAAAAGAAAAAAAAACGGATGACATGAACAAAAGCCTCGGAGCTAGCTTGTGTCTTGTGGTGCAACCCGCATGGTGCATCTTGCAGCCTAGTTTCGTTTTCGCACCTGCAGTTTGCGACAGGTTTGGACCCATCCCACAGCTTGCTGTGCAGTGAAATTTATGTACAAGTGCTAAGCTGTTTACGCCCAGTTAAGGTTAGCGCGTTAAAGGCAGCATTATACAATCGGTGCTATGCCTGCAGGCATCATGAGGAGCAGGTAAAAATGGTCCCGCTCGCGTTGTAGCTCACAAGGGACGGCTTTATGTTTTAGGAGGTGTCTCATTGCATTTTGTCAGCAGTGTGGTGCACCATTGGTGCCCTGTCGCTCCAGCACAGAGCAGCCGCGAGGAGTGTGTTGTGCGGTGCACAAGCGTAGAAACTAGCTTGTGGTAGCGTGACCTAAGGAAATGCCGATTGCTGCCTGATGGCATAGTTTTAAAAGTTTCAATGGGAAGGTTTCTATATATTTGAATTTTGGCACGAGAACCATTAGAGATAAGCGGTGACAAAGGCACCTGTTGAAGTTTGTGTCAAGTGAATAACTCGACCTCACTGATATTTTGAGACATGCAAGTTCAAATTGATCAAGGTTTGCATATTTGTGCTTGAAGTTTCTCTAAATTTATTATATTTGTGCTCCACAGCCACTCTAGAACGCAATAGTTGTGCTTTATTGCTGCTCCAGAATGCATATTTTTCTTCTCCAAAACCCACGTTGGCTGCTACATTGGCTGTCCCATCCCTGGTACTGTTTCCGACGGCAGCTAGTGCATCAACAATTTTAGTTAGAAAGTTACATGTAAGCATTCAGAATAGAATTAGCGGTAATTGTATGGTTAGCATAGGTTTTCTTGCTCATGCTATCTTTAAGCTGTGTTGAAAGAAAAAGCTTGCTGTAAATTTGTATCCCTGTGCTTAGAACGCCCACAGGAAGTAAAAGAATAACCATATCAGTTATTCAGATGGATCCACCTAGCCCACCTAGGTGGGATTATTTCAGTATTTATAGACTATTCAGCTCATGGCAACATCGCTGTACATTCCTACATTACGATGCAAACTTCTGAGGTCTTATACTGGTACGACAGGTGGATTCTTGCAATTTTTCTTGTATCACACATCTTTGCTAAACACTGTGATTGCATTTTGCTTAGTGGAGGTCTTGGAAGAAAGTGGTATTGAGAAAGAGAATAAACTTTAATTTGTAGATAACGGTTGTTTGTATTATGGGTGGTTCCCCCCATTGGTGGTTGTCACAGAGTGCACTCACAAGATCACCCTCCGTTGAGCCTCGAGCGATGTGCTGGTGAGCTCCGCCTCCCAGAAAGCACAGTTGGGTTTGGGGATGAGTTTAGCCCCAGGGGGGTTCTGGCAGGTTCATGTGAGGAGGTAAAGGGTTGGGGTGCCACTGCAGGATAGCAACAACCTTGGTATTTGGATTGAGGAGGTAGAGATTGCTGTCGAAGTTGATTTGTAGCATGCTGTTTATGGAAACGTCTATCCTGTAGGGAGTTTTGTGTGTGGGGAGGTAGATGGTTCTTCCTTTCCAAAGTGTAGAATGTCTTCAAAGGTGTCGATGTGGTGTTCCTTGTGTTCACGGTCTAGGTTCGACCGCTGGTCTCATGAGGCTTAGCCAGTGAGGTTCGGACCATCACATTAATGGGACACTGAGGACAAATAGAACTTGGCCAGTATCAGTGGGATACTGTGTTCTGAAAGCAAAGAAATTACTTTCACCAAAAACAAAGCTCTTATAATCTAGAAAGGGCGAAAAAAGAAATGCAGGTGACTCCATCAGTGGCAGATTTCGCAAGTAAAATTCTGCGTCGACATCAATATGTGGTCGCAGATCCCAGAGGCTATGGTGTAGTGCCATTTACTTGAAAAAGGTGGTAGCCCATCCTTTTGTCAATGGCATCACAGTGTAAATCGACTGGTGGGAAGATGTTTAAATCTATTTTTGTCGGCAATAAATGCATCTTTTGCTGCCATTCAAATGCTAGCATAGCCAGAAGGAGCCAGAGAATCAATTTCTACTGAGCACAGTATTTGAATAGAGTTCTCAGTTTCCTTTTTAACCAAGAACTAAGACGTGTCCATGTGTCCAGACGCATACCAATGAGGTTTCTGTTGCTTGTCCGTGGGGAAGTGTTGCAACATGCGTTCATACCATTAGTGGAGTAACTCCAACATATAGGAATGTTCTGCAGGAAGTTTGTGTGTTGTAACAGTAGTGGTTGGTGTTGGGCTGTGTGAAAAGTGGAATATGTTGTGTGTCACCCTGTTGCACATCAACCTACAGTCTCACTCCAGGGCCTGCACATTTTGTGCCTTAAATCTACTTTGACCCCTTAACAGACAGTGACAAGCATGGCAGAAGCTGACAAGTCATTTTTGGCTGTTGATGAGTCGAGCTTGTCGTGTGGTTTGTGGCACTCTTTGTCTGGTTTACAGCAAGTAGGCCTTGTCCAATGCTTTTTTTTTTTTTTTTTTCAGGTGACATTACGGGTTCTGAAAGATCATTTTGGTGCATGTTTCTTTTATAAAAATGTCTGTCAAGACGTGAAGCTTTTTCACAGCATCTTAACTCGCTTTGTTGCATAGCTGTGGTGAGCTCTAGTGTACAAATTTGCCCATGCAGGCAGCATACAGCTTGGCTTCAAAAGTTTTTATTTATAGAAGCGTGCTGTGGCTCTGTGATACAATATTGAATGTTGATGACAATTGCATAACTGTTTTAATTGGAGTACTTTTGCTTCTATCAACTTATTAACATGCTAATGCTTAATTTGTGATGTAGAACTAGAACCTTAGTGCTTTCTTTACTTGTGAGCTTCTCTAGCAAATTGCACTGAAAGCATGAGCTTTGCAGAAAATGATTTTCTGGCATGCTTAGTAAACATTCAGAAGTTTTTGTTTGGGTTCCACATTTTTATACTCTTTGTTCCATAGCCATAGAAAGGCCCATGTCTCGTGAATCTGTTCATGGGTTGGGTTTTTGCAGCGTTGTTATGGCCGTATATTCCGTCTACATGTTACACGTTGTTTTTCGAAGAGTAGCCTGCCATGTCTTGTTACTCATTTTATTGTTATGCTTCACTGATACAGTCACTTTCATTGCAACATGAAGCAGTTTCTAGTTTTGTCTTTTGTTAGGTTTTTAATTCAAGGGTGACCTTTGTCAACTTTGAAGGTGGAAGTTTTGTCAAGCCTTATGAGACATATCGGAAATTGCAGTTTAGGAAGTAAATAGTACAAGGTTTCTTTGCCAACCTCTGTAGCAAATTAACTGTGTTCTTTTGTAACTCATGGCTTTCTTTCATTGCATTGCTATATCTCTAAAAATTTTATTTGTTCTGCTTCTTAGACAGATGGAAAGAAATGGTACCTCAACACTTTATTTATGAATTATATTGTTTTGTCATGGCACAGGAGAAGATGTTACTGCGGCAGCACAATGAAGCGGAAAGCTTGCATGCTGTGCAGAAGTTGGACTGGGAGTGGAAGCTCAAAGAACTCGGCCTTTGTGAAGTCAAGGCAACACCCGTCATTGATGACATTTGCGTGCCCAGTGTGCATGTTAGTGACGAGTTTGATGTGCTGCCTGCATGACATAGCCTACCAGTGAAGACATGCTTGGGGGACTGCTCTGAAGATGTGTGTGAAGCCAAGAACTGTATGGACGTTTTCTACACGGTGTTAGTATTGATGAATATGGGTAATTGTTGGTGTTGCAGCACCACATGCTGGTTCACAAGACCTTACAATTTTTTAATGAGCATTCTGGAAGTGCATGGTCACCAGCCTGATAGGAACCATTTTTGCCAGGTGCAGTGGTGTGGTACTGAAAACGTCAGTGCCCTTGCAGTATGCCCTCTGCCCTCATCCTTCCGAAGAATTATGCAGGGTTTCACAAAATTTTTTTACAGTGGCAATTAAAGCATACTGCGGGTACATAAAGGTTGGAATTTACCACAAGAATTGCACTGGTTTGCTGAAAGAACGGTTTAACACAGGCATTCCCCTTTTGCCTGTTAAGGAAACTTGTGATATTTGTTTGAAGTCCTTTCCGTAATGGTTGGTCATAGCCATCGGAGCCCGGTTTTAAATTACCTGTAACGCGGTTTTACAGTGCCAGACGTGGTAGTTCAAATGGACATTTTATTTTGCATCTTCGATGTCGCGCTGTGGAAGTCACTCAGCATGTCAACTTGTTACCCTATGGGATCTTGCATGATGCCGTAGTTTTAAAGAAGTGATTTCCTTTGCAGATAAGGCAGCATTGCTGCCTTTTTAATATGCGATGTGCCCGTCGACGTTTCGAGTGTTTATAATTGTTTATATGATACGGCGGCATTGAAAGTGTTCATCCCCGTATTTAGACATTTTTTTAATGGCATGTGTAAATAAACATTCTCACAGTATGCCGGGTCTGTCTGTCTGCTGCGCTCAATGTGGTGCGCGCTGGGCATTTTTATTAGTTTTTTTTTTTTCAGCCCACACTAATTTATGTCTGTGAAAACTGCCTTACGGCATGTGTGTGAACGTTGGCTAAACCGAACTTGCAGCTTTGTGTCAGTCTCCAGCATGTCGCATTGGTTATAAAGGGTGTTAAGCATTGCTAGTGTTCGTTAGCCGTGCTGGCGGATGTGTTGTGTCGCTGTCTGTGCTTGCTCTCAACAGTAGAAAACTTCGGAAAACTACACTGGGCCATAGAGGAACCCGAGCTCGCTGCGACGAAAGCGCACCACCGCGCGAGACCGGTGTGATGATTGGTTATCAGGAAATGAAAGGCGCGGTAACTAGCCTCACCTTGAACACATTAACCCCGCGCCGTGAGGTGGAGGAGGAAGGCGGGAGTGAAAGAGGAAACAAAAGTGCCGTAGTGGAGGGCACACGACTGCCTGGGGATCTTTTAACGTGCACTGACATTACACAGCACACGGTCGCCTTTTGCGTTTCGCCGCCATCGAAACGCGGCCGCCGGGTTCAAACCCAGGTTACAGTGCTGTAGAATATTCTAGAGCATTGTACCCAGGTACTCCGGCCCAGTATCCGAGCGCCGTAACCACTGAGCCACCGTGGCGGGTGAAATTAAGCAATACATCCTTATTGGTCCGCCTCGTCTTTCAAAATAGAAGATTATAGTTCAGCGCCTCGTCCCGTCGTACTTCTTGTTCTTGTGCCTCGTCCTTAGTGCACTGCTAGCATGGATGGTGAAATTAAAGCTTCGGTGTGTTTTTTCGCGCATTGACAAAATTTGGCCTTTAAGGTTTTGGTTTTCTACTACAGACGAAAGCCGTAAACGCTGTCCGCCATAATTTGCCTGGTGAACGTGTTGCAACGCGCTCCCCGAACGGGTGTATGATTCACCCATTGGTTCGGGGCGATATGCTGCGGTAAGCCTAACGAAGGGCGTCCCTATCTGCTGTGCTCGCGGCTCCAACATCTTGGCTACTTCAGTGTTTGCATACCCGAGCCCATGTGGCAGCGGCGATACGGATCGCGGCCACACGCTCTGTTGAACGAGAAGGAAAACGACAGTAAAGAATCTCGTATTTCGCGGTCGTCGACTTTCTGGTAAGGGTTTCAAGTTTCCGTGCGGTCGGCGCTCGACTTAACGAGATTTGGAAGTTTTGGTGGTGTAGGATGGTGATCAAATTTTAGTGATGGCTTGACACCAGCGACTTCGAATTATACCCACCTACAACCTACTGTGTACCCACCCTGCTCGCGCGACGGCGCGACTGTGGCAACTGTGGCTTGCGCTACTTGCGCATTGTCGTTGCGGGATGTTGCTGTTGTGTGCCGCTGCCGTCGTGCTCTCGTGTTTATGGTGATATTTGCAACCGCGTGGGTGTGTTTTGCATGTAAGGATCCCTTTGGGGTTTCCGCGAGGAGCATCGTTGGCATCGCATCGCCCAGCATTCGTTGTCGATGCCTGCGTTTACTACCACACGGCCGTAGTTTGCGAGGCAGCTGATATTTTCAGTCGTGCTTTATCGTTATCTTGTCTTCTGTGCAGCTATGGAAGTGAACGTCTCGACAAGTCACCCGAGTAATGTTTAGTGCGGCTGCAACGGTCCCACACTTTCGTACTGATGGCAAACCTCAGGCGGCACTTCAATTTTGGGTCCCACAAGAGCGGATCCGTCAACACATTCGGCCTGTCACACGGCCATCAGTCAAGCTCCGAAGGCATAGCGTTTCCCGACCATGCGTTTAGCAGGTCGGCGTTTATGAATGAAGTCTGCAGCTTCCTCGACCACTGTTCAGCGTACATTCAGGTAAGCAAATCTTGTCATTCCAGTCCAAGAGGAAGCCGAATAGTGAAAATTGGTATGAACTTAAATCCATGTAGACGCTTGACCAGCAGCGTAGAGAGTCGCGCTTCTGCGTTGAGTTGCGTTATCATATGCACAGATCGAAAGTAAGCAATCTGGCGATGCTGTGTGAAGTGACCACAATATATCTGTGTGCGTATGCCTTCACCTGCTCGAAGAGTATTTATACACTGTGCCTACGGGGTGCAAAATAGCAACTCCTGCTCTTAGAAGTTCGAGGCATCGAAGTTGATCAGGCAAAATTTATCCAGAAACTAAGGTTCGAGCGGCGACTGGATAGGAGCATGGGACCGCGTGTGTTGAAATACCGCTGTGGTGGCGAAAACGAACTTTCCCCCAGCACCTATCTCCCAGTGGTGTTGAATGTCTCATTTTTAACCTTTCGTAGACCTTAGCCTTGGTATTAAAGGGCGCTGACCAGGTTTGAACATTTGAAATAAGCGTATCACGTAGTTTGGGTGGTTATGATCAGCTTTGCAAAATATTTAGAGCCATGTACACCATGCAAGGCAGAAAGTTCAAACCTCATTTGCCCTCTCCATCTCAGTGTGACCAACCTTAGTTCGTGCAGATGGCAGCAAAGGCACACCCACAGAAAGTGTAAATCTTGGGGAATCTTCACTGGTCAATTATCCTAATTTATGGGTGAGGTGGAGCTGTGGCATCTTGTAACCTAGGCTCTACAGACACACTCTCTTGCTGTGTCACTCGTTTTTGAGATTGAAGAAGAAAGCCCCTTAGCATCACTTTTTGTACTCTGTCTCAGCTTGTTAGCACTCGCAGGTGAAAATATGAAATGGGATTCCAAATGGTCCCACTTGTTTTCAAGTGGTGCCACTTCAAAGCAAGTGGTTTTACAAATAGTCGCACTTGCTTTCAAGCGGTGCCATTTCAGCAAGTGGTTTTTAGGAGTGGTCCCCCTTGCTTTCAAGTGTGGTTTTCAAAGTGGGACCACTAGACTGCAAGTGGCCACAGCTGGGCATCAAGTGGAACCATGATCCGTGTGGACATTTGTATATTAAACAAACAAGGCAGAACCACAATAGATTCGTAAAATAGAGCCGGCAGCAGCTTAATTTAATAAATCGTATTAATCATTTGCGAATCAGTGTGGTCGAAATTATATGAAATAATTGCTCAATAGGCAAGCACCACTGGCCCCAGTATGACTGTCTCACAAGTAGGGTATATATATGGAAGCAAAAAAGTGTTCTGTGGATGCGTACTCGTGAGCCAATGTTCTGTGTGATGTATACTTGTGTATGTGTTCTTGATTTCCATGACAGTATATGTGATTCTCAGTTTCAATTCTCCTGTAGAAATGTTGGCACCAGGCTCAGTGCCACCCTGCAGTCCTCACAAATTAGTTTTCCTTTTGCACCTTAATAATATGCAAAGGCACAATTGGAACCAACTTAAAAACCCAGTTGGAACCATCTGAAATACCAAATTTCATGGTTATAATTAAAATCTGAGTTTTTTTTAATGGTCTGGTTTGCCAAGTGGTCTGCTCAAGTGGTCCCACTTTGCCAAGTGGTCCCTGTCCAATAACCCACTTCAACTGGTCCCACTTGTAAAATTTCACCTGAGTGGAGTGGAAGCTGTACATGTGTGAGGCAACAGCTTCCAAATGTGTCATTTGCTTGCGAGCACGTGAAAACAGCACACTTGTGGAAGCCATCGCCCTGTGCTTTTGACTTCCACTCGTCTTTGGGCAAGCTGCAAAGCAGAGTATAGACACTTTTTGTTTCTTTGGGGTTTGTGTATTGTGTTGTAGTTTTTATTCATTCGTGTGTTTGCTTTTTTTTTGTTATGGCTTTATCACGCTTTCCCACGTGTAGTCCCCCTAGAGAGTGCATTGGGATCAGTCGCATCTAGGCAACCGGTATCTCTGTACACCTGCTAATGGGCAGACATGTGTACTGCATAGTTCTGACAGTTTTGTGCCTTCTACTAGCAAGGTGGACAAATAGAAATTTTGCTTGTGGGGGCTAGTTGCCATTGAACAAGAGAAATTGTCTAGGAAAGGGCACTGCTGAGAAAAGCGGGGTGAACTTTCTTCATTCCAGTGACTGTAGTGCTGTTAATGAGCCTTTCCAAGAAAATTTTTTGGCACCGCATTCCTTGGACAATGCCTCACAACTGGAGTGCAACAAGCTTGCAACCAGAGAATGGTCCCATTAAACAAAACCGACTGCTAAATGCCACCACTATGTGTAGTTTGAGTGTGAGTGAGCCACTAACTTATTCAGGAAAAGTCTGTATTCTCAGTTGTGTTCCACATCTTATTCAAGCTGCAGCATAAAATCAGTGCTGTGGCTGGGATGTTGGTGGCTCTTCACATTGGCTACAATTGTACTGACTGCCACCGCGGTGGCTCAGTGGTTATGGTGCTCGGCTGCCGACCCGAAAGACACGGGTTCGATCCTGGCTGTAGCAGTCAAATTTCGATGGAGGCGAAATTCTGAAGTCCCATGTACTGTGCGATGTCAGTTCACGTTAAAGAACCCCAGATGGTCGAAATTTCTGGAGCCCTTCACTACAGCGTCCCTCGTAGCCTGAGTTGCTTTGGGACATTAAACCCCCTTCAACGAAACCAAATCAAACAATTGTACTGACAGTTAGTTCGCTGTTCTGTTCACTGCATTCAAGCCAAGCTTAAGGTCACATAAAAACAACTCTGAAGTCCAGAGTGTGGTCTTGCTGGTTCATTATTATCTTTTTGTTGTACAATGTACAATGGGTACAAGTGTACAATGGGTACAAGCTTTTCCCTGCCTGGTGCTCGGCTTCTTTTGGGTGAAATGCTTGGGAAATGGGTCTCTGACCCCACCTTGAGAAGACAAAAATACCTTGTGCAATGGCGCTCTTTGGCCACAGATGCCCTTGCACCATAAAAATCCATCATCATCATCATCTTTTCAGGGTGCTGTAGTTTTACTTTTAAACCACTGTAATGCTTTTTTTAGTGCGATAGCACTTATAGCAGCCATCCTCATTTAGCTGTTGTTTGTTTGTCTGGAGCCTGCTTTGTGACAGGCTGCCCACCCACCCACTGGGTTGTGGGCAACCTGCCGTGTGTGCGTGTGTGTGTGTATGTGTGTCTGCACGCGCGTGCATGTGTGCATGCACACACACATACATACACACATACACATACTGCCGGTGGGCAAGTGGCAGTTCAATTAATCATTGATCACAGATGTTGCTCGGGAACAACCTGGGTGTCACAAGCCCCATCGATGGCAGCACCTGCCATTGCAGGGCAGTGCCGCATCGCATAACAGCTGCACCACTGTGCCAGAAGTGGTACGAGGACTCCCAGGGATCTATACATGTAAAATTCCGCATATATTGGCATTAACCCTTTATCGCTATCCGAACTACTTCCATCCATGAACAGTGGATCCGAACATTGGAACCGAAGTGAAAAGTGAAGTGGTAGCACACTTAATTCGCGTTTGGCATAACTACACAAATCGACCGTCAATTTTTTCCCCTTCTTTCTTGCTTTGATGCCTATTGATGACCTTTCGTTTTGCAGCTAAAGTTGTGATTAGTTGTTGCTGTATCATAGAATTTGGGGGAACAACCGTTGGGAAATGTAACCCTTCTCTTAGCTCTTCTGAGTGTTTTAGTTTGTGTCAGAAAACCTTAGTGTAGTCATATACAAGTCGAGAAAAAAAGCAGCTTTTTCCGTTCAAAGGACCCCCTTCCTATCCAGTGGCATTGGCCAATTCTAATGAACCTCCTAGCGTGGCAATGCAAGGAGTGGCAGATGAAAGGGGATAGTCCCCTACCTGAATTGTTATGCCATTCCCTGCATTGTCACAGTACTCACGCTAGCAGTATTTAAGAATTGGCCGATGCCATACGACTGTACCTGTCACAAAGATGGGCACTCTCAATAAGTGGCCATGTGCATTCTGTTGTATCATGAGAAACTGCCTCACCTTAAGCATATTTACTTTACTTTACTTCCGTTCAGGTTAGTTATTTGAGGACATTTTCTCAGCAAGTGCCTTGTGCTTTTTAAACTCATTTGGGGGAAATGTTAAAGGCTGTTTGCAGTTTTTAATTATGTGTGCGGGCTTTAATAATAAAGGAATTGCTTTCCATTAGTTGCTGCTCTCACTAGATATCACTGATGCAGTGTGAGGCATGTGTGTTTGTTGTGGTGAAAGTGCATGCAGGATCTAAGTTCTGTTTTTCGTGTCTGCTAAATTTTTTTTTTGCAGTGCATTTTTATTCCGCAAGGCACGAAACCCTTAAAAAGTGCTAAGTTTTGCCATCCTCCCTGATGTGCACATCACTCTTTTTTTTTTTTTCAGGCACTGAACTCATTTTGTAGCTCCAGCAGTGTCTTGGCTAAAAGCTTGGTACGAGTTTTTCACAATGTTCCTGTTTACCGAGAAGTTGCTGCTCTCTTCCTTGGTGCGTGGGAGGACCTGGGGAGAGTCACAGCAGCTGCGAGTGCTGCTGTGAAGACTGAGACTTTGATGACACTCCAGGATGTCCTGAACAAATTGGAGGGAGAAGCTCCAGGGGATGAGTCAGCTGCACTCACGGAGAGCATTCAGGTCTTTAGCTACATTCTTTTGAAGTGGTCAGTGCATGCATGAATATCAAGTGAAGTTACAGGGTGCTGTTACCAAGTGCATCTGTGTGTCGCAGACTTCATTGAACTCCAGGCTCATGTTTAAGTCATGCAGAAGGGTTATGATGAACAAGTGTCTGTCACCAGAAAAAAAGCAAAGGAGGCGGGGAGCCCTGTCTGCAAGTGCAGCCGTAGAGGCGCTGCTGTGATCATAGTAGCTAGGCTGGTTTTGTTGTGGGGCTAGATGCCACATGCACTTCAGCAACTTGCACCAATGGAACCAAGCTATCTCTTAAATTATGGTTAAAAGGAAAACAAAGCTCAGTGCTTTTTGGTCTTAGGTGATGGGTGCATAGATACAACTCCTCTTGTGGAACAGGAAGCCTCAATGCCATTTCGTGCAATGTCAAAAACCCATCCATAACTGAAGCCCTACATAGGATGTTTTATGATGTACACTTTATTTGGTGAAGTGGCCAGTATGTCTGCAAGGCATAGAATCCACTTGTTTCATGTCTTGGTTCTTGCTGTTAGTATGCCTGCCAAGTATACAATAATAGCTGAGTTCAAGAAGCCTGGCTTCATTATGTCTGTTTGCGAAAGCAATGCTCTGACATTAACTTGCGCAGATTTGGAAGATGACAGTGAGTACATGTCAGTGGCACTGACAGCCAAGATGGCAGTATTTTCTGTAAATGCATTTGAGCGTGAAGAGTGTGATGACTTTTCTTTCGTAGAAAGTAGGCTTTTTCATGATGCATAGGTGTTGCTCTGCCTTCTCTTTACTGTCAAGATTGCCACAGAACAGAACCTGCGCAGTCTTACCATTTTTCATTTGACTACAAGGATTGGTGTGTATAAAGATTGAGAACATAGGAATAGGGTAGTTATGGCAATTTCATCGACAGCACACTTAAGCAGACTCATCAATACAGGCATTTTTGGCTGACCATTTAAAGAGATGTATCCTGCCTTGTGGTGTGAACTGTAAACCAGAAAATAATTATTTTCTGAAGATGACCTGTTACTGTACGAGTTTTGAGATTACTTTGCCAAAGTTTCTTTAGTAATTCATATTCTTTATAGGCACGTAATTAAAGGCATGAAAAGTTCATTTTCATTGAATTCAGTATACCTAAAATCAGTAATACTATAGTTATCTTTCATTAAACTAACATTGCACCTTGTTTTAGATCAGTTCAGCCATGCCATGCCAACTGTTAGCCCTGTGGGGCCCATATTCTTCTTCCCTTTTTTTTTTTTTTTGGGGGGGGGGGGGGGGGGGTCATTTTCTGCTCTACACATGGTGCAAATTTCGTTAGTCAGTGCAGTGGCTGGAACAAGTGTTGTGTACTTCTATGGGGGCTTGTGACCTTCCTGTGAAGCCAGTGGGGCCAGAAACATTGGATTGTATGTTAAAGTACAGGCATACTATAGTGGAAAAATGCACAGTGAACTGCTGGTGGCACAATGCGCACCATGGAAAGTTTGGCTGTACCAGCGGAGAGGAGTTCACAAGAAAACGGCACCACGCCAGGCAAGTGACTGCATTGTCCATGCCATGCCGGTCGTAGTCCATGCAGGGGCGCGTTCGGTTCTGCCACCACTGCTAGAAGAAAACTGCGGTAGGGGCCGAAAGGTAGCAGCACTGACGCTCTCCGCGCGACTAAGCCGGGTGGGCTTCATTGGTCTCCTTGTTCCACAGCACATGGCAAGCAGCAGAAAATGGCACCAAGAGCCATTCTTTGTGTGGCATAGAAACCAGCCGCTCGACAGCTTTCACGGCACGCATTTTTCTGCTGGTGTGTTCGTACCTTTACAGTCCTTCTCTGACAATGACCATAGTATTAGTTCACTCTGAGAAAGTTTCTATAGTTTGTTGTATAGTTCTACAGTTCTGTTGTACTGAAGTCTGAGCCACTACGTCATAAAAGTAGCAGCCTCATTGTATAGCAATGTTAACACTGAAATTTAATGTGGACCAAGTGTACTCTTGTAGGAACCTGCATTGTAATAGGCATACCACATTTCCAAGAGGAGGTTGGTTTTTGGCTGCCTCTTCCGTTTACCGAAGGCTTGTCTTTACAGGCTGTGGGCTCGTGCTTGGGATCCTACCTGGAGCTGCAAGTCCAGTTTTCTTACTCTGCTTGGAAGGCATTGAGCAAAATTTCCAAAAGCTTTCCACAAGACAGGAATTCCAGCAAGTCGGCAGCTGCAAAGTCTTCAGCTGAACTTGCAGCCACTATCAAGAAGCACTTCGCCAGCTTGTTGCACAAGTTGGGAGCTAGTACAAAGCAGGTGTGTATCAATTATGTGTGCTGCAGCAGCTCGTTGCTTAGCTGTAGGGCCATGAATATTATATTTGCTTAAACAAGGTCTTAACTTTGTCTCTTCTTTCAGTTTTTTTATTCTTTACTTTTGTGTCATAAATTGCATTCCGTGTGCATAAGGACTGTGATCATTTTGTTGGCTATGTACCATATTTCCTGTTTTATAAGCCACGGAATTTTTGAGGATAATGTTTTTTCTTACAGTGAACAGAACCTTAGAAATGATAGAACGACAGGAGATATATGCTTCAGCTTGCCTCAAATAATTTAACTCTTTTAATGTCAAGTTCTTTCTGACATGGCATACAGCCAACTTTGGGTTTTTTTCAGCAAAATCAAGAAGCAAACAAAATTGGTTATTCTTGGCTGAGTTTTGGGCAAACCTAGAGTTCAACAGGCTCTTGGTGCTGATTTAACATAATATTAGTGCTGCGCAAATATTTGAAATTTCGAGTACGAAACAAAGATGTTTGTTATTCGGTTCATATGCATATTCAAGAAATTGATATTCGAGAATTTTCGAATGCTCGAAAATTTCAGAATATTCACCAGTGATCCGACACCGACTTTCATAAATTGACCATGGCAAAACCACAACATCTGGATCTGGGCAGATTATTCGGTGATTGAGCTTAAAGTGTTAGGAAAACAATAAAAAGTTGTTCTCTTTGCTTTCTTCTCCGTCGTTCATCATGGGATAGATCACATTTGGATGCTGCTAGACTTTACTGCATACTTCGAACAATCACAACAAGAAAGTGTGCTGTTTTTTCTTCGGTCCTTCCGTAATGTGTTGCATACTTAACGCCCACACCGACCCTGTCACCTTCTTAGCTCTCTTATACTCATGGACAACTTTTTGTGGCTATGAAGCAGAGGCTAGACAGGAAAGGAAAGGAGACAGTCCTTTATCTCCGTGCCGTAGGAAGTGTGTTGTTTATTGTTCAGAACAGAAAACAAAATAAGAAATAAATGTAAGATGAAATCACCTTGAAAATGTGTACAGAAAATTCTGTTACTCGTGAAGTCATAAATGAGGAGAAACATTTCGAAGTCGCGCTAATAGTGCTACTGCGGCAGCAGCCGCCACCACCTCTGTTGTGGCTTGCGCAACACTGCTATGAGTGGGGTTGGGAGAGTAGGGGAGGCAGAGGCCTGCAGCTAAGCTTGAGGAGAGCGCGCACGGTTGCGTCCCCGCCAGTAGACCAGCTACGGAGCACTTGCTTCTTCCTGCATATTCCCTCTCTAGGTCTGCCCACCGCTGTTGCCCCTGGAAACGGACTTTTCGCCTTACTTTGCTGGCGCACTCTGCCGCCCCCGTTCCCAACGCGCTAGAGTTATCGGCGCCAGAATCACGCAAGCAACCGTGCGATGGCGATGGATGTGCCCTGTCTTCATGCCCTGTCTTTTTTGCTTTGATCTATTATTTTTTGCTGCTTTTGAGCATGAACTGCTGTAGTGCCATGTCGTAGGATGTTCAAAAAGCAAAAGCAGCGCAGATGCGCCGACAGCGTCGGAGCATGGTGCATTGTGTCAACTGCGGTCTCTCATTACAATCATAGACTTTCTTCTCATATCAGTTCATGCTTTAGCGTCATAAAACTTATCTGCCAAATTTTGCAACCCAGCATAAACTAATAGACACATCGAGTTCATTTTATCTAGGTCAACCACCGCAACACCTTCATTCTATGGAGGTCTCAAATACACGCGCTTCAATGGGGGCAGCGTTGGAGAATCAAGAAGCTTTGTAATATCGAGGAATTCACTATATGGAGTTTTGTTACATCCAGGTTTAACTGCATTAAGTTTTCAAAGAAGCGTCATATCTTAACATGCTCAACAGCAACTCTGTCTAGGCTTTGAGGATAAAACATTTTGTATTTCTCCTCCACAGTGTTGTCTTTAAGCCAGGCAGTGGCAATGTTCAGTCTTCAAAAAGCGACAGTCATCTACAAGGCCATGTCCAGCTAGGCATGGTTGTAAAGCAGAATTAGGTACAAGGAATTGAGTTATTCACCCTTGTAAAGTATGTGAACAGTGACATTTACAGTGGGGATGAAACCAGATTGTTTTTCCAAATTCTTCTTGGGTCTCCTTTCAGTATACACTTATGAAAGGAGAACCATGAAAGGGTACCAAGCGCGGTCAAAAACTGCACAAGGAAATTAGTAGTGTGTGGCACAGAGAAGGACGGGGGAGGAAGGCGAACTTAAATTTTGGACAGGCATGATTCCTCTGTGACTTTTCTCTGTGCTGTTCACAGAGGTGTCAGCCAGATCGACGTAGAGTTTGCAAAACAGATGAATGATTGCTTTTGTGAAGCAGTATTACAGGCCGGCACAGTACTTTTTTTGGCTACTGAAAATTTCCTTGCATCTGCCTTGTCTTTTTGTAACCTAGTTGCTACACATTATTATGTTTTATAATATAATCTCATAAGTTGGTTCAGCTGCTGGCAACATTATGTAATGAAATTATTTTTTAAGACTGCTTTTTTTTTGTCGCTGTTATAATAGCAGTTTAAAACCTGCTGCTTATTTGCTTTATTTTAGAAATTGCTGCATTGTGATCCTTGTTCAGTGTAGGATACTGAAGTACAGCATTAGCCTCATTCAGTTTGCTCACTGCCTGCAAAATAGGTATGCTGTGTTGTGTAATTTGGAAAATCCAGTCCATCTTGCTAAAGTAAAGGTATCAGTTTTTTAATATTCTGGTAGAGAGAATTGTTGAGGTCATCTTTCAGCACCGACCGGATGCAGTAAACTATTGTCCAGCAGTGGACTCAACAGGGCTGGTGATGATGCAGTAATTATACTCCATCTCAGTCATTCATTGCAGCACTACCATGAGTGCAGAAGCGACGTTTGGGCCATATGGGATATACCATATGGCCCACATATCGCGCACTAAAAAAATAGCATGCTTCATAGTGTACAGCCCCCGTCAAAAGTATACAGCCCAAGGGGTTTGATTCTAAAGAGTTTAGCGGGGCTCCTTAGCATATCTAGCAGTCCAAAGTTTGGCAGGACTGAGGACGCGATGCCATTCCTCATTCGAGAGGTTACGGTCGCTGAGGATGCATAACGAGGCATGCAGCAGGCTTCCCAAGCAAACCCCTTGGGCCGTATACTTTTGACGGGGGGGTGTTCATGTGCGAAACACTATTTCAAATCTAGCCTTAACTTGCGCTCATATTATGTGCGCTAGTTCCAGAGTTTAGCATGTGTGGCTCTTGCTTACTCAAAATTATAGTTTTCAGCATGTTGGTGTGCTTGAAGCAGGATCCCTTGCTTCAGAGTGAATTCATCGTTACTGTGCTTTTCAGTGCATTCACTGGTCATAGATGGAGCATTAAGCTTTCATTTTGTCTTATTTGGCCTGTAACAAAATGTATGAGTAATAAATTTGCTTTATTTTTTATTTAGAGTTACGATTCTGTCGCTTCTAGGCTTAAAGAGGAGTGTCGGTTTGTTGACAGAAATGGTTCCCGTTTTCACAACCAAATGGCACTGCTAGGCTGAACATATCATTGCATCTCCGTTTGTATGCACTGAACTAAATATGCTAATATGAGAAATTGTGTAACGTGCCACAGAATGCTTGCGTTTAGTGTACTTGAGCGTGTGTGCGCTTATGGTACGTAGGCAGCGTTGATTAATACTCTTTTTGTAACCATATTGATTGATGTACGGCCCCCGTCAAAAGTATACAGCCCAAGGGGTTTGCTTCTGAGCTCTTTAGCGCGGCTCCCTAACACATCAAACAGTCCAAACCTTGGGAGGATTGATGACACAAAGCCATTTTTCTTTCGAGAGATTACAGTCGCTAAGCATGCATAACGAGGCATGCTGCAGACCTCACAAGGAAACCCCTTGGGCTGTATACTTCTACGGGAGCTGTACGTCGTGAGCAGACTACATGCAGACGACGAGGCACAGAGGAACCCGTTTAATGTGCTTTCCTGATTGGCGGTGGATGTCTCTACCTTTCATAGGGCTGCAAGGAGCTTATGAGATGTAGTATAGGTGACCTTCAAGTTATTGTTGATGCTATTTGTGTAAAGCAGGCTTCTCACTGGAGCACTGTTTTGACTTTTGTAGGGTTCCCTTGCTAGTGGCATTGTTACGGACAGCCAGCAGAGCCAGTTCTATGTTGAGGGCACGGTGCCCGCCCCCAGCAGCCTGGCCCCTGCACCCGAAGGGCCTGCTCAGCCTGGTGCCAAGAACCTTCCTTGGACGCACACCTCTGAAGAGCTCATGGGGTCCGGCAATGGTAGCCAGCCAACTGTGCAGCCTGGACAACCAGGTGACTTTCCTTTTCATGGCCATTGACACTTCAGTATTGAACACGCCTTTGTGTTCGGTGTGTCTTTCAGCTTCATTGGATTCTCTCTGGACATAGATTTTTATTTAGATGATTGGGTGGCCTGAAATGCTCATCAACAGTCTGTACTTGTTTTGAGAAAGAACAAGGTTATTAAAACACTTTTGGAATCTTCTGGGCGGCAAAAGCAGAGCACAGATTACAAATGGGCAAGAACTGGTTTTGTGCAGTATTAAACTGCATTGGAAATAATTTTTAGCGGCTGTTTCATCTCAAGGTGACACTTTGTTGTGTTTTTAAACCTCGTTCACACTTCATTGGTCTCTACCATCTTCTGAATCTCTGCTTTATGCTTTATGAATGTTCTCAAGTACTTACCTTTGGTTGTGGCAGGAGTTCTCAAAAAGGGTTCTGCAGAACACTGGCATTCCTTGGAGTGCTGTGTCCATATATGTGTTACATGAAAGCAGTGAATGAAATAGCCTTTCAAAGAGAGCATAATTGCAAATATGGCATTTGTTGCACTATACATGAATTGAGCTGAAGATTTAGAGCATGGAACAAGCTCACATTATCCTACTTTTAAGTGGATAGTTTTCTTTTCTCAGTGTCTCTTTTTTTCTTACTGTAGCCCACAGTGGCTGCTGTTTGTATGAGTGCTTTTTTTTTCTGATTTTTATTTTAATCCTCCTCCATGCGCTTCAAAGGTGCCCAGCAGAGTAGCTGTACCTCTCTAGTGGCCGTGGAGGGATATCGCGCAAACAGACCCCTAGTAATACTCACAGACTCCAAAGAGACATGCCGTAACTATATGAACGGCAGAATCAGTCGGAAAGCACTTCGCATTCTCCTTCGCGCAGACTTTCCCAAAGAACCAGTCAGACACACCATTTTCTGGATACCGGGACACACTGGAATCGAGGGCAACCAGAGGGCCGACGAAGTAGCTCGCGAGCACACGAACTGAGCGCTTCAACACGCGGCTCCTGAGGAGTTCTCGCGGGTAGTCCCAGAGTATTCGGAGATATTCAATTGTTACAGAGGAATGAGGGCAAAGTATCCTCCCCCCCCCAAAACCTTTTAAATCAACAAGAAGCAGTGTACTGGCGGCAACTGCAAACGGGAACCTTTGCGAACTTACATATACTAAGCAAAATGTACCCGCATCAATACAGGGACATATGCCCATGGTGAGGGGCCAAACCCACCCTACATCATATAATGTGGGAATGCAAAAGAAACGAGGCTTTCCATAGAATACAAAATCCGAGTGCGGAACAGTGGGAGAGTTTACTCTCCAGCGGCAACCCGGTTCTCCAGCGAGAACTGGTCATCCATGCCCAGCGAGCAGCCAAGCTCAGCGGTGCCCTGAAATAGGGGTGCCGACCTCTGCTGACCGTAATAACTTGTAAAATAGAGCAAATAAAGTTTATCCTATCCTATCCTATCTCTCTTTTATCTCGCTCCTTCTGCAGAGTTGCTGTTACTAGCTCCACGTGCCTTTTTGTATGCCACAGCAAATGTATGCGGCACCGATATCAAGCTATCTCTGCGTCACAGCAACACACTGCAAAACCATGCTTTGAAGATGTAGCCCCGTATTTTTTAAGTCCCAAGTCAACAAACAAGTGCACATTGCACATAGCTACCTTTTAGTCTGTGGGAGGCAGCACACAGCAGGTGATGTACGTGCGATGCTGATATTTGACAATTACCTGCCGCGGTGGCTCAGTGGTTACGGTGCTCAGCTGCTAACCCGAAAGACGCGGGTTTGATCCTGTCCGCGGCGGTTGAATTTTGATGGAGGCGAAATTCCAAGTACAAATTCCGTGTACTGTGTGATGTCAGTGCACGTTATAGAACCCCAGGTGGTCAAAATTTCCGGAGCCCTTCACTACAGCGTCCCTCATAGCCTGAGTTGCTTTGGGGCGTTAACCCTAATAAACCAAACCAAACCATTTTCCACACAGGCAAGAAAACTTCCTCACAAGAAAGCGCGTTCTCGCAAGATGGCTTCCCCTCACTTTTGCAGAAAGGTACATAGAAGCCATCTTGCAAGGGGTGTGCTTTCTTGCGTAGAAGTATTTTATATATATATATTTTTTTTTCCCTTGGCAGTGCCGCACAGATGCCCTGTGATTACCATTGCAGCGGGGTCACTGTGGTTTGCGGTTGCTGTGAAAGTTTGTCTTGGCCGAAGGAATGTGAAGCAGTTTGTCTGAAGAGGATTTTATTACATTGAGTCCTATGGGAAAACCAACCTAATGGTCTCATCATATCTTGGAATCTGTCTTAATGGGAGTCTGCTGTATCATGCAAGTCATAATTATTGGAGTCGGAAAGTCTTATTCTACAACAGAACTCCGCTGTTTTTCATGGATGACGGAAAAAAAATGTGCCATCCGGGAAACATGGTAGCAGAATACAGCCCGTGAAAAAATTGTGCATTGTTGTCTGCTTCTTTTTATCTATTTCTTGTGAGTGCAGCATGCTTGTCTTGAATTTGCAAAGCTTTGTGGTTATCAGGATCGGGCAGCGGTGACGATGGAGCATGCGTGTGTAGAGCAGGCAAAGTTGCCTCATGCATGCACTTATGCGCTGTTTTTGCAACAGCCACTTTGATTCTCTGATATCCCTGTCTATTGGAATCTAGATTTTATGTCTTTTAATCTTCAGGCAACAAGAAAAAAGGAGGTGGAAGAAATAAATGCCTCAGAGCCAATCCACACAACAGCTGCTATAAAACTGATGCTATCCCTAAGCATAGTGGCTTCAGTATGGGCACAGCACGCTGAAGCCTCCGAACACAGTGGCGGTCAAGTTTCGATGGAGTAGAATCGCGGCAAACTAGACGCCTTACGTGTATACACGTAAGGCGTCTAGTTTGCCGCGATTCTGCGAAAAATCACGGATTTAAGCATTTATCATGAAACTGTTAATTAGCAGCCACATTCTCTTTTTCGGTGCTATTAATATTAAAGCATGCAGCCTCCGTTACCACCATGCTGCCGTTACACGGTGTTTTGAGCTGCCCAGTCTTGTGCTCGTTTGCCCTTACTTGCTGTCCCCTCAACCTTCTTCTCAACAACCTGCACTGCCTTGTTTCGATATCCATAACCACCTTCTCCCATGCGCTTCTATGCCACACGCTTTGCACCAAGGTTATTGAAAAGCTGGGTTCTCCTATTGGCTCACAAGTCTAGTGGCAAAGGTCTCTTAACCTACTACCTTGAAAAGACTGCTGATAACATACTATGTTGCAGGGGCCATGAAAGTCTGCACTATAAGTGGTACCGCACTATACCAAAAACGTTGTATTTTCAGGTCAGAAGACACGCCAGATGGGTAACTTTCCTTTCTAGAACTCTTTATTTATCACTGAACAGAAAGCAACGCACTAAGTTCGCTGCACGCTTGCATTAGCTTTAGTATACCGCATGCAATGCGACCATGGAGGAGTGTGACAGAAGCAGTTTCTTCATGGAGTGGGGTGAGGGGTAGACAGACACATGCCAACAATGTGATCATTGCCATTCCTTCAAAAATTGGCTGTGTAACCAGTTGAGTGATTACGGAAGGCAACATGCTTGAAGCAGTGCCTTTGATTTCTGAGGGTTTAACATCCCAAAGCGACTCATGCTATGAGGGACGCTGTAGTGAAGGGCTCCGGAAATTTCGACCACCTGGGATTCTTTAATGTGCACTGACATCGCACAATACCTCTAGAATTTCACCTCCATCGAAATACGACTGCTGCGGCAGGGATCGAACTCGCGTCTTTCGGGTCGGCAGTCAAGCGCTATGACCACTGAGCCACCGCGGCGGCGAAGCAGTGCCGTTGATTGGTGAAAGCAGGGTCTGTGTCTGACGCTTTTCTTTTTTTTTCACTGGCTAACATTTGAAGCAGCGCCAGTGTCTCGTCTTCGCTATCTGTGTCCTTTGTGAAGTTTGCGCTGTTTTGCTTCAAAATATGTTTTCCTTGCTTATCCACGACTGACAGTTGAAACCACCGACCCCACCCTGGGATTGCAGGTGCTATTGATCACAAACCAACCATAGCCAACCACATGCTGACACAGAAAGGCATTCATTTCTGCTTGAACAGTAATGCCAGCTGGCAACAGCATACTTTACCTGATTAGGGACCTCCAACTCAGCAGCATAGTTACAAGCAAGTGTGAGACGCTGCAAAGCGAGGTGGGACAAGTTCGCAGGATATATTCTCACGAGGCTTCGTCTCGCTGGCAGAAAGTGGAGCCACACCTAAATAACCGCACGCATTGACTTCCCGATGCCGATCCCCCAGAAATCGTTTCCCTATAACCCGCAGCAGTCAAAAACCTCCTTGACGCTAGTGCTGCGGCAGCGCAAGTACCCTCTCTTGATGGTTAGAGCAACTAGGGAGGATGTGCCATTGTGAGAAAGGACCTAAGGTGACAAAGCCTGTGGTGAGTCCTCACAAGTAAGACTGAATGATGAATATGCAGCACTCGGGATTGAATGGCGGGGTTCTGCTGTATCAGGGAAAACAAGGCCTATTGCTTGTTTGAGTGTGCAAATGAGTGTTCTCCTCTAGCGGCTCAGAAAATTCAGACACATGCCAACAGTATTGCTTTGCCCGTGGCATGCATATACTATTTTGTACAGTTTCTTGCAATGAACCATCATTGAAAGTTTGTGCTGTCCTGTCCTCTCGTTGTTTGTCATCCTGTAATTTTAAAATTAACCGTTTTCATGCTGATGTGAATCAGCTAACCCAGTAAGAAGTTTCGCTACGTGTAGGTGGTGTTGTAAGGAGGACATCTGTGTGGTATGTTTATGGACTGTATTTTGCCATGCAGAGAGTGGCCTCCTTGGAGTGCTTGACACAGGAGGAGACCTGGACGATGTGATAAACCTACTTTCTGCTGCACCACACCCGAGTCCAGCAGCTGGCCCTAAAGGCTTTTTGCGGGAAGCTGCCCTTGCCCTCTGGCCTCCGCCTGCAGCCGCTGCTCCTGGCAACTGCAGTGGCAAGCGTACCTGGCCTCGGCCAACAAGTGGGGCCCACGGTCTTAGGTAGGTTCAGCTTCCCTGCATTTTACTCGTGCTTCAAAGGCAGAACAGTTTGCCTGCCCTTATGAAGCCATGCTTTGAACTTAGTAGGGTGTTGCTTGTGAGAAATCATGCATTTCTAAATTCATGCTGAAGTGAAAAATGCATTGCGCAGTCGAGTCCACATGTAAAATGAACACTTGCTTAGTACGAATCAAGGCACTGTCACAGTGCACATTGGTACTATGGCATAGACTGTCAAGTAAAGCATGCATACTCAAGACACTGATCTTTGTTGCAGCTCACATGCAGGTGACGCAAACTTGTGTGCTGGAAAGCACTTTGCTGCTGCTCACCAGAGATGTACCACAGTTGCAGCTTGATTTAATGAAGCCGGTGAAATCCTCAGTTTACTTCAGAGCATTGAGATTTTGCTACATCAAAACACGTCTCCTAGCATGCTAAGAAATCTCCAAATCGCATTGTGGATCACTTGCAGGAAAAAACATTTATTTACAGTGAAAGTGGTCCTTCTGCGATTGCCGTCAACAGCAGCCTTATATGTAGTTCCTATGGTCATAGGGATGGCTCTGTGTCTTGCTCGTGTTGCGAGCTCACAAACCACCTCAGCATGTCTGTCACACCAAGCATCTCACGGATGACAGGGGCGATGCACTCCTCTTGAGTTTTGATTTTGCTGTTATTGTAATTCTATTGTTTCCACCACCGCCTCTGAGGCTTTGTGGGAAGATGGTTGAGAAACAAAGGAAGAAAGGCCGGTGATGGCGGCAGCCTTCCTAGCGGTGGGCCACATCAGCTGTCCCTCTCTCTTTCTCTGTATCAGTGAGAGCGAGAAGAGTGTCCGTCAGGGAACACCCAAAGAAATGAAACCAGGCCCTCCCCGCACCTCGCCCCTTTTCCACCAAAAGCACGAGTATGTGTCTTTGTGCGAATGCCCGCATCCTCGGAGTGGCGCTACGCCTAGTGTGCCACCGTAAGCCACACCATACACTGCCACTGGCCCACTTTCAATGTGATCCAGCGCCCTGGCTGACATACCGTAAAAACCCGCGTATAATACGAGGTGAAGTTTTAGAGACGCGAAATGGGAACAAAAAGTTTTACCCGCGTATAATACGAGTGACGCAAGCTCAGAGAAGACATTTATTCAAATCGCATCCCGCACTTTCTTCTTCAGTAGCGCTTTCTTCGGACATTGCTTTGTCCGACAAATCATCCACATGTACTCATCTTCCGTGCCATCAAGGGCGTTCGAGATGCCGCGCTTCTTAAGCCCGCTTCGGCCGCCCGGTTGGCGTCACTGCAGGCTCACCTGAGCGCATCCACTCTGCGTAGCACCGCTTGACTGCGTTCTTGAACGGTTTGTTTACACAACTATCAAGCGGCCGCGAAAGCTTCGTCGCGTTCCGCTGCACGCGAAAGGGGCTTCTTTCTGTCGTGGCCATCCACGAATGCTTCCTTCGACGACAGCAAACTGCCTCGCGGCCGCACCATTGCTGATGTTCTCCGCAGCTAAAATCACCTTTCGCTTGAAAGCAGCCGAGTACTGTTTTCGAGACCCTGACATCGTGCTCCCCAAAACAATATCCACTTCGCGAAGCGTGCCTTACATGCGAGCACGTGCGTTGTCAACAGGCACACAGCACACCGCGAACCCCGGCGCACCCAACGGATCAAAAAAGAAAAGACGTCATGACATCGTTTTTCAAGAGTAACGAAGCCAAGCCGTAGCCACGCACCAATAGCATAGCCAAGCCGTAGCCACGCCGCAAAAACGAAACCAAAACTTCGAGCAACTTCGAAAATTTTTGTTCGGATCCGCAAATAGTATGAGGCAGAAATTTAAGACGCTAATTATGGAAAAAAAAACCTCGTATTATATGCGGGTTTTTACGGTAGTACTCTCTTTTTTGGAGGCCATCACTATGCAACACATAGTGTGCCACTAATTCAAGTGGCAATGGTGAGAAACGAGTAGCCAAGCCTATCTAAGTCGGTCTGTCTGACTGATTGTTTAAATTAAAAAATGGTGCCTTTCACAGCGGCAAAGATCTTGTTAGTTGCTGTGCCCATTTGCGTTTGTTGGGTCGAAAAAACAAACTTACAGTTGAATCTTCAGAGTATTATTAGCGTTATTTTACTTCGTAATATCGGTCATGAATATGTACACCGTCTTATGAGGTGCATGACAGTTCCTTGGTTGATGTTCATTGTGTAATTATGAACGTGGCCGTCGATGACTTGATACACGGCGGGCCTGTATGTCTGGGCAGCCCAGTGGAATAAGTCCTCTGAATGATGCCTTCAAATAATAAGCATGCCTCAAAATGCCGGATTGGACTATTGCTTACAGTGCTTGCAGTCCTCACATTGTTTTCTAAAACATGAGCGAGCAATGTGGTAACAACGCATCTTACAATGCCAAACTTTCACTAGGCTGATGGCTACCCACATGCACTGCATAAAACATGCTATGAAATTTTTCTTTACAGGTGTCTGATGTGCATTGTTTTGTCTACTTACTGCGAACTTCGGGATATATCGAATTAATGGCTAATGACAGTCATATTTGCTATTGGCAGGGTTGACTATACTTGTGTGTGTGATGTCTCTTTGTCACACTAGAGCTTGCTTTGTGTGTGCCCTGCTCGAGGATTCAGAGTGCTGTTGAACCAGTGCTATTGCATACCGCAATATTAATTGATACATTGGGGAGATAAAATGGTAATTCAGTTTTTTTCTGGTGGATGTATCAGGAATGTAATCAATCTTTCAGTAAATAAGTATGAGTGTGCACATAGCTGAGGTTTTAGTAAGAGAAGTCAACTGTATGGCTATTGCTGAAAGTTCTGAATGCACTGCTCCTGGATAGGCCGTTGCATGTGACAGTTAATTTTAAAGTGGAAAGCGCGCGCTCAGCTATTTATTTATTTATTTATTCAAGTTACCCCTAAAGGCCCTCAAGAAGAGGGTATTACATAGGGGGGGGGGTACAATCATAAGTAATCGCGATACATTTTAACAAGTAAGTGTAACAAAAAAAAACATTAATTAAAACAAGGCATTCTTCCTTTTTGCTTCTCATCTGTTTATTTTGCATCACACAAGTACAGAGCTTGATGTCAATTTTTTCATTCATCTCAGTGCTTTCGGGATGGACCCATTCATGTGGAGCAGCTTGGGGCAGTTCGACCAGCGAGCACTTTGTTCCGGCTTGCCATCTAGTCAGAGTGACTGCATGTCTGGTGGATTCTGGTCATCTGGTGAACGGCAAGGGTATGCTATGAATTTTCTAGCAAGTTACATTTTGCTTAGGCCACTGGCCATTTGTGACACTTGCGCAATCGCTGTAGTCCTCCTGCTTATGATAGATAACAAGTTTTAGCTCGTTAGAAAGATAAATGCATATATGTTTCATTGGTATGCATTGTTAATAGCAATAATTGTTGATACGAGTGCAGTGAGCAAAAAACAGAATTCATAATACAATACTATTCAACTTACCTGCTTGCAGCCTCTTTTTTTTTTTTTTTCAGAAAACTTGACGCAAGAAGCAAGTCGAACTAAAGTATTGTTTTATGCACGATCTTTTTTGCTCACTGCACTTGTACCAACAATTATTGCAGTTAACAGTGGATACTATTTCAATGTATATATATATATTTTTTTATGGTTTATGGGGGTTTAACATCCCAAAGCAACTGATGGTATGAGGGACACCGTAGCGGAGGGCTCCGGATAATTTAGACCACTTTAGGTTCTTTAACGTGCATTGACATCGCACAGTACACGGGCCTCTAGCATTTTGCCTCCACGAAATGCGGCTGCGACAGCCGGGATCGAACCCTCGTCTTTCGGGTCATCAGTTGCGCATCATAAATATACTAAGCCACTGTGATGGCTTGTAAATACATCTCTTTTTAATGAGCTAAAACTTGTTTTTCTGTCATAAGTGGAAGGACTATAGTGCTTAAACAAACAATGTGAAAAATGGCCTCAAATATTGCCTTTACTTATCTGAAAATTTGTATTACCTTTGACACTTGTTCCAAATGTTTGATGAAAACTCAGGGTATACAAATATTCAGTATTTTGAATAGTTAGCTAATAGCATTCCAAGTAGTAAATACAGTTGAATCCCGCCACAACGAAATCGGCGGGGCGGACGAAAAATTTCGCTGTCGCGGAATTTCGTTGTCAAGAAATTACAGACGAGTCGGCTGATCCCGGGCTGGCGTTGCATATGTCTCCTCGCCCAACGCCGCCTCTCCTCCTCCTCTTCTCTTCTCGCCCAACGCCGCCTCTCCTCCTCCTCTTCTCTTCTCGCTCAACGCCGCCTCTCCTCCTCCTCTTCTCTTCTCGCCCAACGCCGCCTCTCCTCCTCCTCTTCTCCGTTCCTTCTTTCACCACCTCCTCTACTTGCCTCCTCCCCCACATCGTTTCGAGAGCCGTCGGGCCTCATCGCATCTGCACCGCTGCGTGCTACCACGGCGCTCTCGCGGGCTTGCTGCCGCCGGCGGCGACATCCTAGGAATTCAGCAGAGCAGAGACGCGACGAGACCACGCTAAACGGTGCACACACAAAGGAAGAAATGGTGAAGCGGAGTGGGCTTCTTCCTGCACTCTCGCGTTTTCCTTTTTTTTTTTTTTTTCTCCGACAGGACACGAAGCTCCGCTCACCGATGGCTCCGCCCACCGGTCCACACAGACTGCCTGAAACGCGCTCGGTGCCTAGCAGACGACGCGGCCACGGAGGAGGCGGCCGGAAACGCTAGCAGTTGGCGTGCGCTGGCGCATTTTACACGCGCTTTCGAGGAGCCCCTCTTCGCTTGGAGGCCGCGAACGCTTACCAGCCAACACCGCTAGCAAGTGATCATGACGCGCTTTCGTGCTTGACAGGAAACCGCGAGCACCATGACAGCGAGCTACATCAATCGAAGAAGCCCAGCAAAGAGCCAATGAGCGGGGCGTGACGTCACTTCAAAAATCACGTGGGCATCTGGAGAAAAAAAAAAAAAAAAAGCACACGAGGGTGTGCGCGAGGAGGATGTGCGATTGAGTGCGCGTACCCCCCCCCCCAACAGTCTGCGATGCAAAAAAATTAACGGCGGGAACGGGAAAGTCGCTCATCAGCACTCAACTTCTGAAGAAAGACAAGACGGAGGGGCCACTCACCCGCGAAAATTCGCAAAAAAAATTCGTAGAAGCGAACACGTGCTCGCAAAGTACTTCGTTTTTGAGGAAATTTTAATACATTAAGTCCTATGGGGGTTTCACGGGGAATGCAAATTACTTCGTTGTGGCGAAAATTTCGTTGAAGCGGCGTTCGTTGTACCGGGATTCAACTGTAATTCTAATGGGCTCCCAACGTAGTGCCATGTCAAGGTATGACCTGCTTGACAAGCGATTTTCCGAATATTCATCCTCAGAACTGAACCGCAGATTGCGTTGTTTCCCGTGCCCCTCCAATGTGCAGGCAACGGCAGACTTCTCACAGCAAAATTCTGACTTGAGCACTCATTTCAGGCAGTGTAGGGCATCGGATGCTTCTTAGAGCTTGTGCTGTTGTGCCTGTAACATATGGTGGCACTGCATAGGGGGCAGCCAGCAAGGCTTCGACTTCGACGCAAATAGTTAAGTTCAAGTTCGACATCAGATGATGAAAAAGAAATCCACTCAGAGCTGTAGTTGCACCTCACAAGTAGGAAGTGTAACTGCGCCAGAAATTTAGTGCCTTGTATTCTAAATGAGAAAGTTGCTCAGGCATGTTTGGGAAATATTGCTGCAGCCAGCCTCTGTGATCCCCCTTATTTCAGGTGCACTCGACCACTGGTTCATTTAAAGCTTGCCTGGTTTCTGTTTACTATTTTTGTTTACTTTTCTTTACTAGCCTAAAAGAGTAATCTCTTCAGCAACCTTCACAGACTTATGCAGGGTGGGTATGAAAAAACAGGGATGTTTTATGATTTGAGTTCATAGGCAGCTTAGTGAAAGTGGCAGGTTCACTCGGTTGAGTGAAAGTGAAGCCATTAATCCCTCCTTCCAGGCAAGCATTGCAAAAGCATGAATGCCACTGTGGGTGCTTTCTTTTCTGAAGCTGCGACTGCTTCGTGCAAGCCAAGTGGCCAAAATACAAAGCAAGGGATGCTTTTGCATTCTTGTATTTCAGCACTTGCCACTCTGCTTTCTCTCTATCTCGACATTATTTGCTGATCTGGCTAGTTGTGGTAGCAGTGCTCACTCGCGTCTTTTAGGTCGAAAAATCAAACTTTCAGAATCTTGCTGACGTCATTTTAGTCCGAAAAATTTAACTTTTATGCTCTGCCGTGTACGAAATATTGGTTTAGAAAATGTACACGTTCCTATGAGGTACGTGATGGCTCCTCAGTAAAGTCCAGAGTATTACGAAAGTTTTAATTATTGTGGTTCGAAAATCTGTCGGCTGCTGTAGTGGTGCCTTTGTCATTGTCGTCTCGACTTTGTCTGCACTGACTTCTTCTCAAGTGTGTCAAGCTACACACGGACACAAATAAAAAAAATTAGGACCCAGCTCTCAACATGGTCAGATAGTTAAACCTGGATATAACAAACCTCCATATAGCAAATTCCTCGATGTTATGAAGTTTCTCATTTCCCCAACACTGCCCCCATTGAAGCGTGTGTATTTGAGACCTTCGTGTAACGAAGGTGTTGCGGTGGTTGACCTTGATATAGTGAACTCGCTACGCCGATTATCTGTTAGCTTGTGCTGAGTTACAGAATTTGGCAGAAAAGTTTCATGACAATAAAGCACAAACTGACATGAGAGGAACACCTGCGACCGCAGTTGACACAATGCGTTGTGCTCCAGTGCTGTCTGTGCATCTCCACTGCTTTCGCTTTTGGAACGTCATACCACGTGGCACTGCAAAAGTTCATGCTCGGAAGCAGCGGAAAATAACAGGACATAGCAAAAAAAACTTGAAGGGCGCTTTAGCTTCGCCTTGAAGAGCAGAACGCGATAGCATTTTTCGGCGGCTGCGGCCTATCGTCAGCCGCTATCAGAGGTGGTGAAAACGGCGATAGCTTTCGCTCTGACGTAACGCTTTCCATGCGACACGGCTGTGATGCGGGGAAGCCACCGAAGCCGGCACTCAACCTGCGCTTGTGGTGCTGTGCAGGGAAGCCAACCTAACTAGTGCTCGGTTTTTTGCGGCCTTCAGAATATCCGCGAGTGCTTTCGAAAGGCTGCCAAAACCTGGGAAAACCTCTCTCTGTTTTTCTAGTAAGGATGGCCAGATTTGCTGTCTCTTCAATGACTAAATTGTGCTGCTGTTGCGCGCGTTTTGACAAAATTTTATGTTATGAATTTCGGCTATAACGAGGTTTCACCGTATCACAACACCCTTATGCTGTTTTAGGTAGGTGAAAGAGCTGATCAGTGATTAATCAGTTTTTAAACTCTCACTGCAGATTGTTACAAATGTCTTTGTAGTGATTTTTTAAAATTTATTTTCATTATTTGCTTTCAGGTGGAGCAGTTTAGTTAGTGGAGAAAATGGTAGCTCAAGTGATGAGTCATCATCTAATAATGGCCAAGACTCTGACACATTTTTGATGGGGCTGAATTTGGCAGGAAGTGACCTTGTGGCATCTGTTCGACAAAGGTGGGTGGTTCGCATATTTTTTTTGTAAATAGCAGAGCCGTATTGCAAATAAATTGCGACTTTAATTATTATTGTTATTGATGTTTATTTTGGAGATGATGAAGAGTGACGAGAGCTGTGAATCAGATGCGTGGCATTTTGTAAAGTGTGCAAGCTTTCACATGTTACACAGGCTGAACAAAAAAAGGCCGATGCAGGTCTGGTGCAAGCACACTGCATTTGGGCCACATGAAACATGGGGCAGACCAGGAGTGACCTTGTCTACTGTAGCATTATTAACACTCATGCCTAACATTCTTGTGGGAATGCAGGCTTCTGCAGTAATGCTTTACAAACACATGATTGCTCTACAATCTAACTGTCGTATGCTATGTGCCGACACTTTGCATGCACTTGTACCTCTGTAGTTACTGCCAGTAGCTGTAAGCGGTAGTGAGATGGCAGCTCCATCATTTGCTTACATGGAAGTTTAACAAGGGCAAGTCTCAGTGTAATGACTTGAGCAGCTGTAAGCATACCTCATGTGTGGTTTCAGTTTAGTACTGCCTTTTTTTTTGTACTTCGTTTGTGGTGAGTAATGTTACTTTGAAATTTTATTTGCTGATTAGAGTCTGCAAGGAAAGTGTATGAGTAGAGGCTGATTCATTCCTGATGAATAGTTGAGCAGCATTGCTTCTGTGGTAGTGTGACCAGATGCTGCATTTCTTATTCCTTGGCTCTCATCACATTGGACACCCTTTGTTTGGAGTCCAGTTTATACATGAATAAAAAACTGTCGCCTTCTTGTTCTGTGGCTATTGTAACACCATGACATGAATTATAATGTGATAGTGGCTTTTCCTCTTCCTCTGTCTTGTGCGCATGCTGGTAGCAGTACTTGTGTACCCTATTCCAAGTGGTTTCTGCCCCTTTGTGGAATTAAACTTGGATATGTAGCCTCGTCTCCAGCCTGCATGTTCTGCATGTGTTAACGGTGCCGTTTTTGGAAAAGGAAAGGAAAGCAAGAAAACCTTTTCAGTAAACTGTTTTAAAAATGTTTACTTATGTTGTTGCATTCGACAGGCGCCACAGCAGTAGTGACGGCCCTCCTGAAGGCATGCACAATGCTCTGGAAAGTTCATCAAATACAGACACTGGCCTGGTGAGCGTTTTATTTTTCTCATTATTATCACTTTGCAAGGACACCACTTTATTTATAGTGAAAGGAATGCAGAGGTTCAAAGTAGTAGAGAAAGACCCATCAGTGTACAGAGAGCTTGAAAGTGTATTTGTGGTGTTGTGTTCTTGCTGTTTGGGAGCCCTTGATATTGGGGTCTTTTTGTTGGTGTGCATTGGATGCCCTGAGTAATCGTGTAGGCAATATGCATGCAATATGCAGGCCATGTGTGGACCAGGAGAAACTTTAATTTGTTTCTTAGCTCAGCATAACAACCCATTCTGTGCATAGCATAGGGGTTATATCATGCAGCTTAAAGTTTCGAAGGACAGGTATGCTCTTAAATACACCTGTACAAACAGCAGCCACATGTGAGCAAATGAGCACTGGAATGAAGTGAGCTGCATTTGAGATGAACTGTTTGGGGATTGTTGTTGAGATTTCCAGAGACATAAGGGGGAAAAAAAAAATAACTGGTGTATATGAACTACTACAGTTATGCGTGTTCATTAATGTGAACTTTTCCAATTTCATGCAGGCATAATGAATCGATTTGCCTACTTAATGTTTTTCCAGTCTAGCAAAGCAATTTTAATTGCAGATGGCCTTATATAAGGCATGTAATTAAGCACATTCCACTCTTTAAAATCGCATTAATGCTCTTTTCAGTATTTTTTTTTGCTTCTGTTTTTTTTTTTGTTATGTTTCAGGACTGTTCGTTATGTTTTATTATGGTTTATACTCTCTCCAGTGCACCCTTCGATGAAAAGCAACACTCTCTATTCACATTGTCGACCATACGCTTTTAGACTTTGTAACTAGATGGCATCACAGTGTTTTGAATTTCTTGGATGGAGCAGCAACCACAGTATATATTAAAACTTTCGTTGCCGAGGTGTAGATCATCCGTAACTGTTTTGGGTGCAGAAAGTGGAATGGACGCTGCTCTACATAATAAAAATACCCTGTCTATTACTCGGTGTGGGCTGGGACACTTTTTCTTGTTTTTTTTTTTTTTTAGTCCCAATATAATCTATGTTCGGTGAGTGAGATTTATATTAGTTTTTGGTACAGACGTGCAGTCGCCATCGCGCTCGCTGATCATGGTTTCCAGCATTGGGATACATAAAAACAGGTGCATGCACTGATTTAAAAATTCTGTAAAAATTTCCTACACCATTTCGAAACAAACAGTTACAGAATACCGCACCTTAGACAGCAAGCTTTCCAGTGTGCTGAGAAAATTAGGTCCTTAAAATTCAGTGGTCTGCCCGTTCAGATGGATTTGTTATAGTTCATCTTGACTATGAACTTAAACTGAGACTGTTGAGTCCACATCTCTGTACAGACTGATAATGTTGTGCTTGCAAGGGACCTAGCAGTAAAATAAGACATGAGGCACATGGCAATCTGCTACTTGGTTGGTCAAATCTTTAGGGGTTGGTCAAATCTTTTTTTTTTCTGTCTTTCTTTCTTTAACTCCGTAGTTTCTGAGAAAGCTGTATAGCTTTTCTTTGTAGCCGTATGGCTCCGCTCGAGTGTATGTCAGTGAGTAATTACTCTCTTATTACAAATCTGCTACTTGGGTTTTATGCATGCTTGTATATTTATGCATGCTTGTAGTAGAGGTCAGCAGTGTTCATGCTTGGGAATGGAGATAAACAATAATCTCTGACAAGCCTTGACCTAATAGTGTGCTTATGGTATCATAGTTTATGTTGTGGTAAGGTTAATTTTATGGCAGCCTCACTATTCAGCTAAACTCTCTCTAATTGAACTACATTCCTGTTTCGACTCCACAGCAAGTAGGGCTGTTATGATTGATTAGTTGACTTACCAGCAAGGCATAGGCGGCACTGTCTTGTCTTCTTTAAGTGCCTGTACCATTATTTATTACTTTCTTTTTTATGAAGCTGTTGGTTAGTATTGTTTTCTCTCTTTGTTTGCAGCTAGAGACAAGAGCTGTGAAGACCTCCACGTGGCCTCTGAAGCAGTCCAGCTCTTTTCCTGTCCACCTGCCCCTCTCGCATTCTGTGGGTGATGCTACCAATGAGGGAGGCTGCCTTGATGATGCTGCTGGGGCTGGTTTCTCAGGCAGTGTCAACTCTTATTTTCTGTTTGGGCACGGCTCGTGACACTGTCGCTTGCATCTCACATTCTAGTGAGTCTGCCCAGCTTTCTTGTTGCAAAGCTGCATAACACTTCACTTAGTGGTGCCAGTAACAGGTATTCTCATTCTGCCACTGCTTGGTTAACAAGTGTTACTCACTGTTGTGTGCAGAAGCTGTATTAAGCACAAAAGTGCAAACCGACCCTGGGCATACATTTGGCTTTGTGAAGCCGCTCGTGCTATGCAGGCATGGCACTTGATGTGTGAGCTGCTGGAAGGTTTTATCTCATGACTTATGCCACCCTCAGGGCTGTGCATGAAAAATACCAGTACTATATAAGAATGATATTGTAATTGAAAGTTTCTTGTTTTAGTTATTTTTCTAACTTTGAATGTAGAATGCTGTGGATGTACACAGTCATGTCAGCCTTGCATGCTGCCACAAATTTTCAATGAAGTTTTTACTTTTTAGCAAAGCTCTCTCTTTTGAGAAGAGCTTCAGAGCTTTTTATTGAAGCTGTCAAACAATTGTAATGTTTTTTTTCTGTTTGGGAGAGACACGACTCTTGAGGGGCAAGTTTTTGAGCTAGTCATTCAGACTGAATGAAACTCATTGACTGAATGAAGTTCATTTGTTTAAATATTGTGTATGCCATAATGTTGCAACCGTGGAGCCACCCACCACTGTTGCTCACATATTACCACCAGGTAATAAAGTTAATTTCACGAGACCTTAGGCTAATGCCAGCCCCCCCCCCCCCCCCCCCCAGTTCTCATGCATGCGCACCACTTTTGTTTGAGTGCGGTGTTTTTTTGGAAAATTAAGTAGCATGCCAACTTAGTTGCATAGCAGCAGAATTTAAAGAAGAGCATGAAAGGAAGCTTGATAACATGATAAACTTATGCAATTGAACTGCTGACATCAGGTGCCATAAGCAGTAGTCCATCTTGGTAAAACAGTTGTGGGCCCCACAGTTTTGTGTGTGCATGTGTGTATGATTCTTTTTACAGTTTAACCCCCAGCTGGCAGGGTAGGAGGGCATTTGCTAATGTATAGGCACCATCAGTCTTCCTTTTTTTTTTTCCCTCCCAGAGTCTATCAACAGAACTGCAAACTGCACATCCTTGCTTTATCACAGGTTATCAGACAGGCAAATAGTGCTTCAAGGTTTTCATGTGACACCGAAAATTTCTGTGATGGCTTTCTTATATCCCTAGACTCTATTGGGCATTGAATGCAGGTTTAATTCTAGACATTCTTCCAAGGCTGCTGATCAGTACAGTAAACCCTCATCTCAGTCGTAAAAACAAGAAAAATTTTGAGGCGAAAGAATTTCGAAAATTATGTCTACCTATCATGTATTGCGAAAATTCAAGCCTTCTGTCTAGCTTTGCTTGCGTTGTGAACTCCACTGCATGCAGCAGGATGGCAGCGCAAGAAATGGCTGGCCAAGGGTAGCACATGATTGCATTTATTTTTATTTATTTTTTTTTTTAATTTCCAATACCTCAAAGACCCTATGCGGGTGGGGTTTTACATAACAGGAGTGACCCCTGCAATCTCCACCACGGCTTAGGTGATGCTGCTACCTGAGGACTAGGACGTTGGAGGCTATATGCAATGGTACCTATTGAAGTGTACATTGCAATAAGAAGAGCTAACCAGCATTTCGAGATATGGGAGTTCAAGTCAAAAACAGCGTACTGACTTGTACCATTAGGCTGAGCTGATGGGAAATGCAGATGCAGTGTGTTCTTTATCTGAGAACAGCCAGCATAGGTTATTTACTGCTCCATGTTAGTGGAATGTTATCTCAGTCAAGTGGGCATAATGTAACCCATTGAATTTTCCATTTTCTTGTTTCCATAGGGCTAGAATCGTAGACCCTTCCGCTTCAACCGGGTTGCTGCATACTGATGCTGATTTTGTAGGCCTCTCATGGATTGCAGATGTGACACTAAATATGCATCGATCGTTGACATAGTACCATATTTACTCTAATGTAAGGCTTTTTTTTTTTCTCCTGAAAGTAGAAGTAAAAAGTCGCCCCTCATTTTATAATTGTATCATGCGGCGACAAAGGCACACCATCCCATATTTACTCGCATATTTGGTGATGAGTCGTGCAAGTAAGCACCTCACTTTGGGAAGCAGGGCAACAAACAAACAAGAAAATAATTTGAACGCTGCATTTGTCGACCAATGGAAGCTCAGAGCCATAAATATTTAACTGATGTGACCAGCCATTTTGGTGACATGGAACTTGCGTGCTGCCGTGAAATTTCCGACGGTTCCGCTCATAAGATGATGGCTCGTTTAATGCGTGAGTCATGGCTCGTTTAATGCGGGGCTCCCCACTTATCCTGATATCGATCCTGGCTGATGATTTTTTTCGCGGCTGTTTTGAAAAGAGGGGGCATGGGAAACCTTCATGCAGTAATGGTGGCAGCAACTGCGGTAGTGTGTTAAGACTTACCTTCCTATGGAGATGAGTCGCAGGAAAGCCATTTCTGAGGTACTCTTGTTTGTAAACTTTTATCCAACTTTCCGTGTACGGTGGTCTCATTTCTGTGTTTCATTTGTGTGTTTTTTGCTATTTCACGCCCACAAAGATGAATCTTACATTATAATCGTGGTCGCATTACATTCGAATAAATACAGTTGTTGTTAAGGAGACATCTCATTTGCCTAAAGTTTAGACCAGGGGTTCTCAACTCGGTTTCATGGAACCCTTGGGTTTCTCGGAGTGCTTTTTGCATGCCTCAGCTCCCACTTCTTTTCTAGCCACTTTATTCTGAGATTAGGCATGCTTTAATGGTTCATAGCAGTCTGTTTCACCAATGGCCATTCACTATTAAAGGGCAACTCCAGCAATTTTTTTATTATACTCAGCTCATGGTTAATTATGTTGCTGACTGCTTTCTCAACAGAGTCCGTGACTTTATTTTATAAAATACTTAAATAATTATAAATAAGCAAAAAGACTTTTAACCTCCTGTGCATGGACCAGAGGGCGGCTTTGCGTGACATCAGTGATGACGACAATCTTGACAAGTGAGTCGCATATGTGCTCTGCTAGTCATAGTGTATCAATGTAAGTAGCGATTCCATAGACGCAGCTTCAGTACCTATTACCGTATTTACTTGGCCACCGTGGTGGCTCAGTTGTTATGGCGCTTATGGTTGATTATTTTGCTGACTGCTTTCTCAACAGAGTCCATGACTTTATTTTATAAAATACTTAAACAATAATTTTAAATAAGCAAAAAGTCTTTTAACCAAAACCGAAACTCCTGCGCATGGACCAGAGGGCAGCCTTACATGACATCAGTGCTGATGACAATCTTGACAAGTAAGTCGCATATGTGCTCTGCCAGTCGCACTGCGACTGGTCGAATTTTCCGAAGCCCTTCACTGCGGCGCCCCTCATAGCCGGAGTGGAGTCGCTTTGGGACGTTAAACCTCCATAAACCAAACCAAAACCGTTCTTACTCTATTCTAATCCACCCTCGATCGGAAGGTCGGAATAAAAAAAAAATTATTAGGTCTAAGCTTACCGGTCAGCGAAAGCTGATTGGTATTAGCAGCCGACAAGTCTGGAGTGGCAGGCCCATTTTGACGTTTCACAGGTGAATGCCCAGTTGGGTGTCTCACAGGCCCGTTTTGGCATCTATACGCTCGTGCATATTCGGTCTTCAGTTCAGTCGCGTTTCCGGCAAACTTCACAAACTCCACATGAAGCAAATAGTCTAGTTCCCACTGTTGTCTTACTCGCAGTCTTAAACCTCCATTGGATTTGAGGAAAAGAAAGGCGCATAACTGGCTCCCTGGGTTAATGGACACCTCAATTTCGCTGTAAGGTGGGGGGTGGTGTCCCTTCAAATTGAGCCAGTACTTTTCTCAAAACCAACGGAGTCTAATCCTCTGTTGGTTCTGAGGAAAGGAAAGATGCAGTAGCGGCTTCTTGGGTCAGTGAACACCTCGGTCACGCTTTGAGGTACATGGCGGTTGTGTCCACCTAACACGTAATGCGACACGGCTGCCCCCCTGAAGTACTGCACAATTGAATGCTTTCATTCAATTTCAAGTTCATTTTTACTGTTTGTCTCTTTGTGGCTCTGTGGCAGCAGAGGACACATTTTGTGCTGAGAAAATTGGATTTAAAAGTGGGTCATTTTTTTCGTCTGACTTGATGCGAAATCTTGAATTTAGTGACAGTGTGGCCTAGCCTCAAAGATCCGCATGAAAAATGCATTGACATCACCGCAGTTGAGTTGTAAAAACAGCCGGTGGTAGTGATGGAAAAAATAAATGAAAATTGGTTTGGGGGAAAAGGAATGACGCAGTAACTGTCTCGCATATCTCGGTGGACACCCGAACCGCACCATAAGGGAAGTGATAAAGGAGGGAATGAAAGAAGAAAGGAAGAAACAGGTGCCGTAGTGGAGATCTCCGGAATAATTTCGACCACCTGGGGATCTTGACATCGTGCACTGACATCACACAGCACACGGGCGCCTTATGCGTTTCGCCTCCATCGAAACGCGGGTGCCGCAGTCGGGTTCAAACCCGAGTACTCCGGTTCAATAGACAAGTGCCTTAGTCACTGAGCCACCGCAGTGTATTTTGGTGTTAGCCTTTTCTACATTATGAATGCTCCGTTTTCAGCTAAAGTAAATTTTTCATTACATTGCACTAATCAGTTGATGTAGACTAACAGTAAGATGCAACAGTAAGATGCTTAGTCCTCACTCTCTGTTTGAGCATCTTACTGTCATCCATTGCTAAGTGGTTACTCAATATTTTATACTCCCTGGCAAACTCAAAACGGCCTGGAAAATTTCTTTGCTGTATCAGGTGCCTTTTAATCGTGATGAAATAATCGTAGTTCTAAAGCCAGTGCAAAAAATGACCAGTGTAGCTCGTGACTTATCTTTAGTAGATTTCTTCCTTGCCACCCTTGAGTTACATAGCTTGGAAATGTTTTTCACTCACACAGTAAAGATACAAATCACACTGTACATTTTACTACATGCCACCACCGCTAAAAAGGGCATGCTGGTAGTCTTTAGAAGGTGCCAGATGGCACATGTGGTTTGAAATTCTACAGTCAGAGGTGTGTGTAATTGAACGACCATCATTTTTTTTTTTGTGCAATGAAATTTGAAATATCAAGTTGGGGCTTTTTCTGTTGTTTTAGTACAGTAAGGGAAACCAAGTAAGACTTGTCTGCTTAGTCTGCCTAGTTTTTTTGGGGTAAACTTGTCTGAAATATACTATGAAGAATGGCTATTATTTGTCCGCTTAGTTTCTTAAGTAATCTCATCAGATATGCACTACCTGGCATGTGTGAAAGTACCAACAAATTATGACTGTCGATATAAACATCAAAACAGCTTAGCTGGACACATGTTTCATTTATACCACAAACCTGCTTTACATTCTGAAGGCTGAGAAGTGTAACATATTGCTTATGATAAGAAGACATGCTGTTGATATGGGTAGCGTTGCTTTGTCGCTGGTGGAATGGGATCATCTTCAAGTTTGCTTATTTTAGAGGATAAACTGGTATTTTTTGTGTTGAAACATGTTTGTAGGACCAAATTTTGCCTCTTCAGAGTCGTGTCCCTTCTTAAAATTTCAATTCCACTGACATGTATGTCTGCATGATTTACTTCCATTTATGCTTGGTTCATGAGCTTAGGTTCAAATGTTGTGAGTGCCTGCATTGTGTATGTAATGTACTCTTCTGTAGCACAGTTAAAATGTACATTTGGTGCGCAAGTATTACTCGGTGTAGTGAAGTGGACTGATAAAAGTTTTTGTCCATGTTCCCAAGGCACTGGCAGTCATTGAGTGTCATGTAAGCCATGCACCTGTTAGTTTAAGAAACACTGCAGATAAATTAACTATAGCTCAGGAGAAGTGTGCATCTTGCTCTGGAAGAAGGTTCTTTAAGGAGCTATGGAAGAAGTTACTGTTCTTGCTTCATCTCTTGTGCTATTACTAGCCATATTTTAATTCAAAGAGGGCGGACTCCTTGGCAGTTCACCGTATGTAAAAAGTAGAGGTGTAAATATGCAATACTTTGAGCGTCACCATCGTTAAATGCCTCTCCCGAAAACAGTTTACACATTAATACGAAGGCTTTTGTGGCACTTGGTTATTCAAAATTCATTTATTATTAGCACATTTTTAGAACCTACATTGTTAATTTACCTACTTTATACACTCTGCAGTGTAGCGTTTCATACTTTTGAGCAAAGATTTATATGTAGAATTAACTAAAATTTTGCATTTGAAACCAAATCTAATTTTGTGTTGCTTATTTGGGTAATTTGCAGTCTACAGGCATTGAAGGCTGTCATGGAATTCAGAAACATTCAGTCTAAGGCACCCTAGTATTGTGATTATCTGACTTGCACCAGAATACTCTCATATAAATTGTCTTGAATTATTTCACTTCTGAAAAAAAAAAAGGAAAGGACAAAAAAACTCCAGAGTATATGACATAAAATGTTGTTTTTGTCGTGCTATTCCTTTCTTTCGAAAATTACTTTTTTTCTGAAGGGGGAACACTTTTAAAAATTCAGTGTTTTAATTATTGCAGATGTAGAATTGCAGTAAATGGCAGTTAGCTGCAAATGTTGGCATTAGATAGTATGGCATCTCCTACAGGAATGGTTTTGCAGAAATTAAGTCTGCCCATGCCAAATTATTGAAGCAAGTGCAGTGAAGTTTAGGGCCACAATTGGAAAAGGGCTGGTACGATATGTATGAGATGGTTTCTGAATACTGGCTTACTCTGTGAGAGCAAAGGCGCTAATCACCTCTGACAATCAGCATAGACAGGTATGATCGAGGCATTATCAGCCGACAGAAAGTGTACATATGGGACCAATGTTATGTACCCAACTTTTACATAAAGTTGATCAGAAAAAGCAAATGTGTCGGTTGCATTTCGCAGGTGCAGAACGACACAGCATGTATACCAGTATTTTGTGATCATATGTCATGTGTCACTAATAACACCTGACACGATTCATCTGATAAAAAAATACTTCATTTTAGCTCAGAGTGTCTCTAATTCTACTGCTCTACCTGAAATAACTCAGTGAGTTTTTATAAGTGTTCCTTTCTTTATGAATTACTTGTTTTAAACTAAACTAAAAGCCAATTTCTTTTTCCTGTTTCCCTGCTTTACTAAAAAGTTCAAAGCAAATTTTCATTGCTTGACACGAGTTTCATACCTGTAGCTACATGTTGTCATGAACTTAATGGCAACAGGCTTGATATCATCATGGCGAAGGATTTATTTTTGTTTTGTTGAGTTTTTTTCATAAATATTGCTAGGCTTCTGCCCTTGGTTGATCAGCAGCTGTGTCAAGAATGTACTATCAGCTTGATATGGAATTGTTCTGCCCTTACATGCAGCCCATTGCGTATTGTCATTAATTATGCGAGCTTTTACACAGTACTGCTCATTGTAGCTCAAAACTACTAGATGGAGAGCACCAAAAGAAAAAGTAACAACTGTCTGCAGTCCTTTAGGTTTTTTTTTACCAAAGTAGTTGTCTGTATTCATGATATTTGTGTGTTGACAAGTGTCCTACATGTGTTTGGCTGGGAGTAAGCCCAACAACACTTGGAAACCTGCAGTTCACCATTCAGTATTGTAGGCTTTTGTCTGCATCTTTGTACTGCAAATCACTGTCCGAAATATTTGCTTCTTGAATGCATACAATATTGCAGTCCTTTAGTTTATGCATGCACAGTGTATTGTTATTCCTGTGGTAAAGCAATTATTCCGTTTGCATAATTAGTGTAAATGTACTAATTAGCATATTATGTACTGGCATCACGTTCAGAATGGATGCAGTTGGTGAGCACTAAAACAGACCAATGCATTGTACTCCTGAGAAGGTTTCAGTGTGTAGTGCTGCATTTTAATGTGGATTTATGCTGGGCACAACCACCATGACATACTCATGCATTTGTGCACATGTTACGGGGGCCCACAGCTCTTTTTGTACCGAATACTGGCGCAGAAACGTTCCCAAGCTCTTTTTGCTAAGCTAGTGAAAGAACATGTGCAGTGGTTATTTTTATCCATTTTAGCAGTAGTTCAACAGTTTTCGGTCAGCAAAAAGCTTGATTATTGAGTTTACCTGTTAGCTTAGCTGATCTAACAATGTGGCCCATCAAGATTTTAGTACGAGTTTCAGTGCTCCTTTAAGGGTAGCTTATTTTTAAAAAATATGTAGGAGCAAAAACCTATTCACGTGAAATAAATAATACTTGCCAAGCGTTATCTATACATGTTGCCAGAAGCACTCGCTGTGGACCAAGCTTCCTATCTTGTACAGTAGAGGTAGCTTTGTTTATTTAGCTTTTATATAATCTTTTAATCGTGAAGTTGCACCACACACTCGGGTCCACAAGAGCATGCATTTAGCTTTGCAAGTGGTGAAGTGGCTTTTACCCACTTTTGCTCACAAATTGACTGCACCAAGCAGCAGTGCAAGTATGTCAGCAAAAGTGCAGTTTGCATGTGTTTTTTTCTTCTTTATTCTCTGAATATAAATGTATGCATGCAATTTTGCTACTTATGTTCTCGTTAAAGTAGTGACAAAGTGTGTCTAAGATGCAACTGCAAGGTGAATTGTCTGTCAATTTAGTTATTGTGTTGTGAAATTTTGTTACTACTGATTATACATTTTATAGTACATGTGCAAAGCTATACAATGGGTGCTGGTGCCATAAAAGCCAGTGTTGCTCATTATGCAAGTATTTTATTTCTCACCATATAACAAAATCTACATTGCTTGCACACCGAGTAAAAACAGTTTTGTCTGCACATTAGTGCAATTTCCTTTCTGTGTGTAGTATGTTTGTTATTCAAACAAATTGTGAAGGAACATCAGGGTTATCTTTAATGGAGATCAAAATTTACAAAACAGCTTTGCAGGACGGGAAACAACGCGCAAGAAAACACAATTTGTTGGCCTTCAGTGTACGAGATGCAATTATTGGAATGAACACCACCAGTACTGCAACTTTTTAAGACTAGTGTGCTTGTACCGCATTTGCAGCCAATAAAACCGTTGATGGTAGTGTTTTTACACATCTTTCTAAATCAGTGCTTCGCAAACCAACTGTGGTGGTTTGGTATTTCTATAAGGAGAGCTTGAATGGGCCAAGAACTAAGTAAAGCCTACCAAAGCAGGTTAGCACAAATGCTGCTCTCTTCATTTGATTGTCAATCAAGAATGCAAGCATTATGATGAAAAGTTGGCCAGTGCTTTAAGAATATAAGCATATGATACACATCCTGTATTTTCAGACATATTCCATGGGAAGTCACGATATACATGACAGTTCAAACACACGCGAATATCACCAGCCAACACAAGCAATGCGACGTATGACACAAGCATAGTTTCTTCACGAGCGACCAGAGCCTCAATCTCTTTCACACGGAGCTATCAGTGACCTTAAAAAATGCGAAAAATACTGTTTACAAAGCACACCGAGCACAAATTATGAGTCTGTGTTTTGTACATCTGGAACAATATGACACTGTTCTGCATAGTTGCAAATAACAATGAGGCATTCGTGCTGCACATGAAGCAACTGTAAGACAACAAATGAACATGCCTGCACTTTCTCAAACTGTTAGAAAGATGAGAAACATGAGGTCGAATGATGGCCCCTGAGTGTGACTACCTAATCTGCTGCATGGCGGTGAAAAATGAATAATGGGTCATGAGTCGTTGGAACCCTTGGCACATCTGCTCTGCCCAAAGACTGTCACAGGGGACTCTCAAGTGCACTGCTCTGCCTGCAAAAGAGGCCCGCAAGGTGGTAAGCTCCACAGGTACGTGCTGCTACCACTGCCTGTCCAGACGGTCTTCCTCCTAAATAAATATAACAATGTCACAGCATATAAAAGCCTTGTTCCCCCCCTGCCTGCAGGTAGCAGAGATGTAGCACAATATTAGCCATTACAGCTAAACACACACACTCACACATGCACACACATATACACACACATGCACACACACACACACGCACATTGAAGTGTTGTACTTGGAACATGCAGAAAAAGCCTGGCGATGCCGTATGAAACGGCCATGAGGCATCGGTGACTTGTGAAAACTGCACCAGCTGGCAACGCTCGCGGCTTTGCACATACAATCGGTTTCAAGTCTCATGAATGTTGCTGAAGTACTGACGTTGACATGCTTCCAGTCCACTCACATCAGTTTGGCTGTTTGTAGGAGAATGCATTCCACCCGGTTCAGTGAATGCGTCTGCTGTACAACACACAGTTGGTCCCTAGATTCAATATATTAGGCTACTACGCGTGCACTGTCCTTGTAGAGATGCAGTCCGAGTGTCTGTGAGTGGCCCAAATTGCTGCAGGCTTGCTTGCATCAGCTGGCAACCTGAAAGAGACACTTTGCAGTCTATGTACACTGACTACAGGATCCCGGGCACCATTGGCACACACTCCCGGCATCAGGTGGTGGCACAGTTATATTGCACCAGCAGATGGCACTGTCCTCACGTAGAGTTTGCATTATGAGCAGCAGAAGTGTCTACTGCATTGGTTCTATCCTCAGCCTTCTCCTTGGCACTGTAAGCGTTGTCACTGTAGTCAACGTGCTGGTAGGTGTGCCTGTCAGGATCCTCGATGGGCACCTCTTCATCTTGCTCATCATCAAGGTCCATGAGCTCCTTTGAGTATGGACACTGGAGGCACCTGTCGAGAGGACAAAAACACCACCATGCAGCTCTCACTGTGAGCGAGGTTGCTGTGCCACTGGGGCCTTGAACTTACTTTTTAGGGCCCTTATGCAGTTACAATGCCCAGCTTTAATGAGTAAGTAATGTGACTGCCAGCCAATACAGGTAATGCAAGGAACTGTGTGAGCTCGCATAGAAGTGTTTGCTAATTTAGGGCTGCAGTCTCCCAAAACTTGTTTGGGATCTCATGAACTAGTTCCTTCAACCAAGCGATCATGCTTGGCACACATTCAGCTTGTCAGCAAGGCAACAAGTTGTTAATACTTCCTTTCACTTTTCCACGTTTATCTAAATCATTTCTGACATCCACAGCTGGGCCACAGAAAACATTTCTTGAAGGGATGGAAGAGCTCCACCCCAACTGTCATTTTTTGGAAAATTAGAATGAAGACATCCTTGTGCGAAAGCATTCATAATTTAGTAAAAAAATCTAAATAAATTTAACTAATAACTTTTAATAAATTAAAATGTATTCATCAGAAACTATGGAAATTTTTTCTGTGAATTCTTGGCATGCACCTAACAGTTACTGAATTTTCTCCCTGTAGGATAACACTAGTGCCCTTTTCAGGAGCATGAGGGTTGCAAGCAGTGTTTTAAAGGGTCAGTCTACTGTATTTAATCGGCCATGTTTTCTTTGCGGCAACCGATAGCTCATTACTCAAATTACCGTTTAGCCAGGTGTGGTGCCAAGAAGTGCGGTAGAACATTTTAAAATAGAATTTATTGATGTGGGAACACATCTGTATGGGGTGGTTGTCTCATCTGGCAACCGTCTGGATTTCCGCCGCGCGGTGACAAACATGGCGGCGCCCGTCAAAGCCGAACCTCTCGCTTCGGACTGAATTCTCGTTGTTGCTGTCTTTTTCAGTGCGTTCACTGACCATAAATGGGGCACCGGTCTTTCGCTTCGTCTCATCTCGCTTATAAGAAAACGTATAAGTGATAAGTTTGCTTTATTTTAATAAATTAGTGACGATTCTGCCGCTTCTAGGCTTAAGTGGAGAGTCGGTTTGTTTACAGCAATGGTTCCCATCCTGACAACCAGATGGCGCCACTATAGGCAGAGTTTATTTTTGCGTCTCTGCTAGCATACGCTGAACTAAAAGTGAATATTTATTTAATATTTAAATATTTAATATTTAAAGTATTTAAAAGTGAAAATGAATATTTATAGTTATAAGTACGCTAAACACAGGTACATTCCGTATCTGTGTTTAGCGTATGTATAACTATAAATATTCATGTGATTTACAGAAAAAGCGAGCGGTACGCCTTCTACAGTTTACTCGAACAAAACGTACGTTTCTGTGATGTTGGGGCGTACAAACGATACGTAGTATATTCACTTATGCTTCTACAAAAAAAGACTACCACCTGCACCAACAAAATGGAACGTTTGGGGTCGCCACCATGCATTTTTACGCGACTTTTAACGCCGAAATAAAATATAAATTCCTGCCTAAACCGGAAGCAGATCCCTCGTTATTGATGTTATAGGGTGCCAACTACCAGAATATGCCATTATTTATACACTCATCTCAGTGAGTAGACTGACCCTTTAAGTATTTTCTCCTGAAGTTCTTAACATTCCCTCGTGAACTCCATCTCATTTATCTTTGATACTGATATTGCCCATACGCTTATTGACATGCTTAGGTTTTGGGCACGGCTGAAAAGTGAACAGATTTTACAATGTCTCAGCATGTTCATCATTAGTAGGGTCAACCACATGTGCTGGACTGGATTACTGCATAAAAATCCAAAGGAAGTTCCTGGGTTATGTATTTTTGGCGGTATATTGTGGTTTAATCATTTATTCACTAACAGGAAGGCTTACTCTATGGGACCACTAAAATTATAACATTGCAAAACGAATTTGGCACAGATGTAAGAGAACAGTTATGCCTAATTTCACATTTTGTCTGTGGGAACCAAGCATATCTTACTCATTACTAATCTTATTCAGAGTAGGACCACATGTAATCTGGCTGCAAATGCACATTCAAAACTATTGTATGGTTACAAACTGTATTGCCTTTTACACTCCATTTTGTTTACAATCACCTGCATGTTGCAACTTTATTGGCAGCCCACAACAATTTAAAGATGGTGCTGGACCTTGTAACTTAATAAGCAAGATGATTTGATGATTTTTGTAAATATCAGTAATACTGGTGATTTTCATGAAATTGATGTCGCGCTGTGATGGCACAGCGAACTAATCAAAAAATGATCAGTGCATGTGGAACCATGTTGTTTGCCCCGTTACATAAGCAGTTCGCTGGCATGTGCAGACAAAGTTGTCAAAGTTCTGCTGTAAAATTATATCTTCAGAGGGGGGCTGTTACATAGATGTTTCCACTATAACAAGATAGAAGAGCCGCTTAGTGTCACTGCCCAAGTATTGCTGGCACAGTGCAGTTTACATCAGTCACTGAGCCTATAAAAGGTGATTTACTTTTACAGGCTCTATACGAGGAGCTGTTTAACACATTACTGAGCACATGTGGCTAATGGGCACGTTTCGAGCGCAAGGAGATTTGTGCTTGACTGTGTGTGCAATGGCAGGCCATATTACGGCATGCGTGTGTGATGATACCGTGCTTCGTTATCCACAGAGCACAAGGACTGATATAATGATTTCATTTCAATTCCATTTCTTTCCAATTTTTTTTTCTCGCGCTTAGTTTTCATTCCACATGTTCGCTAGCTGTCACTGCAATCAGTCAGTCACACGGGCAAATTTTAAGACTAGAATAGAATCTGATGAATTGTATTGCAGCGACCTTACATTTATTACCTGCCTTTCACCCACTACTTGCCTACAAAGTGAGAAAGTGCTCGAAAAGGCGACCCCATTCGTCTCGCTTTCCACTTGTACACACGATCAGAAGGGCGCAGCTCAAGCAACAGAGACTGACAAATTTTTCTAGCTTGTTTTCTGTGCCAGCAGCATGAAAATCGCTGGTTCTTGCTTGCCTGTAATGCCTACTGCAAAAAAAAAATTGCTTCTAGTTTTGTGACTTTCCTGCTGTACAGTAGTCTCCATCGCCGACACCACAGATTTGAAAGTCTATCCACAGCATGCCAGCGGTCTAGCACTTTGCTTTCGCAGTAGATGGTTTCAAATACCAGACAGCACCTTCTTCCTTATCTCTTCATTTATTCCGTTGCATAGTTACCAGGCAGCCAGTATCGATGAACAAGTGCACTTCTGCCAACGCGAACGCCAAAACCAGTCCTCCATAGCACCGCCATGTTGGATTGATTGAGGAGCCCGCTCTAGGCCGTAAAAATCGCCAGTAGCCATTACTAAAGCTTCCGATCTGTGCCTCGTGTTGAATTGGCCACCGCCTTGTGAGGGGCATCCCTTGAGCTCATTATTCATGCCATGCCTGTAGAGCACATAGTAACTGGCCATACATAGCATTACAAAAAACTTTCAATACCTGTTGCTGTCTTAAGATGTAGTTTTTGGGTACAAAACCATCACATGGCAAGCAAATTTATGTGCACGTAAGTTATGTATGCAGTACACAATTTTCTAAATAAAAAAAAAAGCTACAATTAAATATTTTTGCAGGGTTACTGAAAACAGATATCCTCTTTTAACGAAATATACTTTGGCACTTCCTAGCCTATTGGCTGAGCTCAACGAAATGTTTTTTGGCTGATCGCAGGTGAACTTGAAGAATATGCACCCTGGTGTCAAAGCTGTATTGCACAAATACTGCAATGCAGGAAACACTGGCATAAGATGAACAGGTAACAGTGTCCTTAGTGCACCAAGGTTCTTTTTATTTATTTGTGTCTTAAGATAAGTCCTCCCAAGCCTTCCATCTTTGCATCAGTAAGGCACATGTTCTGGTGGATTAACACTGGTATGAAGACAGAATGAGATTTGCTTTTCCTAATGTCTCAGGAGGAAGGTAACTAAGTGCAAAATTTACATGATGATGGTTGGCCCTGTGGGAAACCATACATTGTATGGGGTCTGAATGGTGCATGTAGGGTTCTCGTTTGTGCTTGTCAGAGTTGTGGCCCTGTGGCTTCAAACCAACTGAAACCATAGCCTTTGCTAAAATAGCACAGAATTTTGCCCACCTCTGAGTGCTTTCCTTCTCTGGGACATAAAGCAAAATGACATTGAGTTAACATACATTTTCACATCTGAAAAATGCCATTGAGAAAAATGGTGCTCCTGCACACTAGTTTTAGTGGGTTTGACAAGACTAGGCAATATTAGTCACATTGTGTTTTCTGCTGTGTTGTGTCTGCACACATCATCACTTCAACTACTGCCCCAATACACAATAAGAAAACTAACCTGCTTTCATTAATCCCATAATTGATGCACATGCTTCCAACACACTGGCAGCAACCATCGTGGAACCACCTGTAGCTTGATGCTCCCATGGAGAGGCATGACTCTCGGCACTTGTTGAGTGACATACACTGCGACATGAATGCCACAGTGCAGTTCACTTGCACATCCTCCTCTTCAACTGCCTCTGATGCATTCCCACTTGACACCACTGCAAGAGGGCAAAAACATGTGCAACATTAAGCATCCTACCATAAAAGATGTGCACTGCACTGCTAGCAAGACTGCAACTATATCCCGCTTCAAACTTGCATCGATCTACATTCTGTCTGAATGAAAAGCGAATCCCGCCAGGTAAAACAAACGAGATTGCCTCACATTCAACCTAGTAATAACAGTCTGCTCAATTTTGTCTCCCATTCACAAAGTGGAGGTGTGGACAGTTAAAAGTTGATCTTCAGTTCTGACAAGCAATCATACCTTGGTTTACAATCCTACATAGGTCAAGCAACATTATACATACAGCTCTGTAGACATCATTTCAACAATTCATAGATCCAACTTTTTAGCTTGCAGCTACACTGGGCAGAGGCTCCCTACATACATGAAGCATGTGGCCTCATGATGCTTTGAAAAGTGAAGCCTTGAATTGGTTTCACTTTTACTTGCTACAGTATGCACCACAGCATAGAAGTACAATAACTGTTTCACACAGATGCAACTGTACAATTATGTGCAATAAAGCTTTTTACATGTGAGAAGAGAATAGATGTGCTACTGTAACCTTCACCAGTTCCAAGTGTTAAATGGGAGCTCAAGTTCAGACCTCGTGCCATACATGAAGAAAGCAGAACTGCTCTCTTAGATGAATCAAGCATAATTTCAGCTCAGGCCCTCTATTTTAGGGCAGAATAACTAAAAATCAAAACATTTGAACACCTTAAAATTTTGCAACAGCTCCAGTTCAAGAACAAACCCTCTCAGTGGATCAGTGGCTAAAGCATTCCATTGCTGAACGAATCCGAGGTCACGGATTTGATCCTGGCCTTAGCATACTGAGATTGCACCATAGGTTAAACCCAGGAGGCTAAATTTAGTCCACAGCCCTCCACTACGACATGCCTCACAGCCCACAATGTTCCTTTTGCATGTAAACATTCATCAATTGATCACTTCAAGGACAAATATCAAAATCCTATAAACTGCATCTGTTGAAACACGAAGCAGACAAAACTGGCATGCTGTTCTACAAAAAATGCGAATGTGTTGCGCTGTTGCACTTTAAATGTGACCATGTTGCATAACTGTCTTATATTAAAGACTACAAGAAAACTTTTGTGCCACCTTTGCATAGCGAGTAATTTAGGATGTAAATTCCATTCACTTTAGCATGTTTGGTTCATACAAATTCAATGTCTGGTTTAGTTCCAGAGCTAGGTTGTTGTAAAGCAGAATTTAAAGATTTTCAAGTTTTGCAATTTTTGGCAATTCGCCCCGAAGATAGGGACCCAAAACCACAATACTACTATCAGTCACTACAGTTTGGCTTCTGTTTTTTAAATGTATTATGTTCCATCCCAATTTGCTTAGCATCCATTAAAACAGGCTACTTTCTTGGTTCCATGTACATTACAAGTAAAGAAATCAAATTAAAAACACTTTTAGCACCCTGCATCAATATCTGCCAGTTTACTTCTATATGTACTTCAAATATGTTATCAGCTCAAGAATGCTCAAATATACTGACTGAAGCAACCTTCACGCAATTCCTTACTAGGCTAGAAAAGCTAGTGTGGCTCCAGCCCCAGTAAAATGACCTCTGGTTCTAGTAGTATCATCTTAATTAAATAACTCTATTTAGTAGAAATGATAACTTCTTCTATTAACTTATGTTGCTGACAACACAACAGAAACTATATCCATGATATCAAGAGAGACAAAAGCTCAAACGACCTCTCATATTTTTAGCATGGCTGAACAAGTTGCACAAAGAGCTGTCATCTCCACCACATGAACGCATGGTGGGAAAACATTACTGCCTCGTTCATACTGCAAGCTTGAAGTGGGTCAGCAAAGAAGTGAAAAATCTGTAACCAAATGCATTGGTGTGCTAATGAGGACCGCAGTTGCTTTCTTTCTTCTTTTTAAAAGAAGATGCCTTACCTGTGCTCGACTCTACAAGGGGAGCAATTTTTTTAAACGAAACACCACTTTTATGGCTTTGCTCATCTGATGTTGCGCGCAACAGCATTTTTGTTTTTCCCACGGCAATAATAGCAATAGTTAAAACCAGGTTGTGGCCTGTACTCCAGCAAAAAACTGGTGTGAGAGAATGAATAGAGCAACATAGTGATACTCAGTTTCGCAGCATGTTACCAAATTCATTTTCTTCAGTGTTTTAAAAGATATTTGCATGCCCACTGAACAAAATTGTAGCACACAAGTAGCTTGTCACTTACCTGCTTTGAGCCTGATGTCTTTGTCATGCACAGGGCTGTACAGTGCCACATGAACAGGAAATGTGTACGACCGCCATCGCAAAGAGCGGTCAGCTTCCTCTGTGAGGAGGGCAAACAGCCCATGTGTTGGGTCTGGCAGATCCTCTATGTTGGACTTATGACTTAGAGAGATGGTTTCGTTTTGCCGTGGACACATCTCTACAAGAAGAAAACAAAGCGTATATATGTACACATGTGCGCTGAGAGGTCTTGTTGATCTCCAATAACTGCCATTCATATTATGCCATCTATGGGCCATTGCACATCATCGTCAGAAGGGCAGACACCTCAGTAGACACCCCTCCAAATACACCTTTAACTGCTCCTCTGCTACCCGTGCCAACATTTCCTTTCCCTCTCTGTTCACTGTTTCATTCTAATGGACAAACATCAAGTCTTCTGTGCATTACATGTCCTGCCGAAGTCAATAATTTTTCTCTCAAATTCCAAATAGAATAGCATCAGCTCATTTGACTACGCTCCTTTTGTTTCAATGATACACTTATCCTTTCCTTTGCTTGCTGTCCTGCCCTCAGCCTCATTTCAATGTTTTTTGTTAGTCACTTAATTTCGGCCACATAGGCAAGTAGTGGCTGAGCACATTACTGAAACGCCAGTAAACTGCTCTTCACTTCAAGTGACTGCCAAACACACTACATCGCAATCTTATTTTCCAGGTAATTCTTCCAGCATGACCTGGATCTGCCATGACTATTTTCCAGATGATTTCTCCAATATGACCTGGATCTGCTCTCACTACTTTCCAGGTAATTCCTCCAACATGACCTGTATCTGCCCCGACTATTTGCAGAACTTGGTACACTCTCCTATTATTTCCAGCTCCTCACTGTCTGTCTTAAATTGCTGCTCTTTCACCTGACAACTGAGAATTACATCACTTTACTTCACATTTTTCAAGGGTAGCGTTATACTTTTATCTATTCAGGTCCTGAGTAAATCTCTGCAACTCAGCTCCTGACCTTTCCATTTCTCCAGTGCAGTCAAACAATACGGCAATTATCTCCCCATTTTTCCAGACCAAAGAACTTTTCTTTAGCTAAGGAACACACATTTTATTGAAAAATTTTGTCTTTCACTCCATGCAGTTGAATCGTGACATCAGGAATGACAATTTATTAGCGCACACTATGACTAAGCCAGCAACCTGCAATGACATCACTGGGGCTTTCTATCATCTCATGCTTCTCATTTTAGTTTTTAAACGTCACTCCAAAGACTGCTTTAAGCTACAAAGTATTATTTGATCTTGTTGTCAGACTTGTTTATTCTTGCAAACCATTTTTGAGCCTCTGCCAATCAATTCACTTGATGCAATGTCATCATTCATAGTTTGAGAAAGTGTATGGTCAATCACCGCAGGCACTCGACATTTACACTGTTTTACATCTTAACAAAGCTGCTTTTGGTAAGGCCTGTACACCTGACATCCTTGAAAGAAATCTCTCCATGTGACCAGGTTTTATATTCAGTGTTGTATTACTACAGGACAATGTCACTAGTAAATCAGAGGTTGATGAGGATATCATAACTGTAACTGTTCCTAATCTAGCACTCTGAATGCTTCTTATATACATGCAACAAACAATAATAGATCGCATTTGCTAGCCCAAACCAAAAATAGAAGGCTTTGAAGTTGTTCTCCCAATATGTTTGCATGTGCTTCCTCAATGCTTTGATTATGCAGTGGCTGAATGTCTGCTGACATTTTCACTGAGGCAGATGCTCTTTACATAATCTACTGTAGCAAAGGTAACACACGCACAGAAGAAGGCACTCTTTCAAAAGTGTGCTGTGTTGTGGGAGGCTGTGACAAGCTTACGCACGACAGTGGGAAAGCGTTCAAAATGGATAGGATAAAAGAAGACTGCATCAGCATGCCATTGGTATCTCGCTAAAAAAAAAAAAAGAGCTAGAATATTTTGCGGTAGCAAGTGGGATGTGCTGCCACATATAAGAAATTGTTGAGTTCCCACATATATAGGATGCAGCTATGAATCACAAGGCAGCGCTATTTATATGTTCCTCTAGCTTCAATGCTGTTTCTTGGACGCTGTTTTCTTTAAGAGGGTTAAATAACTAAAACTGCTGCCAAAGTTTGCTGCAATAAGGCTTCTTCTATTTTTCAAGCACTACTGTCAGCACACCACAAAATGTATGAATCATGATTTGAGGCGCATTTTAAGCCTCAGTCCACTTAAGAGTGCACAAGTCGGCATTTAACATCATGCTGACCCAATGATTGCTTGTGACAAGCTGCACACATGGGAAGGTTATAAACAAAATGTATTATTGCCATACATTTCTTAAATATATAAAAGCAAGCTGGAACTAAAAGCAACAAAGGCCAGACAGTCGTCTTAGCGTGCCATGTAAAGTTTCAGCAACATAGCTTCACCTTCTATAACGTTTTTCAGTCATACTGTAGCATCTTTCTCAAAATAATGAGCCATAAAATTAGTGCCTCTGCCGTACAGTGTCCTCTGCAGTGACTGCATTTCAATGCTTTCAAAACAAAGCAATAGATTTTTTTACTAGTAGCAGGTGCTAGCACAAGAGTTTAAGGGCTCACTAAGAAATGTATATCTTTTTTGCAGCTCAGCTCCAATGTTTTGCTGTAGCTCAATGGCATGGTAAAAAATTTTAGTCCAAAGGAGGGAGGGAGGGTTGCATTCACAATGGGGGGGGGTGGCAGCCCCTTCAGCTGACAAGGCCTTAAGAGCACAGAGGGCCAAAGATCCACTTCAACCTTTGGGACTGATTCCACTCACCCACACAAGAGCAGCATTCAGGGTACAGATAGTCAAGGCAGAGGTAACAGTCTCTGCTGCAGGTAACGTTGAGTTTGTCACACTTGCACGATTGTGTCAGCATGCACTTGCTCACTATGGATGCACAAATGGCTTCGTTGCAGGCCAGGCTCAGGCTCAAGGCACACGCCACGGCCACTGCCAAAGGCAGCAGCACCTGCTTCAACATTTTGCTCTGCAATGTAAAGAAGGCAAGGTGCAACTTATGTTACAACAAAGAACACATCAAATATTGCAGGTAACGTCATTCATAACAAGTGTAATTTCTTATACTAAACCATTGTGCACATATGGAAAGTGCGCAATCGCACTTCAACAGAGCAAGGCTTCAGAATGTGACTGCAAGCACAAATAAGGTTGCCTGACAAAATAGTGCACTGCTGCACTATGACAAACAAGTACAGTATATTTACGCATTACTAAACCAGGTCTACAGCTTACATCCACTGCGTGCCCACTTTCAACTCAGTTTTACATTACTTGAGAAGTATTAAACAGCAGATGGGCCTCTTCATATTTAGCAGTCAACTCGGCCAAAATAAATGTAAAGATTATGCTCTTCGAAGTAAGTACCCAATTACATGTTCTGCCAAGCCTCGGAGCACCAACAATTCATACTACATGGGCCGAATGCTGATAAAGTGCACACAAATACACCCAGACCATCCTTGAAATCCATTCATAACAACACAGTTCACAAGGAATTCAGTTTTATACTGCTCTTTTTAAAGTGAAATGTGTGCTAGTTAATACATACAGACACCATTTGCAATGAAGCTTGCTTAGTGAACTACAACTGAGCCTTCGCTAAAAAGTTTTAATGCAGGTTCTGCTTGGGCTCACATAAAATCAATGCTGTCAAGGCTTTAAAAAAAAAATGAGCATTCAGAAAAAATTGCAGGAGAAAATTGGTACATTTCAGTGACTACACCTTTCTGTGCAGTGTGCCCTGTGTTTTAACATTTTATGACATCTTCCGACTGCATATATTCTTGCCTGTACAACTTCTGTAGTATACCTGGATATATGAATTGTCAGGTGTGCTACAGAAGTAGTTTTCACGGAAAAATTATTAGCTACATTTATGTTTGTTGGAGAAACCACAACAGAACTTCGGCACTGATAGTTTGCGCTTTAGTACAGTTATGTAACCACGGTACCGACAACAATTACACACAGAAATTCGTCCATTATATACAAAAAGTTGCGGGGTGCAGCGTTTGTCGCAAGAAGGTTCGAAATAGATACGTAAAACAGGGCAGTAGATTTCAGCTGCAAGAGCCAAAACACGTAGTGAAATAATCTGCACTACCGGGCTACAGTACCCATGTCTCCCCAGTGGCTCCGGAAGGCAAATATCAGACCGATTATTAGAATCAAGCAGAAGGAAGGAAAAGAAAGAAGCCGGCGTGTTTACCACCAGTAACCTATTTATGACACGGCACGCGAACAAAACATCGCCCCGCGACGGCCTTCAAGCGCGCTGGCACGAAAGAGCACGGCACTGCGTGCGCTCCTCTGCCGTGCGCGCTCGACGGGCCCGCGAGGTCCGTCAGCTCTGGTCCGAGCCACGTTGCTGCAGGAAGCCGCCTCGTTTGAACGGCCGCGGCCACAGTTTATTGGGCGGCCGAGGGCGGCACGTGGTGTCTGCGCCCGGGCCCCGGCTTACCTGGCAGCTAGTCGGCCGGGGCGGGCCGAGCGCGGCAGGCGCACGCTGGCTCGGGCGTCATGGTCTCGGCGGCGCGCAGGCGGTTATCAGGCGACGCAACTTGAGAGAGGGGCGCAAAATGGAAAGTTGAGCGTCCAGTGGTTGGACGGAGCCAAGTGGGCCGCGGCCAGCCGCGTGCCTCGGCCGGCGAGGGAGGGCAGCAGCCGCGACTCCCCCTTGCGTGCGGACGAGTCCAAAGAAGAAGGCCCCAGGCAGTGCAGGTGCAGGATTCCTGCGCTCCCGCCCCTTCACCCCCCTCTTCTCGTTCCCTGCACTCAGTGGCTTCCCACAGGGGTGGTCGTTCCCAATGTCCCCAGAAAGAGCCGACGCAGGAATGCGCCCAAAGAGGCACAAAAGCAAAGCGGCACAGGTGTTGATTTCGAGGCGAATGGGGGTCTATCTCGCATTCCGGCCCAACGAAAGCTCGAACAATTAGTCGCCTCCACTTCCGGCGCGCTCAGGTGGCTTCTCTGCCAGACGGCGTCGCGCTCCCAATTAGATTCCTCCCCTCCATCAGCAGCAGATAACGGCCGTCAAGTGGCACGGCTCGCACGTCCTTCACACTTGTGCGCAAACACGCGGGGCCGCATTGTTGCGCCGGCGACTCCTCCTCGCGCGCTGCCCCTTTGCGGCGGGTGACAGTGATCGCCGCGCGAATTCCCGCGCCGGCGGAGTGGGGGAGCGGGCTGCGGCAATTATCGCGCCCAAAGGGCCCGTTCCGGCGGATGGGGGGCCCGCTTGGCGCAAATGCATAATTTCTATATTCCATGTTTAACACACACATATGCAACAATAACTGCCGTCAACGTTGGTGCAGAGTTTTGTGTCCAAGCGGAAAGCTTTCGATTACTGAGTATTTTTCCATGCAAACAGTGCCGTTAATTTGTGGCGCGCACTTCATGTGTAAGAGTTTTTTGAGTTCTCAAACCTATCTGGAAGTCCCCTCCGTGTGTTTTTTTTTTTTTTTTTTTGTCATTGCTAGGCATGTCGACGATCGGCTCTGGGCCAGTCACAAATAAAAGGCTCTCTGCTGAGTTTACTTTCGCCTTTCCTTGTGCGACCTCGTGCGCCTATTAGAACAAGCCGAGGTGTCCTCGTTCCGATGGTCCGCGTTCAGCCTCTAGTCGCTTGAGCTTGCTAAAACGTTAAGCTGCACCATAGCCACCAAAAGCATTTTTGAATGGGAAGGAGTTTATGAACGAAATTTTTTCATACGTTGTAATATTTCATATAATAATTAATATATCCGCACATCTCCCTTCGACAGGCTTGCATTTTTCTGCTATTAAGGTTTTTGCTACCGTCAAAAGCTAGCAGCTAGGACACCTTGTATGAAGCCACCAAGCACGCTTTCTTACTGAACATAGCTTGTGCAACGAAGAAACCATTTCAGTAATATATTGTGCTCGCCTTATGTAGCTCAATGAGTAATAACTGCAGTACTCTTCTTATCCTGAACGAAAATGTGATCAAATCGGCATCTCATTCATAGTCCGGTTTGTACACTGCCCTCCTGTATACAGTACGCAAATCGTTCCACCTCTTAAGGACAAACTCGGGAAAGTTTACATTTTCAGCAAACTCCGGCATTAGCCGTTTACCGACACGCTCCATATTCAAGCTGCGTGTGACAGTCGTGACCTGTGGAAATGTGCGGAAAGAGGGCGCTAAAAGAGACAATTCGCGCGGTCCAAGGAGAGCCTCAAGCGTGGACCCAACTAGCATGCGTTCGTGTTGGTAGTCCCCATAGCCGCAACCACCTCCCAGCCCTTCGACTCCTCGTGGACTGATTTTGTAAGCTGGCACACGGTCAGCAAATCGCCAAGCCCAGAAATTGGCTACCCCCCCCCCCCCCCCCCACACACACACACACCAATAGTCACAGCATGGCGCAGACACGAGACAAGACTACGCGCGTTCAACTGCATCGCTGCAGCGGCCAGCGATGTTGGAAATGCAAGAAGAAACTGCAGTCTTGATCACTGCCAAACACGCATGCCGATGAAGTTCAGTCTTGAAGCGAAGAATCCGGAAGTTTTTTTCTCGGCGAATGAATGGTCAGTTTGCCGCGATGGTGCACAAACCGCAAACAATAGCAAACTGAGGAAAGGGAAACGCGCAAACGTTCTACGCTGTTTCGCCGACTCAACAAACAAGTGGGAGACCACCCACGGTCATCAAATTTCGAAGTCCCCACGCACAGCCACCGCTTCGCGCGCGACCGGAGCTGTCACCGCGGTGCGATATAGCGCTCGCCTCCGGGCGCTCTCCAGAAAGCATCCTCCTCACAGGTATGGCACACGCCAGGGGCGCTAACAAGCGACTCGACAACAGCACGCAGACATCCCAAGGCCTGTCAGTACCGAAGGCGGAACCGCATCCCTTCGCACGGATTCACGCAGAAAAAAAAAAGTACACAAGTGAAAGCCAACAGCACACGGCAACGAAACGGCGGCGCCGGCGTCAAGGGCGTTCACAGGCTTTCGAGAGGCCTTTGTGTTCGCGATCGTGAGGTCCCTCCCTCTATGCATGTTGAGGTGCCTTACGCGGTCTGGCAGACGAGCGTCGCGTAGTGTAGTGATGCAGGTTGAATAAACACGATTTGTGCACAAGCGAGGAGCCCGCGTAGGCACGATGCTTGAGACAGCGTTGGGGTCACGGGCATCGCAAATGCTAGTCTGAAGTTTAGTGTTGGAACTCAGCCGACATGTACAGGCAGCGAGAAGACGTGTAGTGTACGTGCGTATACGAGCACGTTCTTGCGCCAGGCGGGCTACTTAAAGCAAAACACTTTAGCTCGGCTGTGATTCATTATTTCATCGTATGCGGCGCTCTGTTGTCACTTTGCACTTACGCCCAGGGGAATCGCATCGACAGACGCACTAGTCAAAAGTGTACAGCCCAAGGGGTCTGCTTTTGAGCCCTGCAGCGCGGCTTCTATATTCAGGAACTCTAATCTCGCGAAGGCGGGTGGAACTCAAGTCCCCAGCGCTCCCTAGCTTACGACTGTCAAATGCACTTGAAAGACTTGAAAGCAAACCCCTTGGGCTGTGTACTTTTCACAAAGACTGTACGTTCGTGTAGTTTTTTCGATATCTGCGCTCGCACGAAAGCAGTATCTTGCAGTATCGAATGAAGGTATATATCTGGTCAACTACAAGCTGAACACGAGCTATAGTCAGCTTATCTGTCAGCAGCCCTCCTCGCGTCCCACCCCACGACACCAGTGAAGCGGCTCCTAATGGCCCGTTTTCGCAAGCCGCCTATTTTTGTGTGGTTGCCAAAGTAGTGGATTTATTAACAGCTGTGCAACTTCAGTGTAGTGATATGCTGAAGGATAACAGCCCGTGTCCAAATAAGGACTGTGCGCCGTACAGCGCTCAGTGGCTTCGTTAAAACGGCCCATCATTTTTAATGGCGTAGCGTCGATGGAGCCAAAGTTCTGTGCCGTGAACTCAACACCACCACCTCAACACTTCTTGGTACACTTTCGGCTGTCGGAGCTTAACACGTAACTGTCGTCAGCTTATTTGACAAGAACTTTTCAGTACGAAGCCTAGCTTTCAGAAGAAAGGCCCGCAAAGCGATGCTGTTTTATACGTACCAGAGGCACATGTACCGTACTATCGTGATCAAAGTATTACGGGACACGTAATCTCGGAAAAGGGTTTACTTCAGCTCAACTTCGGAACCCAGTTGTATGTTATTGTTACCAGCGGATAGAGCGTGCACTTCTCCACATACATTGACACATTTAAGGCCACTATATTCCGTGACTGCGCCCATTTTTTTTTTTTTTTTTGCGCACTAGTGTCTTGTAAACTTTTGATCGCGATAGTACTTAACTCTACCCGCCGTGGTAGTTTAGTGGTTTTGGTGTTCAGCTGCTGATTCCAAGGCGGCGGGATCGAATCACGGCCTCGGCGGCGTTCTTCGATTGAGGCGAAATACAAAAACGCCCGTGTGCTGTGCGATGCCGGGTGGTCTAAATTAGCCCTCCACTACGGCGTCCCTCATAGGTCATGTGTCGCTTCGAGACGTTAAACCCAACAATTTACATTTTCTAGAGTTGTTTGCTACCATCGTAAAATGTAAACACAAACATTTTATTTCTGGAAGATCACGTTACGTCTCGTTCTCTCCAGCTGGATAGCCCTCGCTGAAAAAAAGAAGAAAAAAAATCTCATCACTCATAGCTCCGAACTTTACTATCACGGACTATCAAGTGCTTCGCTTAGCTCTCTTGAACCACACTGCCTCATCGCATGAAGGTCAACTCTTCGTGTGCCCTCTGATGCTTAACCCCACAGCTGGCGTGGCCTTCACTGTCAGCTCTAGATGAATTATGAAATGGTGCCATTTTGTTCCCGATTTCCAGCTAGCCTAAGAAACAAAACCGGTTTGGGCCAGCTGGTGCGCGGATCGTGCCAGAGCATTGCTTTCACTGTTCGCGTGGCGCTCTGTCACAGTGACGCGCTGTGAGACCCGGAGAGTGGCTCGGGCACTGTCAGCTGAGGGCAGCTCGGTTCACGCCAGCACGAAAGAAATACTGGACCCAAATATCGTCGCCTTCGCGCCGCCAGCGCTTCTCGGGAGGCGGAATCCGAGAAATTCGAGGAGCAGCGACGCTGGGAAGGATAGCGGGGCACATGTCACACGCGCGTGACGCATTCCGGGCGTTCTTCCGCTCGGCGCGAGCCGATCACTGCGGAAAAAAAATGCGAGAGCCGCGTTTTCGCCGGTGTCTGTGCTGCGAGACAACCGGCGGGCACCGACCGTGCCAGGACCCGCGGATGCTGCCGCTGCAATCTCTCCCGCCGCAGGAGATGGACACGCCAGAACTCGCCCCGCCAAGAGGCGCCCGAATGACATTGCGCGGATATATCGCGCATTTCCGGCGAGGACGCCAACTAGTTCGCGTCCTCCTCGTCTCGCGTGGCCGCGGCAAGGGCACGCGCTGGCCTCGTTCGCTCCGGCCGCCGCGCACGAAGCCCCGGATTAGCACTGCCACACGGGCTTGGCCGGTCTGGTTCAAGCGAAAACGCTTCCTCATCTCAGCTGTTTGTGCCGTCCGGCGATTCCGAGGCACAGCACCGCCGATCCGGAAACAAACGTCTTGGCGAAGCGCCCATCAGCCCCACAGAGGGGCGTACGTTTTCAATAAAACAGCGCACACCTCCTCGTCCTTTTCCTTTTTCCGAATGTCGCATACTCGTCCTTGTCGGGCGTGCTCTTTTTGTTCTCTTCAAGGTTGCCCGTGCGACGACGCTCTACGAGTGCCACGTTCAACTTGCGCGAGAAAAAAAAAACGCTCGCTGCTGCGCCGGTACCGGTACGTGGTTACCGTATACACGAAACGGTCAGAGTTCCGACCTCTGCTAAGTTGGTTCCGGACGGGCTGCGACACCGTAATGAAAGCCACAGACGGCGTCAGCAAAGGCTGAATTTTCAAAAACGTTCGCACGTCAGGTCAGTCCGTCATTGGTCTTGGCTGTTGGGCCGTCGTGATTCCGAGGTTGCAGGTGCGAGGCACTCGTCCCTGCGATCAGCTTCGGCAGCTGAACTGACGGCGCCAACTTCGACGCCGCTGTGACATAAGTGAGAACGCAGCACGCTTCGGCAGTCCAACTCTTCCCGCGACTTGCGCGGGGCTGTGTTTACGCGCGAGCACACAAGCGCCGTATGCTAGTGTCCGACAGCCCATAATTTTCACTTTCATGAGAGAAGCTTGATCGCCAGAGCGTACTCCGCGTTCTTCTGGCCGGGACTGTACGGGCGCCGCATGTGCCGGTGGGAAGAAATGGTCGTGGTAGTACAGTTCCTTACTTTTCACAATAATAAAAAAAGGCTGAAGGAACGACGCGAAAGCCGTCACAAATCAGTCTCTTGGCCGAGAACAATTGAGGCACAACGGCCGGGTACGACGTGTAAGGAGTTTGACCCTTTCAACGGCTTCCAAAAACTTCCGCTTGACGAAGTATATACAGGTGTCGCTGGACGCTCGTTCAGCATAGGGTGCCTCGATGGCCAGCTCCGCGGAGGCGAGCGGGTTCAGCACAGTTAGCGATGGAAAAAGGCGCGCATGACGTCAAGGTCGTTTTGACGGTCATGGTTGTGCTGAACACCTTCGATCTGCAGCAAGCCCTGAAAACACATCTGACTCGCGCGGAAACCGGAAGAGCATGCCAATGGTCGAATGATGCGCCCTGGCGAAGAACGCCCACTGAACCTAAAGTGAGAGCCAGGAGTTTTTCTTCGCGACGTTCACGCGGACTGCATTCAGTCTGTCTGGCCAAGGGCATCACTTAAGTGCCGCTGTGGTAGCAGAGACATGCGGTGCATTTGGACCTCATTACGTACGCCCTAGATTACGCGTAGTCTCTGTAGCTATAAATTTGCTTTCTCAGTTTTCACTCCTTCCTCACGAGGTGGCTGAGGCAGCGTTTAGTACTGACTGGCCCGAGAGGTCCACTCTGAGTGCGAGATATACTGCGCCTCTTTTCAGAACCTTCTTCCCTGCTCACACTCGTAGTCAGTGCGTCTATCTTATACCCGTGCCACACGCGCACAAGAAATGGCAGTAAATGCTTAAGGCCTTAAGTTTGTTAATGCCATTATTTTCGGAGTTGGTGCTACACGTCCACTTTTAATGCCAGTATCGAAAGTGACGATGGCGATAGCGCTTGCAAGGTAGTCAAAAGTTTCATCTTAATATAAACATTCCTAATGAGCAGAATATATCGGGAATGGTGTTCAAATGTAATGTAAAAACGATTTTCCAGAAAATACGGCTGTTCCTGCTTTACAAGTCGAAAAAGTAGCCATAAACTCGCATGTCAGCACATAAGTCGAGAGCACCAGTCAATAAGGCTGGTTAAAATGGCGCTCTTCGCATCGAAAATGCGGTTTAGGTGCCTCATCTGGCTGAAAGTTAAGAATTAACCATTTTATAGTGGGCTAGGCAGTTGTAACTGACAAAGCTGCATGCTTTTCTGTGTGTGGAATGGGAACGAGAGTACACATTGCACGGGCGAATGAGTTGTGGCGAACTCAGTAGGTCGCGAATGGCAGTAAGGCTAATGCCATTAAATTTATGCGTGTGGCACCGCACGAATGCCATTAAAACTTAAGGCAGTAAGCATCTTAATGGCATTAAATCTGTCCGTGTGGCACGGGTATTAGTAAACGCTTTGTCTAGCTTTGGGAGCTCGCGTAGCGGGTTAACTGCTAGGAATGTCGTGATCACCACTCTACAATGTTCATCACCCCGGTTGCTCATCTTATTGTGAGCGCTGGGCGTTGCGAGCAGCATATATATTGCATAACAACGAGTTCACACGGTATCTCTCTTCTCGCGAGACAACGTTTTCATGGACTCCTTGGTTGGCTGACCAGAACAGTGTACCTCTGTTTTTGACACGGAAGCCATCCGCTTTGCGTTCCCCGAATCTATATGGCTCCTTCTGACGGTGCCGAATGGTGCGAGCGTCCTGTACCGGTCTTATCCGATCGATTCTGGCTGATCGCGTTGAGTTTTTGATTACCGCCAGCAAGACAGCACTGCGATGTCCAAACTCTGTTTACGGCATACCCGAGAAACAGGACGGTAAGAAGTACCCACTGACAACAGTAATCCAACAAACACTGCCGCCGCGGTGGCTCAGCGGCTATGGTGCTCGGCTGCTGACCCAAAAGACGCGGGTTCGATCCCGGCCGCGGCGGCTAGAATTTCTTTGGAGGAGAAATTCTAGAGGCCCGTGTACTGTGCGATGTCAGTGCACGTTAAAGAACCCCAGGTGGTCGAAATTTCCGGAGCCCTTCACTACGGCGTCTCTCATAGCCTTAGTCGCTTTGGGACGTTAAACCCCATAAACCAAACCAAACCAACAAACACTCGACAGAAGTATTGTGTCGGCCGCCTGTTCGATACTATATATTTGCTGAACAAGTTATCTGAAGAGAAGGACAGGTAACTTTCAAATTATCGTTAGGCACATTATTTAGTGTATCAGTTTTGCCTGGGAAAACGAGGAATAAACGTCGCAAGACCGCATAGGCCTTCTTGTTCAGGCACTGTTTGTCATGTTAAGTGTTGCGAAACCCGCATTTCGTCCCTTACTCAAGGTCAGAACTTGTCATTGAGCTTCGTTCATCGTTTACCGGGCAAATTTAGGCAGTGACTAACGTTTCTGTCGAGCAAAAAAATAAAATATCTTCGCGTTGCAAAAAAAAAATGCAACAGATTCTTGCCATAATGGTTGATGTAGCCCAGTTCTCTGTTATTTGCTCCGTTCGTGCTCTCTTTGGTTGTACTTTCTTGTTCCTTCTCCTTCAGGAAACTGTAGAGCGTTCCTGTGCAATCACGTGGCTGCGCTCAAGTTGGCGGTAAGAGTAATTATTACGCTCCTCTGTGTGTGTGCATTCCAGTGTGTGTTTATCCAAGAGGGTCCTAGACTCAAGAGACGGCGCTAGGAACACCTGGACGCATACTGGAAGTAAGCAAGGTTGCCACAGGAAAAGACCTTTCACGGCTGCTCCGTATCATGATGCAGAAATTATAATGACTTCGAATGCCTTTGGCATGCATTCCCAAGTTATATGAACAGCAGCTTACAGATATCTCTAAAATATACATATGCAATGGATCCGTCCTGTCATTACTCACCTGCAGGACTAGCCGTTGAGGCCAACATGAGATTAGAGAGAGCGCAGGGAGCGATGGAAAGATTTAGAGCTATATTAAAGCGTGAAAATGCATACGCCGACCGTGCAATAAAGAAAGCAAAACGTTTCGACTCCCGTACGGAAGCCGAACGGGGGAGGTCGGCGTCTGCATTTTCACGTTTTAATCTGATTGTTCCCGACCAGACGAGTTTTCGTACAACTCTGGACTTCATTTAGAGTTAGCGAACAAGTACGATTTTCCACTCCATTCTCTTTCCGCCTCTATCTCCCAAAACTCCTCACCAACGCAGAGTAGCTAGTCGGCGCTTTTTATACAGCGGCTAAATTTTCTGATTTTTGGTCTTCTCAAACTCATTTAATCCATTCAGTAAACGATTAAACCCTTCGTTCGAGCTTCCACGCGTGCAGGCTTACCAGGTATACGTAATAGGCATTTCTGCGTCCCTCGTAAAGTAAAGGTCATGCAAACTACTGGCTCTTTTGTTTGCACGTGAAGAAGCTTTCGGTGAACGTCGTAGGAGCTGTACGACCCAGTCATGCACAACAGCGTGTTTGTTTTTCCTGGCAGCCCATTACTCACTGACAACACCCGCACCAAAACGCGGGCGAAGGAAAACTTGATCGCTGTGGGAGCCAATTTGACCGTCGGCGACCACAGCACCGCCGCAACGCGAACGAGGCGCGAGCGGGTTCACGAGAAGGCCACCGCGCACCGAAGAGGGGGGGGATGCCTGTCCACCCTCACGGCGAGCCGCGTGCACGCACGATGCAACTGACCTCTAATCGCCTCCCTGTCACTCGAGCCCCGCGGCGTCATTGTCCGCATCGCCGGTAAACGCGGCTTCGTCCATGCCCGCTGCCACGTGAAGCGCGCCGGCGGCGAGAGGAGTCCGACAAGAGCACTTGCTCGGACGCCCTCGCGAGCGCGCGCAGTCGCCACCGGACCAGCGCCGGTCGACCGCTCCATCTGCATGCCGGCCGCGCCGTCGGTGGCCGGTCACGTACGCGAGAGGCCCGTCGTTTGCTTTTGTCCGCTCCCTGCAACGCCCCGCTCCTTATCGCGCGTATTTACGATGGTGTTCAATTACTCGAACATGCCACTTGGAACGGACAGCTGAACGGCAGCCCGCGACCAGCGCGCGTGCCACGAGGAGAGGAAAAAAAAAAAAACAGACCTCTCACCCAATTAAGGTGACGCCGGTGAAACACCCTGTAGACGGTAACACGCGACGTTTTCGCCCTCTTCTCTTAAGCCTGGCCCGCATGGAGCGTTTTTTACCCGCGAAATCGCGTCGCGCGCCCAACGCCCGCGCCGGCGTCGACGAATTCACTCCCGCATGGTCAGCAGCCGAGCGGCGCGCGCTACGGGCGACGTTGACAAGATGGCTGCGCCCTGCTCGCCCACTTCGGAATAAATACATGTCACCGCTGGATTCTTCGACGTGATAGCTCGCTCAGATGGTAGCGGTTCGCTTATACTTCGCACAGCTCGCCCACGCGTAGAAGTATAAGCGATAACTAGCCTTTGTTTTTCAGATAATTTCGCGATTTTCAAGCTCTTAGGCCTAACTGTGTTTACCTCGCAAGAACGACACCTGGTGAAGCAGTTGTCTAGCTTTTATTCACTTGCTACATTTTCATCTATTAGCAGTTTTTCTACTTGGAACGAAAAAAGACTCGCAATGCACCCATCGTAGTTATCAGCAATTACGGATAAAAAAATTCTTCAACACAGCGTTTATGTGCTTTGGCGTCTTGTCACTAGATGGCGCTACCGTTTACGCGTGCCCCTGATGGACGGCGCGGCCAGCTAAAAGCGACTCCTCCGAGAGACAACACGCTGCTCGGCCGTTTCGGCCGAGAAACCCGAAGCCCAAGCCTCGGTACTATAGTGAACTAGAACTCGGTACCCTCGGTGTGTCAAACGCCCGTGTTTCCGGATAATAACTATGCTTTCCGGGAAGCACGACGCAGTTTTGGTGGTCAAGCTACAGGCCAGAGAGAGCTCGCAAGCGCGTCTCTCTCGACCGGCGTGGCTCCGCCCAGAGCCACGTGACGCCCGTTCCGGCTCTCATTGGCCCTCTGTCGCTGCCCTCTCCTGGCGTCGGCGCGGCGTCGACGTTTTTATCTGTTTCGACAGAACCCGACGATTTGGCAAAAACGTCCTCTCCGGCGGCAAAAAAACGCTCCGGTGCCGTCGACGCCGACGAATCGCCCGGAAAAACGCTCCATGCGGGCCACGCTTTACAGTCGGGCAGCGACCAACATGGCACAACTAAAGGCACTAGCTAAGTATGCACTAAAGGCAGCCGGGGCAAGTAGAACAAACGGCGAAATCTCTTTCGTACCACGTGTAGCAGTCTCACACGGTTCAAGAAACTTAAAACGAGAGCCACTAGACATAAGAAAAGCTGCGCAGCAGCTCTGTCGCCAAGACTCACGGCGTCAAACTTCGCCACGTAACGCCCTCCAAAAAAATATTTCGTTAGAGGTTCGAAGCTCACCGGTAGCAATACACTTATTGTGTATGAGACACTTTATGAGACACTTTATTGTGTCTCATAAGCAGGCGAGTGGTGAGATCCTGAGGCGTTGCAGCGATGAGCGCTTCATGTGTACACGTTTGGGATTTCGCCTGATAAAAAAAAAATATATCAACAACACAAACGTGAACTGTAGCGGACAGTTTTCGCCATCAGCGATAATCCTGCAGGGATGAGCGGGCGTAATTTTAAATTCAGCTCGCATTGTCGACGCATGAAAGAAAACCGAACAAGCGGTCTTGGAGAAAGGAACAGAAATGTCGCGGCCAGTAACGAGCTGTGTAACGCGTTACATTTCCTACGATGTAACCGGCGACGCAATTCGTTACATTCTTTGTTTCAGTAACAAGCCTCGTTTAAGGCTCCCTCGGCTGCTAGCGTCGTTATCGAGGACTCATTCTAATTGTCATTCCAAGCTCATCTCGGGTACCGAGCCATGCTGTCTGCAAAACCGGCCTCTCCTCGGCTCCTTAGAATGTATCACGTCGCGCTCCTCCTCCGACATGTTATCGCCGCCTCAAGCGCTCTATTGAGTAACGCCTTAAGCTCGAGAAAAGACACGGAAGAAGCGCACGCTTCGAAAGCTTTAGTGTCCGCGCGGCAGCACTGCGTGGCGGAAAAAACGATTGGCCGCGTCGACATAGGCGAAGGTGACACGAATGCGCTCCTTCGACGGGAGCTGTTGGGCAGCCGTTACCCCGCGGTTCGGTTAGCGATCTCTCGAGAACGCCACCAGCAGGGCACAAAGCACCGCCGAGCTCTTCGAAGAAGGCCGCGCGCAGGGCGTGCGGACGCGAGCATTCCTCGTGGGCGGGATTTTCATCCCCAGAGAAATTCTGCGCAACAAATGCCATTCTCCGAAGGGTTTTTTTCCTCGGGCTTCGATCACGCGACCGCTTTTCTCTCGAAGAAACCGCAGCCAAGCTTCGGCGGCCGTCGCACGGAAGGCAAACCCGAGAGCGACGGCCGTAACGCGATGCCGCCACATATTTGCGGAGGCGCACCGCTGTCGACGGACGCCTGGAACAGCGGGCCGGCGCACGTTCCAAGCAACGCAAGCGAGAAGTCGACTTCGCAGTACCTCTCCTACCAGTCATCAATGAGCTCTGCTACTGTTCAAGAAATGCGCATTTAATCTGCTAGCGTCGCGAGGCTCGTTACCTCAGCTACTCCCGTCAGGGCATAGATCTACTTCTTCTAAGCGCCTATTCCCATGACGCCCCTTTGTCTCTTTGTTTGTTTCTTCTTGCAATGGCGCATAGCTATGGAGAATGCAAACATGCTCGACACGACCAACTAATCAATGTCCTCGATACGTCACGCGCCATTTCCGCGCTGGCAAGAACGTAAACATGCAAGGAGCGCGTGGTCGAAACTGCGACCCTCGGCGAACAGCCGTCGGTGATGGCGTACTGATATCGGGCGCCGGCTGCGCACCGCGGCAGTTCTGCCAACGCCGCTGAAAGACGACGAAGAGGAGGGCGTCGTATCACGGGGGGTCTCGAGATCCGGCGGCTGGTCCCAGCCAGCTTAGCTAAACTGAAGGACGGTGAAAGTAGAATCGGCGTGTGCAACCACTGACACAGTCGCCATCAAGAGCAGCGAAACACTTCGATCCGAAAGGCCTTCTTGAGTAAGCTGGTGACCGGCGTGCAAACGCCCGGTGCGAAGTTCACGGGCTAGCTACGCACACGCGCTGTGCGCTGGCAAAGCAAAGTGCGGCTTGTACTCGAGGCAGAAAAAGTCACGTGCGGATCGTGCCTCTGCAGTAACGTGACTCGCGTTCGCGCGCCATTGCCAGGCCATCGTGTATACGACACGGTTAACCGTAATGACGAAACGCGACCGATTGTGGCAGCCAACAACCCTGGAGTTGCACGCCCGACGCGACCGGGCAGCTTTGGCATACGGCCCGCAGAAAGCGGCTCTGGGGCTCATGTTCCAAGTGACGTCCTGGACTACGGGATAAACTTCACTCTAGACTAGCGTGACATTCCTCGTGGTGTGCTCGGCGTGGACTGTAACGTCTAGCTAGGAGCACTGAAGCAGGCTCGCACTTTGAGGGCTCCCTTTTTCTCTTCTCTGTCCTCACGTGAGAATTCCGAGAGAAAAGAACACGGTCGATGTGGCTGAACAAGTCGACTTCGGTCGGCCCGAGTCCATTTCACCTTTTCTTTCCACCGGTGTGTCGCCCGATCAGCGGCGTGCAACAAAGCTGTGGCGGCAGCGTTCGCGCTGGAGCGATTGCGTCACATTCTGCGCACTTTACGGGACCTGAGCGCGCTGTCTCGCTTGCTGCAAATGTGGCGAAGGGCCTTGAGGCCCGGCGCGCGCGTCAAACGCTCCAGCGAGCAGCAGTCGTCGCGGACCCGTGACGGACGGCTTGTCTCGCGTCAGCGCCGGCGCGTCTCCCGGAGCCCCACCTGTCTGGGCCCGACCGCGGACCTGGGAAAACGCCTCGGACGGGCGCGCCGTTGCGCAACCAGTTTGCTGCACCCAACTAGGGTCCGCGCCGAGTGACGCAGTTTGGCCGCGTCGAGGCGCGAGCAGTCCCGCGACTCGGCGAAAACAATGCTGCCTCCTCGACACTCGGAATGTTTGTCACCGAGCTGACGCGCGACTGTCCGCGGTGCTCGTGTTCGCGACGTCTCAAGGCCGACGCCTGTATCTCGTGTTTATGACGGCACCACCGTCGCCGACGGAGGTCGGATTCGGAAGCCCTAATCGAATCACGACGCGTACGTCGAAGCAGCGCTTGTCCAATAGTCACATACGCAACATGCATGGGTAATGCTTGGCTCAGCCCAGAGTAGAACTGCCGCTGGAAACGCCGACAACACCCGCTCCACGCGGCCATGTGCGCGTGATCCTTTAAGTATTCGTAATCATGGCTCGGCAGTAAAGCGTAATCGTCGCAGCGAAAACGCGGCACAAGTTATTCTGAGACACTGCCAAGTCGCCCTCGACAACAACATTCGCCGCCGCGTTCAGTGTTTGTTGTGTGCAGAGAGCGCCGCGGAAGAGCCTGCTCCAGCGGAATTCGTCCTCGAAGCCCCGCTGCGCGCCCACAGGCGGCTCGAACAGGGGCACCCGCTGTCGGCACGCCAGACGCCGCCGCCGTTATGCCCCCTGCGGTTCTCGCGGGGGGCTGGGAAAGCAAACATGCCTCAGCGGTGGTGGTGGTGGTTTCGCCATCCCGACATGCGCGTGCGCTCCTGTTCTCGCTGGCTGACGCGCCAGGGCGGACTTTCGAAAGCAAGAGTCGCTTTGGCCCGCATTTCCGGCCGACCCCGCTCGCGCGCCGCACTGCCGTATGCGTCGACCTTGCGGACGGCACCAGCGGACGCTAAACACTGCTCGGCTCAGGACTCCGAGTCTGCGCGGCCATGTTCCTCGAGTGAATGGCTGCTCGAGCCACGAGTGAACACTTCTTGCATGCAGTGTTTTGGGTAGTACACCAATAGCGCGCGTGCCGAAAGGAGACCGTTATCGCAGCGCCTTTTGTTTCATTTCATTGCAGTACCAGTGGCACTTGGCGAAACTGCCGGCGTTGTCTGTGTGAAGCCTCCACAAACACCGTTCAACTCACCTCCATCGCCCACCTTCGCTCTCCAGAAGAGGCATCCACCACCAACCCTCCACCTTACACAAAGCCCTCAACCCACGCAGCGGCGCAATGAAAAAATGTCGAATTTAAAGACGCACCTCCACCCTCCAGAAATATTCTGCCACGTACTTGAAGCCTCGACTTAGAGTAGAAGCGTCAAAGTAATCAACGAGGACAAATTCAACTGGTATCACAGCTTTTCCGCAACGGGTTTCATGATCATCATGTCAAGTTTTTTTTTTTTTCTTAATACGAAAGAATTATATCTTCCACTAGCACAAAAGCCGTCCTCCGCCGTCTATGGCACGGAATTCGGATGACGCAGTATGCCGGTCTAGGATATGTCACAACGCATGTAAGCGAACATGTATAGTCATAAATGATGAAAAGTAACGTACTGTGACATACGAAAGTAAGGACTCCGAGTCATTCTGCAACGTATCATGACTCAGCAATTTACAAGTAATGTAAGGTGTACAGAGTTTTTACAAAGTATGCATTGTCATTCCTCGTAGTCATAGTAATGACTCATAGTCATTCTGCAACACAGCATGACCTTGCACTTTAATGCTTTCGCATTCTGACACGTAAGCAGTCTTAAGTGTATCTGCCGATTTTTTTTTTTTTTTTCATCTTCCTGCGCGCACAAACACAGCCCCAATTTTATGAGCGGCACTCCTAGCAGAAGGTGACCACTGGCTCTGATATGAAATAGTGAACTAAACGCGACGTCGCTCAACCCGCTATCGACGTCTTGCGGTCGACCATGCACCGCCTGTGGCGAAAAGGAAGCATCCCCATACGTTTTGCTACGAACACGACTCAATGGTGCACTAACGAGCTGCCGACATTTCGGCCAGTGTCACCGTATAAGCGAGGCCATGGAGGGCAAGGATGATCGCATAATACGTCACGTGCCACGCACTTGCCGCGTATGGCTCGTAATGCAGGCCGACGTGCCTTTTCATGCGGTGCTTAGAGTGCACGGTCAATAAATGGCCCACAAAGCTGCCTAATGTCTTCTCAGTCCTTTATGCTTCCCCTCTTCTAATTTTAGTGCTGACTTCACAACATAGCCCGGCAGCATGCTCTGCTGAAATGCATTTCACGCTCTACGCCTACGTCTCCAGCGGGGTTATGCAGTACCCGCAGGAGAGAAACCTTCTCACCGTCTTCAATAACTATAGCATAAAGAAATCAAGCCGCAACTCTGTAATAACGAACAAACTTCACCAATACTCCTGCGCCTATAGAATAACTATTGTATAATATCCAACAAAAATTATGTAAATGCTTTCTGCATCTTACAGCGCCCACAACCGTTGACAAGGTCTGCACATTTTCAATTTTTCTCAGCATTTTCGTTTTATTATTGCTACTTTTTGTATCGTTGAACATGCATTTTGATTTTTAAAATCAAACTGCAAGTATAAGTTTCTATAAACGCCCCCGAGCCTCGCCCTCGCTCGGCAGCTTATAGTAGATCACTTTTTTTTCTGCAATAAAAATTTTTTAATTGCCTCGTGCCTCATTAATCATTTCAACTTTGTTTAAGCCCGTTGTGCCGTAGACGGTGCGGGCAGGGCATTTTCTTTTTCTTGGCTGCCCACCATCAAACGAATGTCTTCCAGCTATCTTGAGTGTTCGCAGAGCTCATGAGTCTCTGCCATTATTCGAGCAACAGCAGCCAAGGAGCTGTCAGATGCTCCGGACATTGTGAAACAGCGTGATGCGCTTTGAACTGAGCAAGGCGCCGTTTAAAGTGCCTGGGGTGGAGGGGGTCACAACAGTGGCCCGACGCAGTGACGTGCGTCGCGGGGTATGTCGGCACCCTGGGAGCACGACCGGGGTGGTCGAGCGAACATGGCCGCGGCGGCCACGTGAGCCGCTCTGTCGGCACGTGCTTCGGGGAATCGGCCGGGCGGAAACGCTTTCGGCGCCCACCGAGAGCCGGCGGCCACAACCGGGGCGCTTAAATTAGAGGCGAAGGTCTCGCCCAGCGCGCCCCTCTCCGCGGTTCTCGAGGCGCGCCGCCGGCCTTCGCCTTTAGCCCAGACGGGCTCCGATTGCGCGGACGGGGCAGACGTTGGAAAATGAAACCAATCTGCCGTCCCTTGAAGGCGTACTTGAGGCGCTCCGGCGGCTGCATCGTCCGGCAATATAGGATTACTAGGGCGGCAATCACGCGCGCCCCTTGCCAGCCACGAAGAAATAAACAGAGCCCCCCCTCCTCGAACAAATGCCGGAAGTGCGCAGATGCACAATGCACCAACAGGCACGCCATCCTCCGCAAATAAACCCCTGCCCGCGCGCAGGAACGCCTTGTTTAGACAAGGATGACGAAAGTGTTGGACTTGGTGAGCACCGCCGGCAGGGGCGATGTGGTGCTCCTCGACAGGCATGTTTCTCATCTTACTCCCAACACCACAGACACCAAGGAGCAAGTTGGACCTCGCCGAAGAAAAAAAAAAAAAGAGTGGATTCTGCGCTGCCTCGTGAGAACACGTGCGTCGTACATACTTAGCCTTTTTTTTTTTTTCGATCCGTGTAGCCCGCGTACCGGTTTCTGTGCAGCAAAGTACCCTCCCATTGGACACTATGCCATCGCATTTAACGCTGCTAATGTAATTACACACAAAAAAATGGCGGCGATCAATAGGATTGACGCGGAGGAAATGCGATAGCATTCTTCTTTCACTCGCCAATTCATTTCAGTTCTGATTCTATTCAAATTCTGAGTCCATTTTCTTTCACGCTCCCATCTATTCTAATTCTATTCCAGTTCTAAGTACGCAACTACGCAGATTGCGTCACATTGTTAGATCGCGGCGAGTCCTCATAAACCACTACCGGCGCAGTGGTTAGGCGATGCGCCACTGCACTGGCAGGTGGCTTTGTTTCAAACACAGTCACCGGTGGGGCTTGTGCGACCCAGGTTGCTCTTCCCGAGCAACCTCTCGAGACCTATCAATAATTTAACTGCAACTTGCCACGATGGGCAGTTTGCTTGAGTGCAGTGGGGCCGTGCGGGGGCCCAAGGACCGACGTGTCCGAAACTCCCTTGTTCCAAATAAAGTTTTCATCATCATCATCAGCTTACGCGGACCGGACAACAAACCGACGACTGCGAAATCGGCGAGTGGGAGTTCTTGTGCTAGCGTACCAACGACATATCGTCTCGGTTTTACTTCTCCGCATCAGGCACTGAATATCTGAGAAAGCTGCGTACCCTTGATTCGTAGCCGCACGTATTTGCCCGGGTGGATGTTAGTTGCAGTTGTTATCTTACTCGGAGTTCCTGAATGTGCTGCCAAAGCCTGCACTGAAAATTCCCGCCACAATGATAGCTGGCGGCTCAAAAGCGCGCTACCCATCTACCCTTTGCCTCTCATCGCACTGCGACAACCTGGGACGAGCTTAAACAAACCCACAGTGCTCAACAACACGACGAAAATTCATCTAGTCAGGCATCAGAAGCGGAAAATGAAAAAAAAATATTTACAGTCACTGACCAAGTTAAGATGAACAACGTTTAGGACAGTAATGTTCCATTCAGGAAATTTTCCGTTTTTCAAAGAATTTTAGGCGAAATGGAATATTCACGTTTTTTTTTTTTCGGGGAATTTCAAGAACCAAAATTTTCTGGGTTTTTTTTCCAAATTGCTGGACTAACAAACTTTTTCAGAAAAAAAAAAGTGACACAAAACAAGTATTTCTGGGCCTAATTAAGGAAATTTTCGGTTACGGCATGGAACATCACTGGCTTCGGAACCCGTACGGGTTTCTCGATCGCAACGAGGGTGACAAGGCGAGTGGTTGAAATTTAAAAGCGCAGTCTGTAGCGTAATGACTGTGTGCAGACTGGATTCATCTTGACTTGGTCAGCGACTAAATATTAAGGCGAAGGCCTTTAATGGCTCGTGCTCGCGGTGTCCGTCCGTGCGCTAGAATCGTGCCAACTGTGGCCTCTCCTCCGTGCAGGGGCGCAACCTCCTCCTTAATTTCCTTTCCTCAAATTCATTTTCTTAATTACGGCCACTCTTTCTGCTTCTTCTTTCACTCCCATTTCCCCCCTTCCTCTACAAACGGATGACGGGTGTCCACCGAGATATGCGAGAGAGTTACTGCGTAATTTCATTACGGCCCCTCTTTGTCTTTCTTCTATCACTCCCACTTCCTGTACGGTGCGGTTCGGGTGTCCACCGCAACGGTTACTAGGCAACGGCTCTTGCGGTCGCAACAACAATACAACAGCGCGATTCAGGCGTCCACTGACCCAGGGAGCCAGTTATGCGCACTTCCTTTCCTTAAAATGATCGGAGTGTAAAACATTGCCAACGCCAACGAACGCCGAACGAGCAACGGCTACGCCGCGAAACGGGCGCCAAAGAGCTGCGCTCTAAAACACTACAATAAACAAAGCGACCGCAGTCGCGAAAGACAATAAAAACAGCACATGCGGGAAGCCCGCCACGCGCCAAGCGATTCGGGAAGCGGCAGTGGGTTGACCACAAGGCTTTCCCCAAGCACACTTTAGGTTTGGTTTATGGGGTTTAACGTCCCAAAGCGACTAAGGCTATGAGAGACGCCGTAGTGGAGGGCTCCGGAAATTTCGACCACCTGGGGTTCTTTAACGTGCACTGACATCGCACAGTACACGGGCCTCTAGAATTTCTCCTCCAAAGAAATTCCAGCCGCCGCGGCCGGGTTCGAACCCGCGTCTTTCGGGTCAGCAGCCGAGCACCATAGCCACTGAGCCACCGCGGCGGCTATCCAAGCACACTTTAGAATTTCCAAAGTGTCTGCGGTAATTTTTCCCACCGTGCTCTGTAAAGGTGGAATAAAAGGCAGCCAAGCGTGCAAACTTAACAAGAGAAATGCACTCTGCTAAAGAAAAAAAAAAAAAAAGCGGCTTTTCAACAAATGCGAGAACACCGTCACCAGCAGCTTCCTGAACAGGCTTCCTGAAGGGGGTTCGATCCACTTTTCAGTCCTCCTCCTGAACTGTAAGAACGTCCACAAAGCTTCTATTAAATTTCGTCAAAGTCTCCCGCTTATGCGCCACCCAACGCCGCAGCAAACCTAAGCAAGTGCCCCGCCGCGGTGGCTCGGTGGTTACGGCGCTCGGCTGCTGACCCGAAAGACGCGAGTTCGATCCCAGCCGCGGCGGCCGAATTTGGATGAAGGCGAAATTCTAGAGGCCCGTGTACTGTGTGATGTCAGTGCAGGTTATGGAACCCTAGGTGGTCGAAATTTCCGGAGCCCTTCACTACGGCGTCCCTCATAGCCTGAGTCGCTTTGGGACTTTAAACCCCAATACACCAAACCTAAGCAGGTAAGTGCGAACAGCAGCGAGAAGACCCAGGCGACCAGGGGCCATTTCGAAGGGACCTGCTACACGAGCTGCTTCAGCGACGGCAGCGTGCACACATTATTTTTCTCTAAATCTACCAGCACCCCTTTTCGCCTTTCCGCTCTCCCGCATATACGCTTCGCTGTGTAAGTTATTGTTTTATTTATTTTTTTCGTGGCTTACTTTGCCAGTAGAGAACATGATTTAATACGCTTCTCAGTGTAAGATGGCACGATTCACTTGTTTTTGTTTTTTTTTTTCTAAACTACTGCACCCATCGAACATAAAAAGCGCAGTGTCTGGCAAAACTACTGAATTCACGTAGGCGGTGACAGTCAAGATTGCAAATATATCTAGTGTCTAGTCGCCTGCGTAACCAACTACACCAGACAGGTTAGAGCAAATACAATTTTCAGGCAGGTAGGAAATTTCTGACAACGACGATTACGTCAGTGCTTATGAACGTATCAGCGAATAGACTGCACCGCATCCTGACATTTTTTTTTTTTATTCCCATCATTTGGGGCTTAATATTGATACGCATGCGCAAGTATATCTAATTCCTGAAGCTAAACACTGTTGAATTAAAAAATCTCGGCTGCATTGCGCAACATTAAGTCGCGAAGTGGCTACGGAGTTGCAAGCGCAGCTTTCCGCCAATAACGTTGCGGCCAGCGACAATGAACTCCGGCAAGCAGAATTTCCGCCACCCTTCGAGGAAGCCGCACTTTCTTTTCGCGCTAAGGACACGCCAGCAAGGACCAATCCACTATGGGAGACTGCGAAGACGTTAGGAGAAATAGGAGAATGAAGCGCCCGTCTGGCTGTTACGCTACGAACCAGCGGGGCGCCTCTCGTGCAACTAATCTTTCGAAGATAGCCGGCGAACAAAATCTTCCCGTTTCAACATTCTCCCGTTCCGAGTTGCTCTTTCTTTTTTCCTGCCGTCGCGAGTGCCTTATTTGTGCATTCCTTTGTGAGTGGCCTCTGCGTGATATATCCAACGTCGGACGCGACACGCACACACACGGGAGGAGGGGGGCACAATTGAAAGGCGCATGGTTTGTTGTCTCGCCTGTCGCAGCCAACGAGAGCCGTTTCGCAAGCGCTCGTTTCAGACACTTGGTTTCGTAACAAGAGTCGCGGCTAAAGAGGAACTTGGTAATTGCGCACGAGCCCAGGCGAAGACGCGGCTGGCGCGATCCCGCCGCCGGGGCAGCCACTAATTGGCGCACCACTCGGCCGCGACGACCGGTCGCGCTCCCGCCGGGACGGGCAGCAGCGTCAGGTGCCCGGCCACCACCACGTGCGGGCTCCGCGAACGCGGCCATCGGTTGCGACGACGCTTGCCGAGGGCGGCGCCCGGCATTCCGGGCCGTCGCCACCATGCACGGGGAGCTGGCGCACGTGGCAACAACGCGCTGTACCCAACTGCGCTGACGGCGTAAACAAACCCGCCGTGATGCCGGCGCGCACCCAGCCACAAATGCGCACCAAAATAGGTCTCGGAGCTCGCCGTGAGCGGCGATTTCGTCGGCTGTAAACTGCAAAGCGTGCGCAAGAGCTGCACGCTTACGCTGTTTTCAAGCATATCCGCTACAGCGAGCACCCGACCGCCACTCCGCTAATTACTAGTCGTCAGGCGCCACGCATATGAGCTCATAAACGAAAGCGGCAACGAGACACGTGAAAGATGCGGCCCGCAGCATGCCCGCAGCGCGAGGGGCGGCCACGTGTTACGCCGCCGCGTGTCGAAAGATGCGTCACTCGCCCGAAGACGGTGCGTAACCGCCGTCATGCGCGTGCATCATCTATCAGCGCTGCTTCTGACTGCCCCACTTCAGTCACGCGTGGTTTCCGCGGCTGCGCCCGGCATCGCAGTTTCGCAAACATTGACTACACACGTTTGCGTATGCAGCTTCGCAGACACCGCACACACAGACGAGCCTCACCAGTAAATACAAACAAGTGCGAGTTGATTAAGAAAGAACAAGCGAGGAAATTCTCGGGAAATCACGGGCTGTGTTGGGACGAGGTTACAAGTGAGCACTGTGCATTGTCACAGACATACGCATACCTATAGCATGCGTGAGTATCGCTGAAAGGGTACGGTAATACTACGACGAAAGCAAAGATGGTGTGTCAGTTCGGTGTGAAAATGAGGGTGCTGAACCTGCGTTCGTCCTGAAGTAATCACGCCCACAGTTCAGTGACCTGCAAGCTTGAGTCTTGACGGCACACCACTTCAGCACAACACTGTCAGAGCTCAGCCTTGAGCTGCTGTAAAATTGATCTTACCCGAAAAAATACTTCAACTGAAATTGTAACCACTTAGCAATGCTACCCAAACAAAGACTATTGTCTCAGACAGTTAGCCAGGGAATACGAGTTGCACAAAGGGAGCGCAAAAGGCTGCTGCAACGCAACCGCAGACAGGCGTACAAAGAAACGCGCACAAAGGACACCCGCTGTTTCTGTGTGCGTGTTTTCCCTGCATGCTTGCCTAATTTCTGTGTAGCTGTTTTGCTTTGCCAGTACAGGGCTGGTTTATTGCCGCCTACTTCGAGCACTTTCTCCAATGGAAAAGAAACTTCACGCACTATAGACCACTCTTGCAGAATCTGTGACATCATCAGCGTGCATCAATGAAAAGACAAACACGTAAAAGAACATGCACACATCAGCCACACGAGAAAACGTGCAAGAAAGCAGTAAAAAACAAAACAAAAAAACTTGCTGACGACAGGTAACAAGACGTCATGAGTAAAGTACTCAAGGCGATAAACACATCGCGAGCCTGCTATGCCCTGTGGTATTCGTCGCATTCAACTCTCTAGGTGTAAATGCCACATTCCTCGCGCAGGTACACCTGTGTGCGCAGCCGTGTAAAGTCGCGCGACTGCGAAAATGAGGTGAATAACGAATGACGCGGAGACATGCACCGCCGAATAGCAACGTCGAAGCAAACAGTTAAAGGTTTAGCAGTTTCACAACACCGCAGGGAGCACAACGAAGGCGTTCGTCAAAAAAGAAAAAAAATATAGAGGCGGTGGCACTTACAAAAACATCGTGAGTGCATTTCAAAACATAGCCGTACACCGTGGTACGTATTTTCGCAGAAGGCGCCACAGCCTTCGAGGAAAAGCTCACATCCTTGGCGAGGAATTGTTCAGAAAAAAAAGCTGATGAAGATACAAAGGAAATATGACGTCCTTGGGGATATCTGCCATCGGTCGAATTTAGTTTTTTTTTTTTTCGGACGAATAAAGCCAGACAACATCAAAGAAAAACAAAATTAGAGGTAACAGCAGGATGCGAAAGGAGGAAACACTACTTTCTTTGAACGCACGACTGGCGGCGGCGTTAAGAAAAACGTGACTGAGATTCCGCTAATAGCGTTTCCGGCGGAACACGGCGAACTGTGGAACGCCACAAGGAGCAAAACACGCGATACAATGCGCAGATTTCACGTTCTTCTTACAACGTCGGAAGTCAACAGCGCTGGTTGCACAAGTTCGTCCACACTGCTGGGCAAAAGGCAGCGAAGTCCGAACACCAGGCGCTTTCACAGAGCAGCTGCAACCCGACGCGCACGTAAAAGAGTTCTCTAAACCCTCCCCGAAGGCGCAATTTGGCGGCTCATCTCCTTTCCGGAGTCCGAGCGAGTGGCGGCCCATGAGACGTGGTTATGGCTCGAGAAAGCAACCTTCGGAAGAGAGCAGGTAAAAGGGAAGAAACATGGTGGCTATTTTGGGCACGCACAGCGACCCCGGTGGCCCCGGCCTGGCCCTAAGTGTGCGGCCTCACCCGAGACACCGGGCGAGCGGGTCAGAGGAGCGGCCGGACTAATTGCGGGCGGATCAGCGAGCGCCGATAAACACTTTTCCCGCTATTCAGGGGCGTCAGGAAGACCGCAATTAACGTGTGATTCCAGTAATTACTATCATCAATGCGCGCAAGGTTCCCGCCCAGCGGCGGCGCCCGAAGAAGGGGTAAATTTAATTGCTACGTTTCCACGACGCGGTGAGAACAAGGCGATGACAGAGCCGCTGAACGGCGCTCGCCAGAGAGAGAGCGGTTCGTGGCACGCGTCCGGTGTGACGGGGGAGCCGGCAGACACGGCCGAGAGCCGAGCGCGCGCGTAGTACTGTGCTGCGCGAATGCGGCATCGTCGCTAAGTCTTTTCAGCCACATCGATGCACAAAACGTACGCAGGTATAGTGAACAGGAATGCGCGCCGATTTCAAGATCATTAACATCCGCTATGTATTTCATGCATCTTGCTTACGCTGGTCTCTTTGTATTGACCATTCTGCTCGCGTCTTTCAGAGCGTAAACGACGACTGCACTAAGCTTGAAGAATACAGCCGCAAGCAACAATCGAGTAGCGCTAACTGAAGCCGTGCTTCGATACCTGGCCTACGACAGTGCGTGTGAAAGCCACGGCTGTACAAGACCCAACATGTGCCGATAGACACTCGAAGACTGCAAGCAAAGTACACATCCTGCAGGCAGAAAGGTGCAATCACTGGGCAACGTAACAGTGCACCGCGTCCGCTCACAGTGTATCCGTGCACACACGCTGAACAGCAAACCCACTGCGCACACCTGCCGCGGCCTGCTTCGAAGCCCGGCGAAAACACGCGATCCATCAGACAGCGCAACACTTGGCCGCGCGCGCCGACATGCCTGGCTACAACAGCCACAGCACGAGCTGGCCGGCAGCCAGAGGCATGTCTGCGTCCGCCGCACGCGAGGGACTCACCTGGCGGTGCTGGTGCAGCGCAGGCTGGCGGCCCTCATGGCAGCAGCAGCCCCTCCGGGAGAGACAATGGCACACTGCTGCCGCGGCTCCGCGAGCGACTGGCGCGTCGGTCGGGCCTCTTCCCGTCAGGCTCGTTCTCGGAAGGGTCCGGCGCTCCCTTTCCGTCCGGCGGCCGCCGCTTCCATTGGCGGCGGCGGCGCCCCGGGGGCTGCCCGCGCGGCCGCCGGGCGGGGCTAGCGGGCGCTGCCGCCGCCGCTGACGCCGCGCCCGGGACCCGGCACTGCGGCCGGGACACCTCGCGTTGGTGCAACAGGTTACGCGCCGCGCTTGCTGCGCGTCTCTGCTACCGCCGTCTTTCTGTCACTGATCGTACACGCAGAGGTTGGGCTTCCTGTGTCGCGCCTCAGTCGCGATGCCAGCCTCAAGACCGAAACACTTTGTGCCGACAGCGTTTGGGATCCATACGCTATTTTTGTAATTACTTATTGCGGGTTTTTGTGAACGTCTCTTCGTTTCATTTTTTTTTTCTTGTGCGGCACAAGAGAATGTTGCCCAAGTGTAAAAAATAGGGCATGGTGCGTGAAGTCGCACCTGTGCTAGGTAATGCGACTGATGGTTATTGGTCATTACGTTATGAAAAAAAGCTGCGAGTAAACGCTAGCCCAAAACCCACGTAGATGCCCGTTTCCTTCAAATGTTCGCAGAAAATTGCATGTCAGGAGAATTCTGTGCTAATCAGCAAGTGAGAATGGGAGCGTTTGGTGATGGCTCGTTTGACGCCGGATAATGATCACGAGCTGTTAAGTGACCTGGTGCCCGCAAGTCGACCGCGGCCACATTCCGAGCATAGCGAACTGCGCGAAGGAGAGGTAGTTAATAGCACATTCTTTGTTAAAGGCGGCTTCGTCTCTGCTGACAGAAGCCCAAAGCCGGGAAGATTTATTTGCTCAATGAAAGTGGTGTTATCTGCTCGGCCGCCTCTTATCCGCTGAGCCGACGGAGAACTGGGCAGAGGGTCAATAAACGTCGCTGTTGTCCCGCAACCGACATGCGGGCTGTCGACAGCATCGCGACGGCTCTCTCCGTCTTCCTGTCGAGAGCCGACTCACCTGGGCCTCACCCAGGCGCTTCGTGAAAGAGAGCATGTGCCACGTGGGTTTGTCTCAGCGTGAAGCGAAATTGGGCCTCGGCGGTTTATCGATTAATATCCATTTAAATGACTTAGGCTTCAATTACGACTAATTTTTTGAAAACGCTTTAAACGACATAGTAATAATAACAGTTTTATTCGAAAACAAAGTTCCATCAAATTAAAATTCAAATAATTTAAACACAGATTAAAAGCAAATAACAGATTTATTATAGAGAGAACAGAAAAAAATTAGTTTTCGATTATTGATACATAATACATGTGGAATGGGCATGCATGTTCGCCATATTTGGTTCGTATACGCACACGGAAATGAGCGAAGCGTGGCCCCTTGAAATTATGCGTGCGGCCGAAGAGAATGGTTTTCGCGCTCATTTAACATTCCACCTCTCGCAGTATATGACTTTTCAGTCCACTTACGTTGATTCGCTGATGGCATATTCAGAAACTCCAATGATGAAAGCTGCAGTCCCACAGTGTTATAAAGGGAGACTGATATGAGCTTAAAGCCATAGACGTCAGTGCGATTGCATCTGTGCAGTGTCGATGAACTGACAGAGAAGAAGAAGGGTACTGTCAGACGGAAAGCCTGTGCTTTTCTTTCTTTTTTTTCTGGGCATTATATCAACGATCGATCTATTAATCGATCAACTAACCGAATGAACCACTGGTGATCAGAAACTTTTCTCCTGTCGCTGCCCTTCCATTCGTTATCCCATCATTCTCTCCTGGCCGCTTCAATCGGCGACCTTGGACGGGCTTCATCCACACGACGGCTTGGAGTGTGCTCCGTATAACGGCTCACGCCATAACATTATGTGCTACTGTGACAGTCACTGCGAAGAACTTTCGCGTCACGAACGCCATGTTCCAAGAACATGCAGCAGTCTGTGGAAGCCTCCCACGACGGAGGGCAGAAGTGCGACAGCCTCGTCCGTGTGTTGTGCGATGTCGGTGCACTCTGAGAACTTCACGTAGCCGAAATTAATCCGAGCCCTCCACTACGGATTCTCTCATAGCCCACGTGCAGCCTTGGGACCCTAAGCCACGCATACCGTACCATACTGTATACAACCCGATTTTACCCGATTCTTGCAAGCCGAAAATACTTCTTAAAAATCAGGTTAAGCCCGATTTTTACCCGAAATTGCGCCTTAAAAAAATCTAGTTTTCCAGTGCACTAATATGGAGACAAAATAAGCTGACATCATGCACTTATTCCAGAAGAACTTTTGATGCGAAAACACTAATAATCCGGTGGTTCTGACATGAGCAAAATCGTCTGTTTGTCTGTCTGTCCCAGACCAACCTGGATTGCACAAATTCCACCGGTGGCAGCACCTGCCATCTTGCGCCGTGCTTTCGCACTGTATACGAATGTTGTAAGCATCCTCTCCCATTTTTCAGTTAAATGATGATTTTCACGATGCGGCTTAATTTGGACATAAGTAAGGAGGGAGAGGCTAAAACGCGGGTACATTGTATCAAGAGCTACTCACGCTGAAGACGCCTTTCTCCAAAGCTCTCGTGCGCTTAAAATCGGTGGTGTGTGATAATAAATTCATGTTTAAGCAGTGTACAGTACGGTCCACTGTTAAAGGGAACGTGCGATCGCGTGGCTTCCGCGCTTCGTTAAGCGCTGCCGCCCAGAACGCGCGAGAATTGACGGCACAAATTGCATGCGCAATAAGCATGTCAGCTGGGCTTTTCGCGCATGTGCCTGATTCCGCCCATTCTCGCGACATCTAGGCAACATGGCTTCGCGAAGCGCGGAGGCCACGCGATCGTATGTTCCCTTTAACAATGGACCGTACTGTACAAAGGGAGGCAAGTCCTGTACGAACGCGGAAGTGTTACGCAGGAGAAGCAGATGTACTCGAAGAAATAACTGTATTAATTTAAAAAAGAACAATATTTGGTTTGATGAACCGTTTTAGTGCAACCTGCCATCTCCGTATTATTTGCGGAATAATCAGCCAAAAAAGAGGGCCAAAAACGTGCGCTCATGCAATTTATATCGGTATTTCAAAATAATTCAGGTCAAAAACTACCCGATTCGGTGAATTTTTTGCTTAATAACCCGATTTCTACCTGAATTTGAGGTAAACAATAACACCGATTTTCACTCCCCCCCCCCCCCCCTATTTCCAAAAAAAATTCATACCTGGAAACGAAGGGCCGTAAATACCATACCATACCATACCATACCATACCATACCATACCATACCATACCATACCATACCATACCATACCATACCATACCATCGCCCAACCCGCCGCGGTGGCTCAGTGGCTTTGGCTTTCGGCTGCTGATCCCAAGGTCGCGCGTTCGATCCCGGCGGCGCCGGCCGTATTTCGATGGGGGTGAAACACAAAATCCCCGGTGGTCCGTACGATGTCAGGTCAAGTTTAAAAAAAAAAGCAGTTAATCCGGAGCCCTCCACTACGGCGTCCCTCGTGTCCATGAGCAGCTTCGGGACGTTGAAACATGCAAACAAACGAGCCAAATCAAAGCCTGCCATTGCGCTATATACGGCAATAAAATGTGCGCCCGCCGTCTGGTGACATCCGGTGGTCGGAGGTGTAGGAAAAATTTCATTACTAGCGCCCCGCGAAAAGGAGCGAATGAAGCGAGGGGGTATGCGAAATAGGCTGAGGTCATGGTGGCGTCACATGTGTGTGTTATATATGTGTGCTGGGCGGAAGCTGAGTACATTGCATCATCACAGGCAGGCGCAGAAAAAGAGTAGTGGATAGATAAGGCGCCCCAGGCTAAGCAGGGTGCAGTAACGCTCCGGTTGGATTTCTTTATACAGTTCAAAGCGCTACAGTCCAGGCCTGGAGTCTTTAGCCAACAGTGATGGTTTACTGCATTTTTAAAAACGGATTTACTTTTACTGCAGCTGCGATCTGAAAACAAGGAATCATACTGGTCCTTTACAAGGGCTCTTCACAAAGGGAGGTAAACGTCCGCAGTCGAGATTTGGTACATCATTACCCTCTTGATGCAAAGCAGCGGCCGCGATATCGTACATAAAGGAAGTTCCTCGATAAGCCACTGCGCTCCAGAGTACGTTACCCGTCTTGCTGAAACCCGTGGCTGCGGCAGATAGCATTCGTATTGTGAGTGGCTTCATCGCGTAGATGCTTGAATTGGATGTTTGAATTATTTGACGTGAGAACGTATACTGAGTGAAATTTTCCATTTTACCTTTCACAAGGCGACCTATCGAACGAATAAGGAACGTCAGTCGAGTGATTTTCGAAGCCAATCTTCTCTCTAAACTGTCCTCCTTCCCCGTGCAATGTCGTCTCCGCGCCTTGTAATTGGAGCGGAAGCGGGGGTACCTGTTGGAGCTCTGACCGTACTGGCCGAACACTGGCCGAACACTTTAACTGCAGTCCCTCTTCACCCCTGGACGACATCGGTACGATGCCACTTGGCACGCACGAGGAGGACCTGGCTCATTCTGTTGGCAAGCCCAGTGCCTGCCAAGGGTACATCGAGATACGTGGGTCGAGCTTGCTCACGTCGGACAGGCGCACGCGGATGCCCTCTGCGGCAGGTCCCGTGAGGGTTATGGGAGAGGAGGATGATGATGGTAGTTCAGCCTGCCATTTCCATGTTGTTTATGAAAATTAATGATCAAAAATTCAACATGTTATATCCCAACTTCCGGTGTCTCGTTCTTTCGCTGGTGAAGTTATGTCTGATGTACACCAACCAGCCCACATTGGTACCTTGTTGTAGATTGTTATTCGGTGCAAAAAAAAAATTTCCCGAATTACCTGGAATTATGGAACATTTTGCTAAATAAGCCGATTTGTGCCCGAATTCGAGCTCAGAAAATATCACCCGATTTCTATCCCCAGCCCAATTCTGAAAAAAAAAAAAAAAAGACGAAAACGAAGGGTCTTACCTATACAATGGCGCACCTTAGGGTGTCTACAGGGCTTTGTGCAAATCAATTAAAAGATCCATTTTACGAAGCCCGCATCGTAAAATCAAGAACAGCGTGTGCAGCGCAGCCAGTCAGCGAGACCTTTCCCATGCAGTGCCGGCATGCACCCGGAGAGTTTGCACTGTATGCACGCAGGAGTGATACGATACGAGATCGCTTAATACCTGCGCCTCTTTCAGCGTATTTTTCTTAGCACGTCTGGGCCCGTTTGCTCTCCAGGGCTTCCAGACGCGGCGCTGGAGTGGCTGCCGAGCAAAGTGCAGACAGGATGAAAACAGGGCATAATGCCCGTTACGACCGACCAACGCAGAGGGAAGCTGAACGCGGAATGTTTCATAACAATACGTTTGGAGGGCCGCGCTGTATAAACGTCGGCGTGCCCGTATCGCGGCGCGGCCCCTTTAAAACTGCCGATAAGATAGGGCGCGAGAGAAACGCTTGTGTACACCGAAGCCACCGCACTTGTTGCCGTCTAAAAGCGCGAGACGGCGTCTGTCGAGTGTCCGGCGAGGGGAGTCCGGCTCTTGAGGTGCGAAGAAGGCGGAGGGAAGGCGCGACCTGCCGCCCGAGTGGACCGCCGTCGCGGCAGCAACACTGCCGGCGCGACCTTTCTGCGCACCCGATGCGGCCTTGTTGTCCACGGGGCTTTGCGCGCGAGCCGCAGATAGAGCTGGGCTTCTTACTATCGCCCCGTCACGCGCCTCGCATCCTGGTTTAGGTATACACCGACTCCAGCAAAGCCATCCGCAATATGCAACGCAGACTACTGGAAAACCGCCTACGTGATATTCTAGTATAGCAGCAATCCTAACATTACAATCACCCTGCGTTGGATACCTCCTGGTCATGCGAGGGAAATGAGTTGCTCCATCAACGGGCCCCAACGTCCTGGCGCCTTCGATTCCCTGGCCAAATCCAACGTCAGTGGAAGAGGCCGCAGCATACAAGGACCAAATAGCTAAACACTACCAGAACACCAGGTTAAATCGTACCATTTTACCCCGTACCTCACCCGTCACTGAACAAGGAACAAGCACATGTCCTTCGCAAAGTTCAAGTTAACACTCTCCTCACCTCACTAATGCTCTACAACTTCGGATGGCGTGACACAGCTCACTGTCCCAACTGTCCAGAGATGAGGGCAGACATAGAACACATTCTCTACTCATGCAACACTGCCATTACCGCTCCTTGTTTCTCTTACCCTCCCCCTCCCTCCCTCCCGGAGTGCTTGGCTTCACTCGGGCTCGGTAGATGATCAGCGGGCCTTAGCGGTGCAAGCGCTCTTCCTTCTTCACTGGGCCTTAGTGCTGGCCTCAAATAAAGTTTTTTTCTCCTCCTCCTCCTCCTTGCATCCTGGTCTCGCTAGTCGCAACGGATTTGGCCAAGTTTCTGTTCCTGGTCTCGCATCAGTGTAGACGCACGGTCTATATGAAGGTGATCGTTTTCGCTTCGTCCAAACAAGAGCAATGAACTTTTCCGGGTGTGATGGTCACGTCCTCCCCATTAAAGGACAGCGGTCCTATATCCTCAGTTGGGCAAAAGAACCAAAAAGCTAGGTAAGCTCATGCATTTCGTCCTGCCTTCTTGGTAAACTGCGTTAGAGCACGTTAATCTGCTTGAAATGATCCCCTTCAAATTACGTCAAGGATGTACCGCTCGCACGTGGAGGGGGGAGGCGGTACAGTGATTTTCCTACCACCCCCTTGTTTTTCTGAAGGCACCCTCTTAATTCGTAACAATTTTTTTTTTTCACATGGCGGAGAATTTTCGTCCCATGTCATGAATATTGGAGTCAGTAACGTTGGTAGTCCTACGCGACAGATCATCAACATAAATAAAAAAAGAAAATGACTAACGCTGCTCCTCTGCCCTCAGCATCCCCCCCCCCCCCCCCCCCAAAAAAAAAAAAAAAATCTGGCACCGCTCTACTAATTTCAATTCCTGGGGAAACACCTGAGGCTGTACTGGACGTGTGGCCATGACAAAATCGCGTGTTTCGTAAACCAGTGCGCGCGTGCGCGCTATCGTCCCAAACAAAGGGAAAACTAAGCTAAAAACGATCCCTAGAATGTTCCCTAGGCACCTTTGTCCCGTAACAACGCCGCAGAGATGGCGACCGTACCCACGGGGAAAGGCGCAAAACGCAGGACTGAATAATGGCGTATTGGATCTCAAGCGCCCCAAGCGTGCCGCTGCATAATTTTGGAATGACACGAAAAAAATCATGCTCTTTCGATGCATGGGGAATGGTTCTTTTCCTTAGTATTTTTGGTGTAGAATGTAAAAAAAAAAAAAACTGTTTCTTGGCATACCATCCTTTATTCTATCGTTGTTATATTGCAAAAGTTGCCAACCGATGTAATGAGATACGGAACAAATTTTTCTGTCTATATTTTTTTAACTAATGCCTTCGAAACGTTCCTTTGAGTCTTTTTTGAAGAAATATTATTATTCCTTTTCTGGCTAATCTATTTTTCGGTGTCGCCAAGACGTCGTGCAAGTCACGGAATTTTGATTCGGGTGTGGGTTTTCGGCCATAATGCTGGCAAAAATTATAAACAGGCGAAAAACTCTGTTGCTATTTATTTTTGACTGCCAACTGTACATACTGGTGGTCAAAATAAAAATGCGAGGCACAACTCATTTGACAATTGGATTTATTGATTTATAAAACGCAGGGAGAATAACTGGGGTAATTTTCTTCAGGAAAGAAAAAAAAAACGAAGTTGTGCATTCGATACGCAGTTAAGGGCTCACACTCATTTCTCCGCTTATCAAAAGGGCGCTTTGACGCTCCATTTGAAGGTTTGAAGGTTTATTTCCGCAACTAGGTGTTGCGAGGACAACCAGGGGAAACGCTGTATGGCTTCCTCTTACAGTGCAGCATGGATGGCGGCGGAGTACGACATCAAACAAAAATGTAAGAAGAAAATCACGTATATTCGGTACAGAGAACGAAAAATGTACGTTCAGTATGCAGTACATTGTGCTTGTAAAGGAAAAAAAAAAGCTGCATTAGATCAAAGAGCATATAAAGGCAAAGACAGGGAGGAGAAAATAAAGGACAGTAAAACTGACAGGAGCGCTTAAAATAGTAATAGCGAGAAAAAAATTGCGAGAACTACTAAACGAACATTTGCGGTAATTCTTTTAGAGAAATTTTGGACACATCAAGATTCTTGTGGCAGTACAACTGGATCAGAAGTGTAGGTAAGGTATTCTGCAACATTTGTTAGTTTGAGCATAGTGGTTTGAGCATAGTTAGTTTGAGCATTTGTTAGTTTGTGCGGCATTTCTTAACATTCCAAGGCTCTGCTGCGCGGGTATCATACACAGTTCTGCTTTGCTCTAACCCAGCAAGTGTAAGCAAGGAGTCATCATTTTTCATTACGCCGAGCTTATATCTATAGCACAGCCTATAGTTATGCATGGACTTCATTTGTATAACGTTGTGTTGATGGAAAAGGCTCGCAGTGTGGAATAAATACGGCACTTTACATGCAATGCGTATAATACGTTTTTGTAGGATAGTGAGTTTTTTAATATTTTCAGCTGTGGTTGTTGCCCACACCATACATTCGTAGTTGGCTATGGAAGAGAACAAAGAGTTGTAGAGTAACATGTTGACTGACGTAGGAAAACTAAAATAATTGCGGAGCATGATACCAACTGCTCAATAAAGTTTCTGAACTACGTAATTAATATGTTCATTCCACGACATATCTGCTACAAAGTAAACGCCCAGAGTTTTCACAGGCTGCACAAATTATATTCTGGTATTGTTTAATTCAGTTAGAGAAAGTTCAAAGTGTTTATGGCGTGGGTGAAACATGACTGCTGTAGTTTTACTAACGTTAATTTTAAGTGATTATCGGCCGTCCAAGTGTTTATTTTCTTTTAAGGTTTTATTAGCTCGATTTGCGAGATCAGCAGTTGAAGTAGCCGAAAAAAAGTTTCATAGACACATTCAGCCCTGCGCCGCAGCCACGGTGGCCACAGCGCACGTCTGGCGAGACACAGCATTCATGTGGCTCCCTTCTCTGCTGCTCGGTCGAGCTGTACTTTGCCACGTCGAACGCCTCCTTGGAAAACCCATTCGTGCTGCACTCTCGGGAATTTTGGAGACGCTCCTCTGTCTTATCACTGGGTGAAACACATCAGCCACAATACACGGTCCCCGTTGCCAGGCATTTCCTTCCCGGGGAAAGCAATGGTGACGAGATTTCCGCCAAAGCATTCGCTTTGGTTCCCGAATGCGTCGCTCTCGCTGGTTCCGTATTTCAGACCGAAGTTATCAAAATCGTAGAGAGTTAGAAATAGAAACGTTCACTATTCATTCGGTAGCATTAAAGCTGTCGTCACACCAAAATCCACCAGATGTCAGGAAATTCCCTTGTTAATCAAAACAATCATGACGTCGCAGGTGTCACGTGACCTCCCAGGACCAATCACAGCGCGCCAACAAATTTGAAAATTCATCACCACCGGAGGAGCTGGCAGACTGCAACAGTATCGACATCGTTAACGGAGAGAGCAAGCGTATCAGGGGGTGTCAGGTGGGCTGATGACGTAATAAATAAATAAATAAATAAATAAATAAATAAATAAATAAATAAATAAATAAATAAATAAAACACTTCGTGACCACGCGCTTGATTCAACCTAACGGCGCAAACAGATCAGCTTCACTGGCCACGGCATTATGTCATCGCCGCAGCCGAATATCTCGCGTGTTTAACTGCCAGTCTCGCGCTGTGCTTTGGATGTCGTCCCCCGCAAGGAGCGGTGTTATCTCCCTTCCTCTTCTACCTGCATGGCCCTACGTGGCCTGGACATATGCGCGTAACGTGAGGGCTGTGCGGTGGCCCTGAGACTTTGAACGGTCCAAACTCGCTCGCTTAATAAAGTTTACCGTCCACTGGATGTCGTCGTCGTCTTCAACTTCAATCCGTGCTCAATGGATCCAGAACACACCGTTGGCGGGGAGTGTACGGCGCTGAAGCTGAATTGAATGGAATTTCTGACAAAAAGTGTGGCTGCAGTGGCGTCGTGGGGGGGTGGGGGTGACGCTGAAGTGCTTGGCAGCAAAGTTCAGCCTTCAAAGCCCTTTCAAAAGCCATTTGATTTGACAGCAAGCCACCAGTTTACATAACCAATCAGTGTGTGTTATAAAAAGTACTGGAGTCATCTAGGTGCCATCTAACATTGTTTAAGAGTCAAGGACGAGACTAACTTAACGCTCCAGCGCAGCAGGCTCCGTGAAAGGTTCGCGCTGGGCTCATACTCCACTCAATGATAGAAAAGGTTGACATTTCGAAATATACGCGAGTGTTCCAGTGTTTGCATCACTGATCAGCATGCGAGGGACACACCTGCCGAAAAAAGAGAAATGCGACACCTCCAAGACGCAAGAGGACGCAAGCGCTGCATTTCCGATTTTCGTGCGACCTCGGGGCCCTCCAGCGTGGCTCAATATGCTCCATGCCTTTTTGCAGGACGCAATCGGGAAGAAGCACCCAAGCGAAGCACATGGCCTCGTGGAAGCACGACTGCTAGCGACAGCATGATTCCATATTTTTTTTGCATTCGAGGTTGGTGAAGGATGCTAATGAATGACCATTTCGCGTCCTATCCAGTCCTGTTGTCCCTTGGCGTGTCCTGCTCTTGAATTTTCCGAAATACTGTACCGACTGACCCAGCACACACCGGTCAACTTTGTTAAGCCAGATGTCTCGTACTTTAGGGCTATAGTATTAGGATGGCCATGAAGTTGAAAACTGTCCGGAGGCGTCGGCGTCTGTGTGAAGCCTCCACCCGTTAGGTGGCGCTTAGGGGGATTTTGCCTCTCTCCACCTGTCAATCGTCCTCCTTCCTCTCCCTCTCCACTTGTAGGCGAGAGGAGGGAGACATCGAAGGAAGATCGACTCTGCAAAAACGAAAACTAAGAAGAAAATGACTGCGACCACAGCAGACCTACTTGCAAACTATACAGCCTCCCGCTTAATGAATGTGTGCAAAAATGAGGCTACATCGTGCCAAAATGTATGCGCTCTCGAAAAGCATGCAGGCAAGCAACCAGTGCACGTAACTAGTCGAAAAAGCCAAATTTTGCCGAGCCACAGCGCCAAGGGTAATCGCGTTTTCGAAATTCTAAAAACTGATAAGGCTGTTACTAACGGCCGGCTACAGATCTCTAATTGCAACTAGACGCCAAATTCTACTAGTTAAAAAGTTTATTTAAAAAAAATCAGGTAACCAGCTTACTAATTAAGACGATTCACCGGTTTTCTAGTGTCCGCCATCACTGGTAATACTATGCTGAAAAAGTCATATTTTTGCCTCAACAAACCTATTTTTGAGAATTGCTTAAAGACTTCCCTGAAACACCTAGTATGCGCAGAACCCTATACTGCGTATGACGATTGTAGACTAAAAAAAAAAAAAAGTGCGCATGCATCCGCGAAACGCAGCGTGCAACTGGTGCAGATGCGCATCGGCACTGACTGCCCATGGAAGCCCCTGTATTTTACCGGAGCTATACTTCCTCCTCTTCATCTTTTAATTCTTCCGAGCTCGCCTGGATGACGTGGATAAACATGCGCGGCCACATATGTGCAGTTTACCCTAAACATATACGCTTAAAAAGCATGGGTAGTCTTTGTTGTTATCCACGTGACGTTGGACCTGAATTTCTGTCCAGTAGAGCGCTGCACGGTGGACGCAAAAGTAAGCGAATTTTTGCATGCAAGCTCAGGAATGTATTTCTGCATGCATACTGTTTGCCTTCCTGAAACGAAAATTTGCCCCGATTAAACTCCCTGCGTGTGGTGCTGGTACACACCCGGCTATCAAATGAGCCATACAGGCTTCGTATTCGTTCTCGAGAAAATCCGATGTCGGTGTTGTAAGCGAATAAATCACGGGCATGGCTCTGGCAGGTGGTCCTGCCACCGCTGCACCACTGCGCCATGAGAGGCATGAGGGCTCCCAGGGATCTATGAATGTAAAGTAGAGAATTACCGATTCCACATAGATTAGAATTTAACGCTTTCGCGTCATACCATTAGGGCGGAGCTTAACTGTACCCTCCAGTTTTTATTTGCAGCGCCAGTGTGCGCAAATGACATCCAAAAATAGGCGATAAAAATAAAAATAACTTTGCAAGGTGTGCTCAGAACTTTTTCGCGAAAAATACCTTGCAAAACTGTTTCCGAAACCAAAAGAACATATTCCTTTCTGACGAATCCGAGTCGTTCGAGCGCCACACCTGGGACGTCTGAGATAGAACGACACCACAACCTCTTGTAATAGTGGTTCCGCCGCCGCGGTGGCTCAGTGGTTACGGTGCTCGGCTGCTGACTCAAAAGAGGCGGGTTCGATCCCGGCCGCGGCGGCTAGAATTTCTTTGGAGGAGAAATTCTAGAGACCCGTGTGCTGTGCGATGTCAGTGCACGTTAAAGAACCCCAGATGGTCGAAATTTCCGGAGCCCTCCACTACGGCGTCTCTCATAGCCTGAGTCGCTTTGGGACGTTAAACCCCATAAACCAAACCAAACCAATAGTGGTTCCGCTGAAAGCTGACGACCCTGCGGGCCGCGACTCTGCAGTCCTTCATCACCTCCGCAGAACCTCTTTTCGTGCTCTGGCAGGTCTAACAGGGTTTCGCGCAATTAAATTATTTAGAACTTGCGCAGGAGTCGCTTCAAGCGGAAATAGAAGCCGTTCGTTTTGCGCTAATTGGTTGCCTAAAGGGTCGTGCCGGGTAAACAATCGGAGAGAGAGAAAGAATGCGCCCGGAGCGTGCCCCGGGTTCAAGAGCTACCTGCCGAGTCCCCGTCGATTCAGCTGCAGGGCTGTAAGAGCTCCAGGAAAGGCGGGCAGGCGGAACCGGATAGGCGGAGCTCGTTTTGGGGCATAAATATTCCGGGCAATCCACCCACCACCTGTGTAAGCGCGCACTCAAAACGAGCCACCGGCCGCGATGTCGGGAAAGAAAGGCATCGTCGACGAAAGTTTTGCAAGCGGCGCTTGAGTACTCGGGGCGAGACTGCGGAGAGACGCCGGCGACCCAGATGTTCGCGAGCGGTTGTCGATGGCATTCGCACTTCTCTGTCAGCCAGATGAGAGCAGCCCCTCTCACCTCGCGTCGTTCATTCCGAGGCCGCTTCCACTCGAAGCACTTGGCGGCGCAATCACCTGCTAGAACTGTTCGCATATGTGATTATGTCGGCCTTTAAAAGAATGAGAGTGCTGGTGATTTCACCCTGCAGCCATGGCCTACGTGCCACGTACGATGCAGTGTCTCCTAACATCCACAGTTATAGTTTCTTCGCGCTAGTTATCGAACCTTCACAGTATCGCACAAATCGCGCTTGTCGAACATATTTCTCAAAGTGCATGCTGGCAGACATACAAATGTCATGCTGTACGATCCCTCACTGTAAAAGCTAAGCCCTTCTGGAGTATCTTTATCGCATTAAGACATTCAGAAACTATAAATGAGATTTTTGTGCACTATATCTCAGCTTTCTTTTTTTTTTTACGGTTTTGCAGTTTAGGTACCAGAAAGAGCGAAATACTGGGAGTTCAGAACTTTTGTTCCACATTGTGAGTGCCCGCGCATTACATAGTTAAGGACGCGCTTCTAAATCATCGTGTGGACTTCAGGTGCAATGCGTAAAATACCTAGTCGGTATAGCTCAAATAAAGCGATTGTTTTACTTTGTTTCCAAATAGTGGCACATAATAAATTCGGCGGTTGATTAAAAAATGGAGGGCATATATACGTATGTGCCTTACAAAACTGAAAACAGTGATTTGTCACCATATTCCTATTACTGTATTTTCTGCCCTTCACAGTTAAGTGTCATGCACTCACGAGCGTAATGCACAATTCCTTCATTCCTCGAGAAAAAATATTTACTTGAAGAAAAAAGTTAAAGGATAACTGTGGCGTTCATAAATATTTGAGTATATATAACTCCTGAGTATATAACTGAGTATATAACTGAGGTGTCAACAGTCACCCTCGGCGCTTTTAAGGGCATGCGTTAGTTGCGTGCAGTCGCAGTGTGCTCAGTCAAACTTGAATGAAGTGCTAAAAGCTCAATACGAAACCCCTTTTTTCTCATTTTCTCAGCGTTGAATTTGGCTGTGGACAGCGTTGCTCAGCGTTGAATTTGGCTGTGTCGATTGTGTTGATTCGAATGTCCAGGCTACTCGCGATAAACATGAATGCATTTCTGGAAGACTTTAAACTCATGTTGACCGCTGTCATGCTTTCAGAAACATGGATCAAGAATCAGGTTGGCTGGTTTCAACGAGTAAGTAATCATGTTTTTTCTTAAATACAACAAATAGACGACGTGGAGGGGTTTGTTCATTCTTGATAGTGTGCCATGTAATACGACTGATAAGTAACTTCAATTACATCTGAATGCGATATCTGCTCTTTGCAACAAGATACTGCTCACCGTTGTATGCCACCTGTATAGTAGATATTCGCGTCTGTATATTGGAACTGCTTTCTTTATATAGGTCTAATAGAACCCAAACGAGCTCGTAAACGCTGAATTAGCTCCTGTATCCTTAAAATGATTGCCAGGAAAAAATACGCTGTATCGGAAGCCCTCGCAAAACTGTAATGCCGAAACCTGGACAACGCTGAAGCCATACCGCAACATGCGGAGAAACGAGAAATAAATACGTTAACACGTTCGATGTTAATACTACCGCTGAATCCCCGTACACGTTCGTGATTTACCGCAAAACATCACTTTAAATATACTTCATGCTGCAGTGCTATCAGCGTGTGAATGCTCGACGTGAGTGCAGTAGCGAAGCTACACACACACTATTTAATACAATGAATTTTTTAACAGAACGCCGGTGATCTCCGTTCACGAGGAGCAAGCCCTCAACATACTGCGTATGGCATGCAGTTGCTTCCGAATGAAGATCTTATGCACTGTGCATCAACTTTCTGGATTGTTTCATCGTTTATTGAGCTGTATACGAACTCTAACGCGGCAGCGATCTGTAAATTTGCTGGCTGGTCAGTTGAACCACTGAAGTTCGCAAAATGTATGCAAGAAGCAGCGAGACTGGAAGTGAAGCACATACTACCTGTATGTATTTCATATTGTCCCAGCGCAAGTCAAAAGTGATAGCGCATCAGGTTAGCGGCTGAAAGTTCTGCGGTTCGATTCCCCGCTCGGCTGATGTTTTCAGAGTACATTCGTTCCTGCAGAAGAGCTATGCTGCATGCACCCTGACTGGAGAGAGTATGGAGATTCTAAAAAAAAAAAAAGGAGTGAAATGTGGAGCAAGCGTCTACTCCATCAAAAGGCGTTCCTAGCGTTCCTTTGCTTCCAAGACAGTACGGCGAGCGAATCTTTCCCTCCCTCCTTTCGTGCCCTCCTCCATTCCTTCCCTCACGACGCGGTTCGCGCGCGCGCACGCAGGCAGGCAGGCAGGCACGCACGCACGCACGCACGCACGCACGCACGCACGCACGCACGCACGCACGCACGCACGCACGCACGCACCTCCTCCTCCTTCTCCACTCTCATCGGCGAGACAAATTTCGGATTCCACTGAGAAAAAACAATTGGCTGGCGGTTTAGCACTGCGAAATATTGTGCGAAAGCTTTTCTTTGCAGGTGGACACCATCGTCACGTACCTGAAAGCGCGATTGAGGTGTCCACTGACCCAGGGAGCCAGTTATGCGCGTGTTCAACTCTTTCATCGTCAATGCCAATTTACTCAATGTACGCCGGTGTCCTGTGCTCCAGTGTCGCGTTACTGCAGCAGTACTGTCACCGCCAACGCATGCAGCACACATCTCTCTGTCACTGCCACCACATATCTCAAAGCGCGAATATTCATTTGATTGTATAATTAGTCGATGAAGATGGCGATGTGCAATGCACAGCGTGACAGAGTGTTGCAGTTTAACACGAGGCTTGATCGGCTGCGGCGATAGCCTCTTGTGCAGTGGCCAGCGAAGTTTATCCGTTCGCGCCGCCGCTGGTTCGAGCACCAGTCGCGGCGATATTTATATTTATTTATTCATGGTTTGCCAAAGGTCACCCTCAAGGCCAAGCTTCACAAACCGGTGAGCCGATTTGGCCTCGTAAAGTAGTGCTTTCGTACTGAAATAATTCTTATTGCTCGTTCAAACTTGGACATTCGGCGGTGAGAGCGAGCGAAATCCGCCGCCTCCGAAATGCTCCCTCGTTATTCTAACACTATACCTTCGTTCACACTTACCGGCCACTATATCGCCGCTTCGACCACGAGTTCAGGTGTTAGACGCGTTCCTCTGCGCCTCGCCGTCTGCGTTTCTTCTGCTCGCGGTGTCACAGATATGGTTAGAAAAGAGAATAAATTGATGGCGTCTACGTGTCATAAGCGTATGCACGCTTAGGCTTTACGTTACGCCATTTGTCACATTCGCTTTTTTAGTTCAGCGTATGCAAACAGAGAGGCAATGATAAGCTCAACCTTGTGGCGCCATCTGGTTGTTAGAACCATTTTTGTCAACAAACAGATGCTCCTCTTTAGGCCTAGCTACAAGCGGTAGAATCGTCACTGTAAATAAAAAAATGAAGCAAGTTTTACGCTCATACGTTTTGTTATAGGCGAGTTGGAAGCGAAAGACCGGTGCACTATTTTACGGCCAGTGACCGTGCTCGAAAAAGCAGTAACAACGACGAATTCAATCCGAAGCGAGGGGTCCTGCTTCAAACAGTGCCGCCGCGGCTGTCGCCGCGGGTCTTCCTCTTTGTCGTCCTATTGGCCGATGGAAATCGTCGTGATTTTTTCGGCAGCAGAAATTGGTCCTGGCTCGATCGGGCTTTCCGCTGTATATTTCGGCGGAATCTCTGACGCGGCGGGCTCTGCTCAGTCTGGACTCCGAATGCCCAGGTGTGAACGAGTAAGCCAAACATTATTTGTGCTTCACCGAACGCGCCTCCTCGTCGACAGTCGCGATACTGTGAAGCTTGCCGTCCCTCAGCACGTTGACGGAGGTCAAAGGCGTCATCGAGCAGCCAAAGCATGTCATCTTGAGCAACGGCCACTTTGTCACCCGCAGTACAGCCTCACAGTGGCTGGAATGTGTGAGAAACGATGTCCAGGCACGTACTGTTCGAACCGTGCATGATTAGCGACAAAGGGTGCAAACCAACCAACACTGCCGGGACGAATCCGCTCATTTTAGACGAGGTTGACGTCGACGCTTCCTGCATTCGACAAGTATAGAGATACGTAGGCAGCGCACGCCACACGGAAGTCGCGGAGAAAAAGCTCAATGTCCGCAGATGCCGGGCAGATGTGAACGGATGCGACAACTACACACTCTCATGGCTTCTAACGGCAACGGACGCCGCCGCAACTCAACTAAGGAGTGAGTGCGCGGACGTCCAATCTTTTGACGGGCTCGTTAATTGCGACGCCGGCAGCACTTTTCTCCGATCGTCTGGGCACGGGAAGCCTCTCAAGCCGGGCACGTCCATCGCAATCTCAGGAAGCCAGGCGCTGCGCGTGCCCCTGCGCACAACTTCCCAGATACACCAACGGCACCACGAATGCAGCCTGTGCCAGTGCCTTGAGTTCAACTTAACTTTAGCGCGTCGAGCATTTTCAAATGGTACAGATATGCGAGCAGAATAGAAATAAATAAGATATTAATTCATTATCCTTACTTTATGCAACACTGTCGGGCCTGCCTAAGCCATATGAAGGCACAAAGGCCTCTTGCTAATATCAGCTGCCGAGTGTTGTTCCACTTACGAGCATTTTCATTGAATGGGTGCCCCGAAAAGCAATAGCTCATTCCCGGGAGGTGCAGTTCATGTCGCACTTTCGGTAACGTTAGCACAAAGGTCAGGCGATCCTCTAAGAGGAGCTGATGCTACGAGTTGGTGACGGATCTGCCACCAGGGTGCTTCGACGGTAAGCGTACGCCTCCTCCCAGCTGCAGCATCCCCGTCAACACCACCAACATAAAAAGTACGCACACGCCTGATGTGCAAGTACTTAGCCCGGGTGTTCGAATGCAGTTGAGCGTTGAGAGTATATTCAGTGGGTACTAATATATGCGCATATTCCTGCTCACAGAGCTACTCAAGGGTGCTCTGCTTTCGTTGAGCATTCAGAGAAGAAAAAAATAAAAGGTAGCCAGAAGAACGTACAGGCTGCTATCTGAGCGCCGCATAACTCTGAATAAATCGCAAGGTCACGCCGATACGACTGCCGCGCTCGGAGACAAAGGAACGCGGCGTGTGGCGGAACGTTTTCTTCGCCTCCCAAGAGAAAGAAGAGAGAAACATCGTGCCCGAAGCCCCGTCGTTGCGTGGCTGGCCTCGATCTAATCGCGGCAGGCAAAATATCTCGCCCGCATGCGCTGCTGCTGCGCCCCGGCTGGCTCGGTCTTCCGTGTGCGCTGCTGTGCGCGTCGCCGAGCTCCTCGGAAGAGCGTGCCGGGCTCCTCTCGGCGATGGCCGCGATACGAGGCCCTTGGCTGCCGGGTACCCCCGCCTCCTCCCCGGCCCAGGGCCGCCGCTGCCACTGGGCCTCGCCGCTGCTGCTCCCGGCGCGGCCTCCCCTCCACTACGCCCGCGCCGCCGCCGCGAGGCTGCTGCGGGCCGCCGCTGAATCGCGCCAAGCGCGCTCTCAATTATCGCGTCCCCCTCCGCGTGAATGAGCGGCTCATGTCGCACTGCCCGCGACGCGTGCGCGCACGCGCCGATAGCAACACATGTCGTTGGACGGACACTTTCCCTCCCCGCTCCCCCGGCTGTTGCCGCGGCGCTCTCGCGAAGGGCAGTGCTTGAATACCGCCTTATCACAAGCGCGTAATGGTAATGCGCATGCTGTTGTCGCTCAATGCGCACAAAAGTACTGGCGAAACATATCGCAGTACGATGGAAATCTGGTCGTAGTACATCTTCGGATGAAACAGCGCAATAATAAGAGGTGAACAGCGCTAGTCCCGTGTTCCAGTGCTCTGTCTGCCGCTGTTCCATCCCAAAACATATTGCTGAAACAGCGCGCTATATAGTTTCCGGTCTCCCCCCCTCCGCGGTGGCTCAGTAGTTATGGCACTCGGCTGCTGGCCCGAAACACGCGGGTTCGATCCCGGCCGCGGCGGTCGAATTTCGATGGAGGCGAAATTCTAGAGTCCCGTGTACTGTGCGATGTCAGTGAACGTTAAAGAACCCCAGGTGGCCGAAATTTCCGGAGCCCTTCACTACGGCGTCCCTCATAGCCTGAGTCGCTTTGGGATTTAAACCCCAATAAACCAACCAGTTTTCGGCCTCCCTCTACCCTCATTTTCTGCTCGCTTTGCCTCGATTCTAGGGAACTGCATACTGAAAAAATTGCGCTCGTCCTTGTCTTGTCTCTGCTTTGTCCTCGTTTCTTCTGCGCAATTTTTTCAGTATGCATTTCTACCAACTCGCCCAACTTTCTGCTCTTCTAGGGAACTGGATTGATGAGCCCAATGGTATTACGAGTGTCCTGCGATGCCCGCAATTCTGCGTGTGTAAGAACAGCTGGCCTTCGGAGTGATCTGCATGAGACGCGTGGTTCCAAGGGCCTGGACTAGTGCTACTTGTCGCGTGGAGAGCGCAGGTAGGGCTGCAACGCGAGCTTATTGGGAAACAACCGGCGTACCCCTTTCACTTCGAATGATTACCTTAGGACTGTTCCTCCATTTGTCAACGCCACAGGGGCTGCGGGGTACCTGCCGGTGATACAACGGGTACAAGCTTTCCCTGGCCCGGTGTTCGGCCTCTGCGGGGTGAAATGCGTGGGAAATGGGTCGTTGACTCCACCTTTCCGTAACGAAAAATACCTTGTACCATGGCGCTCTTTGGCCAAAGGCCGCCCTTGCTCCATAAAAATCCACCTACACCACCATCACGGTCATGTGTATACGCCACTCGAATTTCGCACAATGAATGTAGCTGACCTTACGGCGATCGCCTTCGAAGCTGAAGCAGGGAAAGTTGCCCCAGGTGAGAATTTATTGCTGGGAATCGATTCCCAGTAAAACAAAAACAAAAAGAAATCACGTGGGCCAATAAACCAATACACATTAAACTAGTACTGTTAGAATCAGTAGATCTGCTGATTTCAGCAGTGCTGGTTTGTTAACACATTTCCCGCAGGTGCTGGAACCAGTTGCTGCTGGAACCAGTAGCTGCTGAAACCACTAACTGCCCTTGTAGCAACAAAACGTTACATTTAATTCTTTATTTGGATGCACCATTCGTACAACGTTCTTTCGATTTCAAAACTTTCTTAAACGTTAAAAACAAATGGTACACTACAAGTTTCTATATGTTAAGCAAACACAAAAAAATATAACACTCGCAACCTACACTAAAATGATAGTCATTCCGCAGAACCATGGAGGTGTGCCTGTTGTGGGAGCACAGTTACGGCTTCTATGCGAGTACCTGTGGGAGTACAGTTACGGCAGCCTATGCGAGTACCTCGCCGAAACTGGTCTACACTCCTTCTTTTAACTTTCTGTAACCTACATTCCACTCCCCCTTTTCTCAACTTATGCCTCAAGGCAGACTTCACGAATAAAAAAAACAAAAAAACTCCACTCACAAAGCAGCACAAACAAGGCAGTACAGTACATACAGCTTACATGTGGAACTCGTGCACTCACGTTCTAGTTAAGCATTTTACTAATACCATGGACTCATGCATATATTTTTGCCGTCAGGGTGTCCCACAGGTGTTTGTGCAGTTAACAAGTTCTGTCATTAAATTTTGGCACAATTTATTTAATTTGTAACAGGCACAGTCCAAGAGATTTAGCTGAAAAGTTCTGTTCAAGATCATTATTAGCACACAAACAGTGGAAAATAGCCCTCCAAACTGAACAGCAAAACGTTTTTCGCTGGAATCAGTTGAGAACCAGCAAGCACCCAGTTGGGACCATCGGATCCAAACACAAAACCAGTTAGTGCAGTAAGCTTCCTGCTGTAACTGGTTGGCCCAGTGTAAGACCAGCAATGTTACTGCTGGAGCCAGTTGGCCAAGTACAAAACCAGTAAGGCTCTTTTTGGGTCCAAATTAAACCAGTACAGAATCAGTAAGGCTCTTGTTGCGACCAATTTAAACCAGTACTAAGCAGCAGATTCCCAGTTGAAAATTTTCACCTTGTAACAATAGCGTTGCGTATGGGTTGTCGGGTTTTAAGGCACATAAGCAGCTAAGGCTGTCATGCGCCAAACACAAGGTTAAAGGCAAGTGGCTAATGGTGATGAACCAATATTCTTGGCATACTGAACACACGCCCGTTGTATTCGCCGTGAATGTGCGAGGGAAGTGTGCAGCCCTAAACTCCGGCGGGGGAGCGGCAGCTCGCTTTCCTGGCGACCGTGGGCAGGGCGATTGCGCTGCTTTCCCTTCCCCCGCAGCCTCTCTGCCCGCTTGAATCGTGGCCGGCTCTGCAGGAAGTCGGAGGAGCTTCACCTGTGGCACGCTTCCTGCCGTGTTACGATAGCTGTTGCGCCTGTCACGAGCTCCTCGACGGTGTTCCTAAAGGTAGTTTTGTCCTCCCGGGGTGAGCATAAGTCAGCCCCCCGGGTCGTGCGTAAGCGGTCGCCGCACAAAGCATTCCTGCTGGGAGCAAACGCGTGAATATATATATATAAGCCTGGGAGCAGCCATGGCTCGGCGTCGGTTATTTCGCACCATGCGATGCGCAACAGGTGTATCGGCATGACGCCGAATCTCACTTCTGTGTCGCAGGACTGTGCTTTCGTCTTACGACACGACCAAGTGCCCGAACAACGGCACCAATTTACATGGTATATACTCGAATAAGCTGCTTAAAAAAAAGTATTTCCTGGACTTTGGGATAAAGATTGCGAACAATGTGGCCCCTGGGTGATTGTTCAGGTAAACAGGTAAGTGCTGGCAACCAATATTATGTGGCGAACATTGTATGAGTTGCCTACATTTCCACAGCTGAGCTAACGTGGACTTTCGCACAACGCCTGAAGCGCCTCGGAATGCAGAGTCCGCAGACGTTGCGCCAGAGACAAGGTGCAGAGTGCTGTCGGCGCGAAGCGTGCGACGACTTTGCACTGACGAGAAAAGGACCGGTCATTGTTTCCAGGAGGCTAGAGTTTTCAACTCACGATACATTTCGGTTCGAAGGGCAGGGCATAGCGAAGGAATTCTAGTACTGCGTAGCACAATGCCGCAGTATCAGCAGGCCCCAGCAGTGGAGTGAAGCGCATTAAACCAACCTGGTTGCACGCGAGTTAATATCCAAAGCTCTTTATTGCCCGCTGTCAGCTTTCTGCCAGCTCAACGCGCTTTGTAGCTGCCCCTAAGAAAAACGCAGGGACTCAGTTTGCTTTATCTTTTTTCTTTGAGCCCAGTGGCCGCAGTCTCTATACAAGGCAAGGAGAAAAGGAGGGTACAACGAAGATTGATCAACGAGTGAAGACTACCTCACACACGATGGCCAACGTTTGTCGATACAAGCACACATGAAAGTTTACAAGCCGGTGCTACCACGTGTTTCAGCTGTAGGCAGCCCGACAGAGGAGACAAAAAAAAAAAAACGCGCAAAAGCAGCAAAGCGAAGGGGAAAAAATGGATAGGGGCACACCTACTAATCTGGCTAATCTGCCGTCCTCGTTTTACGAACGCGAGCTAAACGGACACGAACAGGATCTCCTCCGGAGGTTCAAAAATCGGAGCGAAATGGTTTTATGAAGCCGGAGACAGGACGCGCTCTGTTGCGCGACAGCGGAATGCGCGGCGCGAACAACGCAGGCGGCGGCGGAGAGGGGGGTGGAAAGAGGGGCACGCACTTTGTCGTCGCGAGCCTGAGTGGCATCGCCGCGCGCGCGGAGGCGGCACATTGCTGCTGCTGTCGCTATCGCGATCTCTTGAAGCGTGAACACGCGAGTGCGGGCCATTTAGCGCTATCGGAACGGTCTAGCGGCCTTGGCGTGAAAACAACGTTTCATCTCGCGCGCCCGCGTCACCGCCGCCGCTGCTGCGCACAGTGCGCGGCGACTGGGCCGGAAATGCGCCGCGCGGAAACGGGTGACGCGCGCGGGCCTGTCACCGCCAGCGATGCATCGGCGGGGACGCGGCTCATCTGAAGCCAACTAGATAAAAAAAGGAAGTATTGACGAAGACAATTGGAAATAACTAGACAACTAGTAATGTCGTCGAGAGGTTCATGTTTCGCACTCGCCGTCAACTTGTATTTCTCGCTGGCTTGTTTTCTCGGAGAGAAGGTGTATAGCTGGCCGGTAAGTACAGCAAATTAGCGAACTGCTATTATTGCAGCCAGTGGGGCGAAACGTTCTTGGCTTTATTCACTACCGTTTGTGCTGCCTTCTTGCGCAACAAGCAACGACCTTGCTTTGTCTGGTCTTCTATCGCGCTCTCTTGTTTTCCCTTGCGTGTCGCCTCCAAAATGACTCGGGAGGCAAGATGTGGTGCGGCATTTTTTTTGTTTTTCGAATGGTGTCGCGCCCAACATCGCTTAATCTTACTCGCGACTATTATGCAAACTGGTGATATAAAATGTGGCAAGCTTATAAGGTGCGCATTGCTATAGTTAAGTTCGCCTAGAATGTAGCAGGTAGGTCACTTGGTTCAAAACCTCGTTTTGCAATTTGTTAGCCGTACCTGGTACTTTCGCACGGTTAGGTACAAGGCACTGCTGTATACTGTCGGATATCCTTCCCAGGAGCCTGTGTAAACATATATATGGATATATGACAATAAGGATTGGCACCCCGTACGGACGTTCGTGCACCTGCAAATTTGGCCAGTTCTGTCTTTTCATCCTTCCTATTTTTTTTATCACGACGTGTCCCTGACATGATCAGTTTACTTGTGAGCACTGTGGCAGAGTTTGCCGCTGTAAGTCCCATGCACTAATTTCTCGATGAACATTTGTATATGGTGGGAACGTTCCGATAACAAATGCGTATTTCATGACGCAGCCATCTCAAGGGGAAGGGGCATGGCGGCACTCCGCGCAACACTTCATTGCGGTGAAGACTGCTTTGGGAAGCCCAAGCAGTCTTTTCTTCCGATGCATGCTACGGTCAGCAGCTGTCATATGTATTACAAGTGATGGTGAGATGCACATCGATCCTCCCAAGAGATGTGCTCTGAAGACAAGCTTGCACGTTTGTCACCAGGGGATGACGGATTGGATGCGCTGTTACGATTGTGCGTCTTGTATTTAGGTGGAGAGATTTCTTCCGCGAAAAGCATCGGCTGTATCACGCCTAGTGTGCACAAGGGGTTTCCGCCTTCTGCAGTGGCGGGCGCACCCGAGAGTAGCCCCTGGAGCGGCGGTGTTGCTCCGACTGGGACCGAACGGAGGGGGGAGGGGGGGGGGGGGGGACGCTGAAGAGCGGCGACGACGGACAGGCCCGGCATTCCGCCGGCCGAACCGAATTCTTGAGCGGCGGTCCTAGCGAGGCAAAAATAAAGAGGGCCCAGACGAGAAGGCGAGAATTTCAAAGATTGGACTGGCTGGGGACCACTTCTTGGGCGACGCCGGGGCAAGAAAAAAAGAGAGCGGAACGCCGAGTGGACAAATCCCGGCGAGAGGGCGGCTGCAACCGGTGTATTTAGTGCCGAGGGACATAGTTCTCTTCCGATAAGGTGTTTTGATTTTTAGTACCGGTAGGAGGAGGCTTTCATTTTAACCTTGGGCGCTTCCTTTTATTTCTTTGGCTTGGAGGATAGCGTCCCTGCCAGATAGCGGCCGGGCCCCGCAGCAGCGGGGCCGCCCGTCGACCCCAATTAGGGGCCATTCATTAGCGCCACTCGGGCCAAGGCTCTCTCTCCGGGGGCGCGCGCACTCCGCGCCCGAGCCCCAACAGGAAGCGCAAGCCGGGTCACCATTTGTCACGCTCCGCTCGCGCGCCGCTCACGAAGCCTCCGGGTGACCTGCATCTCGGAGGCCGATAGTGACCGCCACGTGGTCCCCGCGGAAAGTCGCGAAAATCAGATTCCTGCGCGTCTTCGGAATATAGCGCAGTGAGTAGCGCTCGGCGCGGCAAGGACGGCAAACATAGCCGCACGCGTGCCTTTTCTTGCGGGGGGGGGGGGGGGGGGGGGGGGGGCTTGTTTGCGCCACGCCGCGGCCGATTAGACATGCGAAACCTCACGCGGCATGCCAGGGACGACCGGCCGCCGCTCCCCCACCGATCCCCGTCCGGAGCGCCGGGCCGCGCGACATCTCGGGGGTGAGCCACCAACTGATGGTTGTCGCTGTTTCGCGTGTGATCTCCGAGAGGACGCGACGAGTTGGTACATCGAGTTCATCGTTTAATTGTTTGGGCGCCTCTTAATCGTCGGGCACGTGGTGTGGCGGACAAGTTAGACGCGCCACTTTTATTGACATTTCATTGTATTACAGCCACCATGGCCACCATTGCATGCGACAGGTGTGTACTAAAGCTCTGGCTGAAATGAACGTCCTAGGGACAAGAAGACGTCACTGATATTTATGATGTCTCATTGCAAAGAAGTGAGCGAGAAAGAAACGCCTCTATTGACCACACATTTGAATTTTAAGTTGGAAAAATGGTTATTAGTGGCATCTAATCCGGATCCAGCCAAGCTCTCGGCGATTTTTATCGCGAGTCTGGCTGCCGAGCGGGCCGTCAAAGGTAATCAGCTAAACGGAGAGAACAAAGGAATGAGCGGGCTGAGTTCGAAAGCGAACCATCGGCCAGGATTGCAACACCTGATCTCTCCGACTGAGTCTTGCGCCCATCAACTGTAGTATGCAGCAGCTAATGCTACTGCTGAAGATACGGTTGAAACGACAATGCTCGCAATGGCGAAGAACGCAAAATATGACGGGTCCTTGCTGATCCACACTGGATGCCTATCTCGTCTGTCATTTATTCACTACCATTTCACCTTAAGTCCTCATCCGGGCTGGCAGCATGATTGATCTGTATCTCTCTCTCTTGTGTGTGCGTGTGTGTGTGAGAGAGAGAGAGAGTGAGTACGAATTCCTGCTCGATGCTTACACAGCCTCTTGCCCGCCGCTGCGGGTTCGGTCCTGACCGCGGTGGTCGCTTTTCGATGGAGGCGAAAATTGACCGTGCCATGCCCTGAAATTTCAATGCACGCTAAATATTTTTCAGTGGCCGAAATCAATCTGGAGCCAAACTTACACTGTGGCGCCTTTCACGCACAGTCACTGCGTCTTGCTTTGACCCGTAAATACCCCTTCACCAGTACCTGCATCAGCATGCGTGCAGGTACACCTTTTGTCAAAGACATTGAGGCTTTTATGCACTCAAGGGCCCTGTAACGCCCCAGGAAAATCTTCAAGAGAAGCACTACTGGAACTCCACCACGTGGCGTGCCGATCACTCCGTTCTCGAAAGCGTCGAGGGCTAATTGCGTTCATGCCAGTTTCACCTAGACGTTAAATGTTGGGAGAAAGAGGTGAGCTTTCCAGGTCCGATCATAGTTTAATGCTTTTCTTTCTTCTAGTATCATTCAGACCTGCACAGTCACGTACTGCACTCAGCGTCAGTTTGTATAATGCTTGTATTGAACGCCTAAAGTATGTAGCAGTCCTGAACCTGCAGTGGACGGCTGCTCAATGGGGGCAATTGTGCACACTGAAATATACCACCCTGAACATTTCATTGCGTGTACCTGAACATCAACTTATATATCCTTCATGGAAGAGTTATTAGTTGTGTTCCAAACAGGGGGCAGTGTCTAGTGGAACGTTGCACAGGGCGTTTCGCCAGAGACAAAAAGAATGCTCCCTTATTATTACTTTTTTGTTTCAGTGGAAATGGGGTCATATACTCACTTTCTCGGGGTCGTGAAAGGCACGCAACGTGATAATTAGCTACAGTGTAACTTCCTTATAGCTGCATAAATATTAATTCTAAGCGGCTCCTCAGTTCCGGAAATCAGCTACGAGCCCATTGTAACCGAGCTAGAAGTAGTGGTGATTTATTATTGCAAAAAATACAGAAAGGAAGGAAAAGGTGTTGCCGTCCGCGGCAATTGCTATGTAGCAGCTGTGGCAGGCAGAAACAAAGGGACAGGGAGAAGATAGCAAGGAGAAATAAAGAGGTGAGCGATAGCGAGGAAGGGTAGGGGAGGCCTTTATGCACTATTTACAAAGATATGTAAAGGGTGATGCCCTTTTGGCTTTTACTGTTGCCGTAAGAGTAGAGACTGTGAAAACCCGATCCGTCTCGCCTTTTGTTTGTTTCGTCGTAAACATGTATGCAAATGCCGTCGCATCACGCTCAAAGCAACTTCCGCAGCGTCGCCCTGCGCAGTAGAATAGGAGAAACACGGCCGAGCCCTTTGCATCTTTCTCCAACCGCCTTCTTCGTCGCAAATTTGCATTCGAGTTACGCTGCCGAGGCCGACGTCCGCTGCCTTTCCGTTGCTCGTCAATGCCCTCCTCTCTTTCTGGAGAACGCATTTTTTCCCAAAGTGGAGTGCCCTGGGGTACAAGCAGCCGACGGGCCTTCCCCCACTGCGCAGCTCGTGTCAGACGCGCAGCCAGGATATGTCCTCAGGTGCGCGTAGGCCGGATGTGCTTTTGCGCCGGGACAAAGACTCCGCTTCAAATTGCACACCTCGGCCCTCCCTCCTCTTAAAGCGCGCCTTGAAATGAGAGGTTGTCCCTCGCGGTCCACCGACTGCCCCGCGCACTCCCGCCCAGAGACGATTGACCGCTGCTTTACTACGCAGCGGCGGGGAGACGATCGTCCTCCTCGAAAGACGCAGAAAGGAAGGAAAGCGCAGACAAGCGCCGCTGCGGTCATTACGCCCAGGGCCCATGCCATCTGGTAAAAGTCAGTCGAAGACCCGTGATGACATGTTTGTTTTACGCGTGTCCGGCACTAGGCGTATATAGTAATGATGAAGAGAGGCGAGCAGACGTGCTGGCAAAGGCGCTTCTTTGCGGCAGCGCATACTCGGTTGCACCTAGTGCTGGGCGGCACGCCCCGTCACACTCGGTATGGGCACGTGAACGGCGTTGTACTCGCCGCACAGTCAGTTCAGCACAGTTGTGAAAGGCGCGTCCTATGAGTGAACGTAGACTGGGACCATAGAAAGCGCTCGCGCCACCCGGAAGCTGAAGGCCATCCACACGCCGGTTGGACGACGCAAGGAAGGACGACCTACCTGCAACGCAGGAACAGACCGCCGTACGCGTACACCCGACATACCTTGCTTTCACTCACCAAGCGGTGTACGCTACTGTAGGGGGGAGGCATCTGCTGTGGGCGTGTCCGGCGTTCTTCCGGTGCTGGCCTCGGCGCCCAGGTGCCTCGGCGAGGAGTCATAAGGCCAGCACATTCGGCGCCGTTCCTGAGCTCGTTGCAACTGCAACCCGGCGGGTCTCCTTTTCTGCACCGATCGAGACCACCCCGTCGCTGACGGATGCCGCAGCCGTCAGGACTTGAAAGAGCACGCGCCTGGTTTACTGCTCGGGCCGAGAGCTCTGGTGCGGCTGCAGCTTTCCCCCTTCCTCCGCGGATCCGCCGGTGGCCGCGCGAACAGTTGCGGTTCCTTTTCTTTCTTGTAAGCTCGTGTAGTGTGCGAAGGTGCGGTTTGGTCTTCCGAGAAGCCAGTTCCTTTCACAGAGCAACCTGTGAGGGAACATTTGCGCTGGTTATAATAATGCGGTTGATGATGTTTTCTTGCAAGGCCGACGAGACCGTGGCTGCAGCTCTAAATTCGTTACTTTCGTACGCTTTTCGAAGGTGCAGAACACGGTCATATACTTTTCGGGAGCAAAAAAAAAAAAGAAAAATGTGTTTATCCGTGCCTTGCTCGCATTCACATCAGGGGCGAGAGGGAGAGAATCCACACGTTATTCAGAGATCATGTTAGATTCTCTTTCATAGTTGAGTTCTGGGCGTACGTATAGCGCGAACACGTAGCTTTCCTCGCGTAGATTCTCAAAAACCGTCATTTACGCGAGCTCCCCATGCACTGGACGGCAGTTTCTTGGCGCATCGCACGGCTGGCGTCCGACGCCGCTGTCGGTACGTAGTAACGCCAGCCACGCCAGCGAAACATTCGCAGCTCATTTTACCGACTGGCCCGTTCCTCGCCCGCGTCAGTGAGCCCCATTTCCGCCCTCCGCATGCTACTGCGCGTCCTGTATCTATCTGAGACAGGAACATATGCACACGACGTCCGGAGCCAGATGCGAGATCACTTTCGCACTGTCCCTGCAGGTGATGGAATGGCAAGTGCGTAACACGAAGAAAATAGCTAGCGCACAAGGAACGCTGTCGAAGATAGACGATCATAAATACATTCGTCCGCGTTTATTGTGCGGTTTTCATCACAATCCCTTGCCAACTCACGCATGAGTCCACTCTCGTCTAAAGTGCGAGTATACAGGGGGTCCCAGCTAACACGCACCGTTATTAAAAAAAAAAAAAAGAGCCGTCCCATTGAAATGAAACCACCTGAACGTTGTCGGGAACATGTGTAGTAAATAATTAAATAGCGCAACGAAAAGAATATTTTCGTTGCGCTGTTTAATTATTTCATCATCTAATCATCATCAGCAGCAGCAGCCCAACTACGTTTACTGCATGGTCTCTCCCAGCTGCAGTGATTTCCAGTTAATCCTGTACAGCACCAGCTGCGCCTTGACTCTCGTCGCCCCCTATTAGCTTTGTCTTCTCATGGAATCTGTTCTGTTAGCCTAAGCGGCCTAAGCGCTATCAATTAATACCGAGTCTGTTAATTAGCCAAGTTGCACGCTCCATAGGTGAGTCCTGCAAATATTCAACTATTATGTACTCTGCTCCTGGGGGATACTGGTAGGCTGCTATTTATGGCCTGAGAGTACCTGCCAAATGTAGAGTCGCGAGTAAAAAAAAGATTAGCACAATGACGTCACTGGAGCAGTGAAAATCGCACTGCGCGGCGAGCACACCTGGTACGTACTTTTGTTATCGGCGTGTTCATAACCGCAGCGCCGAGCGTTGCTATCTGCCGCGCCTGTGGCACGTCACTAGTGCTAATCTTTTTTACTCGCGACTGTACTGCACTCCATTCTTATTCTCTGTAGCTATTTCCCAGCCATGGTCCGGATGGGCTGTCAATACTTTCGGTAACTTTCCTGAGATTGATATATTTCGTCATCACTTCCAGTGCCTCGTCGCCTATCGTAAACTGTTGTCCCCTTCTGAGACAGTTGAACATTGCTTTTGTTTCCTTCATAATATTTCTTCCCCCACCGTTCTGCTTTGAGTGTTTAAGTCATCAATCATGCTCCGTATTTCTTCTCCTAAATTTATCCCCATGCTTTTCCCAATCCAACCCTCAATACCTCATGTAAACACGCAATGAATAGCGGTTGACAGATTATTTCGCCTTGCCTGATATCCTACCTGATTCGTATTAATTCGATAGCATTACAGTTGTCACACCAAAACCCCGTCGATGTCTGGTGTCATGAAATTCTCTGATTGGTCGAGAGAGGTAATATGACCTAGTGACGTCATCACAACCGTCCACCGAGTTGTGTGAACAAGCTTTCTTGACAGCAACCTAGATAGAGAATCAAACTAAAAAAAAATGAGGAAAAAATATGATCTATGCAAATATCGGCACCGTTACGGCATAGCGGATAGCTGCATAGCTAACTGGATAGCTGCTACTGCAGCTAGAAGTTCGAGTACGGCTGTTGATGTACCGACAATTGCAAAGGAACTGACGCGAACACACACAGCTGCGACAAACGTGAGAGCACATCAACTGGCTCAATCATTGCATTGTGTTGTCATGAACACCTGAGCCAAATAATACACTTTACAGGCAGCAGAGAACCCACAATCAGGTGTGAAAGTTGGCGAGCCCTTTCCGACGACCTTTTTATGCTCGCACCCTCCTCCGTGGCAGACGTCAGGCAGCGGCCGCGGCCAATAAGCGGTGTAGCCCCGGTGGGTCAGGAAATTCCACCCCGGGCGGTGGGGCCGGCGGATGAGCGCCGACCTTTCAGCCTGCAAAAAGTTAAGAGAGGAGAGGCAAAGGCGCGAAGACGATGAAATTAAAATTTTAGCTACAGATAACTAGGTAAGAGAATTCTAGGCAAGAGTACCGACAAAACTGCGCGTGTCAGCCTGGAAGCATACTATATTAAGGTATATGGCAGCAGCCGCATCAGCACTTCGTCATAATCACACTTCGCAGCAGAGGTCGACTTTTCAGAAGCAGCTAACGTTTGAGTTGTTTGTATGTCTTGTTGCTTGCTTGAGCGTGCTGCTGCTATTCCCGACTGTTCGCTGTCCTCATTTGCACCTCTGTTCCTCGCCTTATTTTATTCCATCAATAAAATTTAGTTGGAAGTCAGCGCTTGTGTCCTGTTCTTTCTTCTTCTGTGGTTGCATGCTATAGCGCTGCTATTTTTCTTAAGTTCAAAATGCACCAAGTAGCCCCCCCCCCCCCCCCCCCCCACACACACACACACACAGAAAAAAAAAAGTTTTGATGAAATAACTCACCTTCTACAAAGCGCATCAAAAAAATTCTTGCTGGAGGATATTCTCGAAGCGGCGTCCTTTAACATCGCAGGCATACCGCAACTTTGTTAGTCTTTTATCAGTTTTTTTTTTATTTTTGCGGAGGACTGCCGTCGCTGTGCAGACCCTGTAGATATTAGGTACAGCGCCTAGTTTTCCCCGATAAGGTTTCGCGTCGTCGTCGTCCCGTCCACATGCCCCATTCCGCAGGCAATGCGTTTGTAGTACAAAGCTGACGGCTCGGGAGCACGGCCACTCTGGTCTCCACCTTCCAGCAAAGGCCGACTTGGGCAATCGTATTCGAACCGGAGGCGCTAACCCAGACCGCGATTCGCACAGCCACGAATCCACCTGCAGTTATTCATAGGCTACTGCGGCCATTTGTGCTTGTCCGTAGCATTTCAGTGGTAGTGGCAAACGAGCTCAGTGGCAGCCCTGCGTGGAGTCACCATTTTGCTAATAATTTCGCGAACCTCCTAGCGCTGATCACTCGTCGTACTCTAAGGGAAAATGGCTGCAATTTTTGTCTAAGACCTTTACGAATGGCCCAGCCGCGGTGGCTCAGTGGTTACGGCGCTCGGCTGCTGACCCGAAAGACGCGGGTTCGATCCCGGCCGCGGCGGCCGAATTTCGATGAAGGCGAAATTCTAGAGGCCCGTGTGCTGTGCGATGTCAGTGCACGTTAAAGATCCCCAGGTGGTCGAAATTTCCGGAGCCCTTCACTACGGCGTCCCTCATAGCCTGAGTTGCTTCGGGACGTTAAACCCAATAAACCTAAACCAACCTTTACGAATGCCTCTCTCATGCCCTGTTTACGCAGTGTCTGCTTGTCTGCAGACGTTCGGACTGAATCAAATGCTTTCTTGTAATCTATGAATGGATCGGAGTCCCCGAAAAAAAAAAAGAAAACAGAAACGTGTGCAGAATTATGTTTTTCGAACTCGATTTTAACCTAAAAAGTTCAACGGGATCGTTCGATTAAGCAATGCATGGGTACTATCGCGCGCAGTATGACTTGCAGCATGCCGCAGAGCGCTGGGGGGCGAGCTCACAGCGAAGCATGTAACGTGCGCGAAAAAAAAGAAAAAGAAGAGAGGGTTTTGCCATTCCAAAGATGCGCGTCGCCCCTGAGGTAGCGCTTTGCAAGAACGTTCATCGCCGTTATCGCTTCAATGAACCATTTACTTCACGAGAGAAGAGGAGGATAGGGGAGGGGGACAGGGGCGACGCGCATCTCTGGAATGGGCAAAACCCTCGTCTTTTTGCTAGGCTGCCTCGTTGTGAGCTCGGCCGCCAGGGCGCTGCGGAGGCGGTGGCGCGCTGCAAGTCATGTTGCGCGCGATAGTACATTTTGAAGCATTTTCAACTTGCAGACCGAGACGCTCCATTACATCGTCAAACTTCGCCTACTATAGTGTCTTCTGCTCACAGACTGCCATCAACTTATCAGAGCCTTTACTTGCATAGTTTAGTTGATTAAGGAGTCTTCGCACCGCATGTAAGGCCACTGACAATGTTTGCAACCATAACGAGCCACCGTCATTTTGAAAGCCTGCACAAGCGTGATGAAAAATGCCATGGCTTCCGCGATGATTCGGCGGCGCTACCACCGTTGCCGTCATCACGGGACTACGTGATCGGAGGCCCTCTGGCTCCTTCTGGATTCCTGCAGCAGTCATTTTTTTTATTTCTTTTCAATCCGAAACTTTGTTCTTATGAAGCGTTTGCTGCTTTCAGATTTCGTTCCGTGGCTGAATGAGATAAAGCTGTTCCGACATGACGGCGACTAGAGAGAAAAGCCTGGCTCCACTCCGAAGTGAGGAAGCCTTGTTGCTTTCGCTTGTTTGTTTGTCTTTCATGTATTTGAGTTTTTGCGCAATCCTGAGTTTAGAAATGAACTTGCATTTACGTTTTTGTCTTACGCCCCGACCACTTCACGCTATTGCTTTTTTTACATCGATAGTATTTCATATAGCAACTCCTACTCTAGACATGACCGTACTATTCTTGCTAACAAACCACCCAAGAAAAACTATACGTGACTTCTGAGTGCAGAAGGGTGCCACAGATATCACAAAAAAAAGATCCGGTAATTCTTACTCGAGAAATAATATTCTACATAAAAAACAACAACAAAATTGCGTTCTGAAACAAGCACCGAACAAGTCCGTCAAATTAAAAAAAGAAACAAACAAACCGAAAAGTCCAACCCTTAGCTACAACCGGATGTTTCTGTAAATCCGTCTCTAATTTTTAAAAATAAGCTTTATGAGGTATAACGATTTCTTTTCGCATAGTAATATCGGTGTTGGCGTTCGTCAGAAAACAGGTAAATCATGTCGGCTAGTAAGCTAGGCAACGAAAGTGTAATGGTTACCTTTTAACTATTGTAGTTAGCTGCCCGGGGCTGAATCCACGAGGCGGTTCGCTTTGGAACCGGTTCTTTCCCCCGCCGGCCGCCGTATGCCGCCGCGCGCGATTGGCCGCCTGTCGTCATCGTCGGCGTGGCGACACCTCGCGGAGGCGGGGCCACGGTTTTTGTATACGTCACATGAGCTGTCAGTCAAGTGAAAGCGAGCCGGTGAGTCGGCCGTCCGTGGAACCGAGCTGCTGGCGTTCGCTTCAATGCGAACATGGTGATTCGCTCCGTTTGTCCCCTTGATATGCGCGCTGTTGAGTGATCGTTATCGGCGGCCGAATGTCCGTGAGGATCCCTTCGACATGTCTGATGATGCTTTTAGGCTGCATTTCATGCTTTCTAAGGGATTAGTATGCTGGCGGGTCGCCGAACTACAGCACCAACTCGAGCCGTGATGACGAGACAGAAATGTCACCTCCGCGCTTCGTTTTTGTAGCGTGAGTTACATTGGCGGAGGTTGAGCAGCTTCGCGTGGCTCCTGGAGAGCCGTGCTGCGCATGCGCGAGGAGCAAGTGACGTCACTACGCACCGCTGGCGTGCCTCGCCGCGCGCGCTCGCCTCCCTTTCCTTAAAATGATCGGAGTGTAAAACGTTTGTTGACAACGCCAACGTCAATGAACACAATGAACGCCGACGGCCTATGGCTTCAGCGCCGCGTTTCTGGCACAATCTTGTCAAAGCCTGCAGCCCACATCTCTCTCATCACCCCACGTACATATATAAGCACGATTCAGGCGTCCACTGACCCAGGAAGCCAGTTATGCGCACTTCTTTACCTTAAAATGATCGGAGTGTAAAACATTGCCAACGCCAATGAACACAATGAACGCCGACTGCCTATGGCTTCAGCGCCGCGTTTCTGGCACAACGTTGCCAATGCCAAAGCATGCAGCGCAAACCTGTCACTACAGCCACTTAGCTTAAAGCACGGTTGAGGTGTCCACTGTTCCAAGAGGGCAGCTATGCGCCTTCCCTCTGGTTCAGGTGCCCACCGAGATGTGGACACCTCCCCCTCACCTCACGCTACGTTTATCCTGGCATAGCAGAGCTAAGCCACGGCCAATTTTTTTTTTTTTGCGGCCATAGGCTTCCGGCTGGGCGTTAGCAGGACATCGGGCACTGCTCGGCGTTAACCATGAGGCATGGTATGTACCCTGCGTATGCGTGACTGTAAACGAGATACCGTTTCTTGCCGTAAACCTTACCTGGATCAATTGTCTTATCATTCGCCGAGTCTCAGGATGGCGTAAAAGGGGGATGCCGCACACTTCTAGCTAACACGAGCATTTTGCATTACCATAAGGATAAGTTTTACTCGTGAGCTTATAGAGGCATATATCATCAGAAAAAGTAGTAGCGAATGCTTGGTTTGTTTAACGGGGTTTAATGGCCCAAAGCGACTCGGGCTATGAGGGACGTCGTAGTGGAGGACTCCGGATAATTAATTTTGACCACCTGGGGCTGTTTAAAGTGCACTGACATCGTAAAGTATACGGGTTTCTATCACTTCGCCTCCATCGAAATGCGACCGCCGCGGTCGGTATCGAACGCGCGTCTTGCGGGTCAACAGCCGAGTACCATAGTGCCACCGTGGCGGCTTAGTAGCGAATGTGCCAGCCAGCCAGTAGTAGCGGGTAGCGAGGTGCGATTCGTGGACGATACGCGAACTGCAACGGCTCGTGACTGTTTAGATTAGGTGCAGTGTAAATATTCAGTGAAATTCACATTAATATTTAGTCCACGCGTGTCTTCGTCCCGCGTCTGTTTATGAGCACCGTTTTTTCTGCATTGCATGTTCACCAGTTATTCCAGCTTCAACTGTACTGCTTCAAGAGCTCCACTGACGCCTTTCGATGGCGCAGCGAGTTGTGCACACCCAAGCGGCAGCCTCTGCGTGCCGGCGCTGCCACCGGATTACACGAAAACGACAGCAACAGAAGTTATGCACATAAGCTTCCCGCGCAAGTTCAAAAATGAGCGGCGCCCTCTCGCGAACTCAGAAAGAAAGCACGCGTGATCGCCGATTGGCTGCGGTCTTTCCCTCATCCTCCCACAAGGTTCGCCCCACCCACGTGGCGGCAAAGCGATTCGGCTCCTGGTTGTAATTGGAGATTTGCATCTTACCGTGGGTGAAAGGTCTCTGGTAACAGCTATTTAATGTGATTTAATTTACATTTGGTTCCTATAGTATCCGAAGGGAGGCTGGGAAGGGAGGCCTCTCAGAAGGTCTGACAAAGGTCCCAGCTTCCCTGCACGCAGTCCAGCAGCAGTTCTCCGACTGATGTGTGTTTTAGAGATATTGAGGAAAAAAACGTCCAGGCAATACATAGGTAGAATACACAGATAATTATTATGTACAAAAAAACCATAGACATGACAAATATTGTAACATAAAAAGAGAAAGCGGCGGTGCCGCCGCACGAGGGGCACGAGGACAAAACGCGAGCGAATGTTCGAGAGAACGAGCGGCAGGAGGTCGGTGGTTGGCCGGGAAATTCCTTGACGGTGGTCTTGTCGTCGCTTCGGCTGAAGATGTTCCACAGCAGCCTGCGCTTTTTCTTTTCAGGCGCCACCGGTTCCTCCACCTGGATCGTCGTTGAGGGAGGTTCGGGAACTGGGGCGGACTCCAGGGTCACCACCTCAGACCTCTCGACGCACTCGATCGTCTCGACATTGTCGCTAACCCCGTGGAACTCCTCGTACGTCGCCCTCAAGACACGGCTCTCGTAGCAACCGTACGGCTGGTGACAGCTAACTGTAGTCACCTGCTCGCACTGACTGTGGGTGTCCAGCGAAGACGACTACCGGCTCCGCGCCGGGGCTGTAGGTGCCAGCGGCAGGAAGCCCGCAGGCAGGTGTGCCTTCGGGTTGCGAGGTGGCGCCGACGGCGCGGGCCACGTGTCGTCGTCAGCGGCGGCGCAGCGCAGGCCCGGCGACGAAAACGAGCTGCGCAGCGTGGTCTTGGCGCTCGTGCAGAGCCACGGGTCCGAGCGGGTCATGCTTTTCATGGATGGCGAGGGAGGGTACACGGACGACTTCTCCTCCACGTAGATAGAGCGTGCGTCTCCAGCTTGGGCTTGCACAGCTTGCTGTAGGGCACCAGCGGCTCCCAGGGGCCCTCGGGCTTGTAGAAGGCCATGGCGAACGTGGACACCACCAGACCCGTGATGATGAAGTACATGGCGTTGGTTGTGATCCGTGACCGAGATGGCAGCGAACACGAGGAAGGTGCCCATCCAGATCAGCACCGGCATGAGCACCGCCCGCAGGTGGAGTCGGTGCTTGGGCGGCGGCGTGATCTCGTTCATGGCTGCGTCCGGAGGTGCCCACAGCCCCGCCATACGCTCAGGCCACATCGGTGACCGCGGCCGCGTGGGCAGCGCTCACGAGGTTGTCTCTGGCGTCCCGCTGAAGCGGTGAAAGCGTCACAGCTCGGGTTGAGTCGGGGTCGCCGCTGTTTCTGCTCGCCTCGTTTTTCGTGGCGTTGGCCGTCGCTGCTTCGAACTTCTTCTGCGCGTGGCGCGAGCGGCTACACTTCGACCTCCTCTTTGACGGCCGAAGGTACGAAGGTACACAATGGTAGAAATTCTTGCTAATGTAAATAGTGTTATAGCACATAATTACAAAGCTGCAGTTGTAATTATGAAACAGCAAACTGAAACACAATTTGTTTAATATATTGGACAATATATAGCTCTTAAACCAGTACTCCAACACCAGAACATTCTTCATAAAACTCGGTTGTCCAATACACTGGACAACTGGTGGCGCCATCTGTGCACCTTTTTTGAAAGTAAATTGCTCGCTTTTTCGCCAAAACATGGCCAACACACACATTTCGACAATGACAGCGTTATGAACAAAAATAGATCAGGAAACACGTAGATATCAGAATTTTAATTGTACACGCCTTCACTTTTCTGTGCTTGCGCTTTTAATTTGATTTCGCGTGTCAATACGTTGGACGCTGGGACTCAACCCGGTTATTTTGACCGCGCTTTTGAGATGGCTTTGGTAATAGCAGTAAACGAATACTGCTGGTATTTAACGGCTGGCGCGAAATCACGGCCCCTGTGGTGACCACCAAATTTATGCGGGCCACCCCCGAAATTTGGACCCCCGGATCCTCAAAATTTGACTTCGTCAGGATGTGACCAAAATTGGTGTCCAAGGTCTCGCGTTTTTGATGAGACTGCCGAAGCAGATTTACAAAGACTTGCCCAACGCAACATATCGGACATTGACCTATCTTATAGCGACGGCTACACTATTGTCGATCCAAACTTCAGTGTACCACTTGAGGATAAACGCATGGACGGAACCAGCGATGGCGACGGTCCCTCAGTGGTGACCTCCAAATTTGTGTGGGCCACCACCGAAATTTGGGTCACCGGGCCCTCAAATTTGACTTCGTCAGGATGTGACCAAAATTGGTGTCCAACCTAATTTGAGTATGGCCAACTCAGTGGTGACCTCTAAATTTATGTGAACCTCCTCCGAAATTTGGTCCCCCTGTCCCTTTATTTCCACCGACCGTAGCTCAGCAGTCGCATGCAGCGGTTGGCAAAATCTTTTCCTTCCTTTTTGTATTTTTTTTACTGCTACCTTTGTGGCTCTTCGGGGATGGGATTTAAAGGCTCTCGCCGATTGCGGCGAGGGCTCCTTGCCTCAGGGGGTATTTAGATGTTGCTAAAGCCGTCGTCGTCGTCGCTACAGCTGACGTGGTTGTTGCGACGTGCGTTTCTTTTTAGAGCGGAAGCTCTACTCCTCCCGTACAAAGCTGAAGGTCATGTGGATATATGAAATTTGACCTTCAAACCTGGAGGAGCGGAGGCTTGGCTCTGGCGTCGTGACTCACCAAGCCTCGCCACAGCTGCGCGCATTGAGCCGACAGCGCTCGCTCGCCCCGGAACTATCGAATCACGTGACTCGCTGCACTTCGCCACAGCTGCGTACGCGGAACCGACAGCACTTTCGCAACTGCCGGATATCGCGTGGCGTGCCGTTCGCTATATAAAAGCAAATGTGGCGTGTACTTACCTTCACACAAAGCCATGGATGAGCAACGTGCCGGAACTAGCTAGTGTTTCGACGATGCATCGTCGCCGTCAAGCGGAATCTGGTGTACGATATGGAAAGGCGTCGGATTGGATAACCATGCTTAACAGAGCTTTCGCTCTTCTTATTAGGCTCAGACGGGTTGAACCACAGCTAATTTTTTCAATCTTTCCTCTTACACATATTTATACTCCCCACTGCCTGCACGTGGCAGTGATTGTGGCTCAGATCGAGCCAGTGGAGAAGCCTGTGCGCTTTCCTTTTCATTCTTCCTTCAGTCGCGTTTCGATGGAACCTTCCTCTCTTTCTTCTTTCACACCCACCTTCCTCCCTTCCCTCACGGCGCGGTTGCTATGGCCACCGAGTAGTGAGACAACCACTGCGCCATTTCCTTTCTCCAAAAACCACATTTTTTTTTTCTGACACGCGTATTGCGGTCTACTCTTCATGCTTGCAGAGTCGCTATATTCATCAACTATCTGCATTCACGCGCTGTGCTTTGGCAACCGTCGTCTTCATCAGCTTCCATTCGTGCATTGGAAGCGCATCAGCTCGCTGCAATACTATCGCATTATCCACGATTAATGGTAATTAAGCAACTAAAAACAAACTGCATGCGCTATCGCGTCATACCCTTAAGGCGGAGCTTAAGTGTCCTCCGAATTCCACCCTGTATTCTGCATTCAACTTTTCCTCAATTTCTCCGTCCTTCCGCACCGTGACCCCAAAGTTCCAGAAGCTGTTCACTTACAAATCCCTGTCGGCTTATATATTTGGCCAGCTGCACATGCATTGTGTGTTGCTTAATGACTCAAATACCGCCAAATACCGCGTGCCAGGGGGGCAGGGTTCATCCCCCTGCGCAATGCCTGTTGCTCACCCCCCCCGTCTCGCTGAGATCGTCATCTAGGTGCCTGCACTCAGGAAATTCCGGCAACGAGGCCGCCGACTCCTTAGCCATGCCCTAGCCCGAGTCTAGAAGCCGGGCACAAGCGGAACTCGTGGGGGATTTCTCAGAGAGTATGCACTCGTTTGCTGAGCACACCACAAACTCCCGCGCGAACGCCTCATCTATCCGCCACCCCGCCCATCCCTCGCTACTAGAGAACAGTCAATCTGGCGTCGTCTGCAGATGCGACCGCTGCCTATACCTCACACCGTGACTAACTTGCAGCACTACCAAAGGCAGAACCTCCTCAGCCAGTCAGAAGTGAGCGTCAAGCATGTTCCTCCGAGCCTGGTCGTCTGCTCGCGGCGTACACAGAAAAGAGTAGGTTAAAAATAGCGCAAGTTTATCGCTCATACGTTCAGACAAAAAACAGATCGCGGTGCTCCGCGCTCCCCAATCATATGCATCCAACAGACAGAAGGGCGGCTACAGGGTCGCTCGTCTACGCCGGCGCGCAAAGTCAGATAATGAAGCATCTAGTCTGCGTAGGTGTGGCGGCATACCCTGAACCTGCATCTTCGTCGCGCTCGACCACAACTACCAACTACTGACGAGCGCATCACACCAGGCTGAGGATCCTGCCACGACGCAAGCCTCCGCCATCGTCCTTGCCATGATGAATTGCGATCTGGCGAATAAATCAGCCCATATAATAACCGATTCGAACCGTGTTTGTCAATGATACTACAGGACGCGTTCCAAAAACGATAGTGGCCCTGCTCGTACCATAGGACCTTTCACCCACTTTACACCACTGCCATAGCATTACGTGGACCCCGGCCCATGGAGGGCTTGAAGGCAATGAGGCGGCAAACGACCTAGCTAGCGAGCTAGCAAACCGAGTAGATCCTAACCCGTACCACACCCCTCTACCACCAAACTATGGTGTGATGGCTGTAAATCCTAAAACTGCACCGAATACCCCCCCCCCCCCCCCCGTTTAAACTCGCCACAGAAGAAGCCACATTCTGGAGGCGATTCGCGAATACAGGAAAGCACCTTCCCTAACCTGTACTCAATTGTACAGCCTCATGCAACCTTTCTGACCTGAAAGACGCGGGTTCGATCCCGGCCGCGGCGGCCGAATTTCGATGAAGGCGAAATTCAAGAGGCCCGTGTGCTGTGCGATGTCAGTGCACGTTGAAGAACCCCAGGTGGTCGAAATTTCCGGAGCCCTTCACTACGGCGTCCCTCATAGCCTGGTTGCTTCGGGACGTTAAATCCCAACAAACCAAACCAATAAACCAATCATACCTTTCAGATACCACCTCTCCTGCCCCTGATGCGGCGGTAAGCCCACGCTATTCCACCTTTCGTGGAGTTGCTTGAGAAAACCAACCCGCCTAACAGCACCAAATACATTACACGAGCAGTGGAAGACAGCCCTGACCATCACTGAGGACCAACGTCAGCCCATCCACGCGCCCAGACAGCGCAAGCTACCGGAGTACTGAAAGGGGTCCACCCACCTGACTCGTCCAACATTTAAAAAGCCTATAAAGTGAAAGAAGAGAGAAAGAGGTGCCTAAGTGGAGGTCTCCGGAATAATTTCGACCACCTGGGGAGACATCGCACAGCATACGGGTGCCTTTTGCGTTCTGCCTTCGTCGAAACGCGGCCGCTGCGGTCGGGTTCGAAACCGGATACTCCGGCACGGTAGACGGAGCGCCACTGAGCCACCACGGCGGGTGTGGCCAGGTTTCCGTACGGGGACAGCTTATGCGGGGAGGAAGGGGGATTGGAATGACAGCCTCCGGTGAACACCCTGCGGCTTAAAAGACCATCCACGGGGTGGATCGAATAGACGGGTCGTCCAGAGTAGGCGTTTGTGCCCTCATCGTCCCCTCACGAGTGCCCATGACTGTCTACGACGCAGACGAGGTTTAAGTTTGGTCACCTCCACTAGTCTCTCCATTTAGTGGAAATGCTACTCAACATTAAAAATCTGTTCACTGTCTCGGGGGAGAGATTTATACTAGCATTTGGTACATCACTTCTGCCAACATGCAATCGTCATCGCTTTCGCTCACCATGGTTTCCAGCATCGGTTTACATAAAATGGGCGCACGCACTGATCGAAACATTCTCAGTAAAAGCCTTGAGCACTTTTAACAAACCCTTGCGGAATCGAGCACCTTTGACAGCATGCTTCCCGTAGCACCGAAAACAAATCTGGACGCTTAAAATTCAGTGTTGTGTCCCTTTAAAGGGGGACACTGGCCTTATTTTTAGTCCAATCTTAAACGACATCACCCCGTCCAGTTTTTCACACAGATTTGAAATCTGGAATTACCGTTTCCAGAGGTTAGTTCCAAAGATACATTTTAGTGCATCATTTAGTACCTCAGTGTAAAAAAAATGGCCAAATAAAAAATTTTCAATGCATGGCTACACCTGAGAAAAAGGGCAATAATCACAGCTGTTTTTAATTTCACCCTAATTAACAATTTTACAGCACTTGGAATAGCAACAGTCAAGCTGTGAATATCATGCACAGATAAACTTAGCAAAATTGTGAACTTTTAAAGCCTGATTGGACAGTTGTGCTTTGGTATTGAACACACTATGGTTTCAGCTTCCCTTGACATCTCTCTTACATGCAGAGATACCAACATGTCCAAAACATGACCAGATGTCCAAAATTTTAATGCCGATAAATTGGCTGCTTCTGCACAAATACAGCCCAGATGAAAATTCAAATTTCCAGATGGAAAAGACTGCCAGAGTTTGAAAATATTAGCTGTAGTTTCCAAAAATGTAATCTTCAGAAACTCAAATTTTCTGGTCCCAGACTAGTGCCATGCTGAAGCTGCTGCACAGAGGCGATGTGGGTCAGAGCTTAGAAAACAGCCCATGACTGCCAGCTGCAACCAGCGCATTCAAGTAACAAACCCCAGGTATAGCACAGTAAGCTTTCTTCAGCGGTCCAATGTCATGGAAAGATTGTCATCCACAATATTACGGGTGTGGTTCTATGCCTTCGTCCACCAGAGTTCCCAGCACAACTTAAGACTGCTTGGGCATTCCAAAAGATAACGCATGGTGTCATTGCCAGATCTGCAGAGCAGGCACAATGGCAATACAAGCTTTCTAGCTTGATCAAGTGCCTGATATGCTTCAGTATTTTATAGTGTTCCTTGTGAAGACGCATGTACATGAACTGAACACCTACAAATTTGCCGAACATTCAGTGTGCAGTACAGGTAGTGTTTCCTCAGGTTTTGGCTATTATGTTCAAAAACAGTGTTGAATTCAAGTGCACTTGGACATTTAGCAAAGCCACTTTCAGCTTTACACTAACTGTCCCCCAACCTTGCTTGCATACACAATGCTGGTTATTGGTTTTCCGGGGTTTAACGTCCCAAAGAGATTCAGGGAGGGACGCTGCATCTGCATTTCGAGCACCTGGAGTTCTTTAACGTGCATTTGACATCAGACAGTACACTAGTCTAGATTTTCGCCTCCACTGAAATGTGGCCAGGAACAAACCAGCGTATCGCGGTTTAGCAGCCGAGCACCACAACCTAAGCCACTGCGGCGGCACATACACAGTGCATTTACGTGCATCACTTCCTTTTTGAAACATACTCTGAGCCAAGTTTTTCTGGGACCACCTTTGATTACTGCACCCTGCACAAATTATATCCGCTTTATAAACAGCAGCCGTGAAAAATCTCTAAATTCGATGGATCAAGCTTTAGTCAAGCACCAGTATAACCTCACCACTAGCTGTCTAACCACCCTGTGCTGCTATGTACCAGCTACCATAAAAGTGCAGTGTGTGGAAATGTTCTTCCAGCATCACTACCAATACACAAGTAGTCATTGCAGTCTTTCAAGCTATACAAACTGCACCACGGATAGTGCAATGGCCAGCAGCAAAACTGCAGTTGCTTATCACCAACACCAAACAATGAAAATGGATCTCAAACTGTAGTCAGCAATTAACCAAAGAATTTATTCAAATCACCAGAACTTAGCCAAGATCTCTTGTAGCAAAGTTTTATTACCTGCAATTCAACTTTACAGTCACTAACTAAAAAAGGAATGTTTGGTGCAAGTCCTGGAATGCAAAGTTTGCCATAAAAACCATGCAATCACATTTATGAAGGCCTGCCTTCAGAGTCAATGTTTGTGGAAGAATTCTGGATGCACAGTTTTCTTTACAAGGCACTTGAGCTCTGAGAAAAAAGCGTGCCAAAGGAAGCATCTAGAGTCCACTTGAAAATAAGGTAAAATTAAAAAGTGTCAGTGCAAGCACAGAATGTGCAAGATTCATCAATTAAAAAAAATACACAAGAATGCACACGCCACTCGCACCTATGGAACTTGAAGAGGCAACTTCAATAACAACACATAAAAAGGTCAGTGCAGCAAGAGGCTGTCAAAATGGTGTAACCTATGCACAAAATCGTATATGAAAATGAGTAACAGTCAGCATTGTTTAAAACAAAACAAAAAAGGCTTCATACACACTGCAGGGAAAAATACTGCAATGTCACACATGCACAACACGTCCCTTTATGGGCCTGTCTAATGTATAAAAATATATATGGTATGCATTTGTATAGCGTCTTTCCCTAAAACAGAAAGCCTCAATTGCAGCTGTCTGTTGCAGCTGCCTCCAGAGGTTGTTGCAGGAATCCTGGTGCTGCTCAAGGCTCCTTGGACGGGCTTGGGCAAGCGAGCCTGCCTGGGGGCTGGCTGAAATGAGCAACACTCGCCTGACAGCCAATGCCCTCGAACCGAAATGTGCGGGGAAGGGGCTCTGCCTGCAGCACCAGAGAGAGCCCCCTCTCCTGGTGGACACAGAGAGAGAGGGGAGAAAACAGAGTCCCTGGGAGTGGGTCTGTGCGTGGGGGCACACGTCAGAGAGTGATTACGCCGTCATGGGTGCTGCGGGGCGGAGTTTCGTCAAGGCCTTCGAATCCAGCTGTATGGTCCCTGATTTCATCTTCATCCAAGCGGTCATCATCCGAAACCACGGATGGGTTGGAATTGTGCGATCCATGCGACATCTGTGAGGAGCGGCCAAAAGAGCCCCTTCGAGGCAGTGTGCCTACACTGCACTGGTTTGCTGGACGGATAGTGATGATCAGATTGGATGAATTGGCCACCATCATGTCAGTTACCTGCAAGCAAACACACCATTTCATGCAGGTGCAGACAGGCACAAATTACCCACAGCCTTCCAAAGGCCATGCTGCAGCAGATCTTACCAGAGCAGGCTCAATTTTGCACAAAAGACCCACCACAGGAAATCGCACAGTCGCACATAGTCGAACCCACTTATAAAAGTCAGTTATTATGAATGCTCACTTAATATGAACGAGCGTGGTGTTACCATCACAATATGTATTAAGGCAACTGATAAAATGGATAAAATGGAATGTGTCTGATAAAATGGAGAACAGTGACCACACCACTCGGAGTGAACTAAGAGCTGTGAACCCACCCCTGCAGTTGAAAAAAGCATGCTTCTTGATGGTGCAGAGGCCAATGAGCATCTCCCAGCTCCCGTGAATCCTCTGCTCCCAAGAGAACAAAGGAAAAAAAAAAACGCTACTGAAACTGGAGTTAGCCACCAGCCAAGCGCGCCGATGTGATACAAGGTCAATCGGTATGTGTGTGTGTACCAGCTCGGCCAAATGTCAGTGGAAGAAGAGCGATGGGCACTGAAAGCGAAACTCCTGCAGATGGTCAGTGATCAACCAATGGCAGTGTCATTTCTGGAAGCGCTTCAATCAACACGGATGCAGAGACAGACAGACAAGGATGAGGACTAATGACTTCTGTGCACCAACAAGCCCCAATCCGTCGCCGATCTAGAAGCTTGAATACAGGTCATGTGGTATGCCTTGGTAGTGCAGCCAGCCACGAGGTGTGTGCTACCAACCGTATCAGCTCTCCACCTTCTGCGCTCCTTCCACATGCAAGCAGTGCACAGAAAGCAGACTGTACATTCTGCACACACGTGCACTGTGTCAACTTTGGCTCTGCATCCCTGTTAAACCCCTGTCACACTATTAGTTTGAATGCCCACCGAGTCAATAGACATCGAACTTATAGGGATCAGCCAGTGCCACATGACAGTTTTCAATGTGCATAGAACTCTATGGGGATCAACTCAATGGAAGTTCCCGAATGACCACTGAAATCTCGAGCGCCCTTGAGAGGAGCCTTGCACGCACTAAACGTTGAAAAGAATAACTACTACATTTACTTGCATAATTTGCGGCCACGCATAATTTATGCATCCCTAATTCATCACCACAGTTAAAAAAAAAACTAATTGCACATTTTATGCTCCCTGCTGCTCCAGACCACCAGCGTGCATGCGAGTGTGTGCAAGGCAGGCTTGAAAGGATTGCTGTGGCCGCGTCGCCACATGCAGCTACGAAAGGTGAAAATGGTGAGGGGAAGAACTGCGCGCAATTTACCCGGCTAGCTCATGCTGGCAGTCGCTTTCCCGGATGAACAGTCGCGAGAGAAAACCTCCGGTAACCGCCAGCGCGCGTCGGTATCTGAAACTGCCAAACCATTTGCTGGATCTGTCGCCAGTCAGCCAGGTTGCATGCAAGGCCACCGGTTTATCTCCTGTTAGCTCCATTTGCCTCTGACTGCTGGCTTTGCCATTGTATTGTTGAGCGTACATTGCTTTCAGCTGCGGACGTCAGGAGTCAGGCCATCCCACGGAGAACTACATGATGAGGGGTAGGGCAAGAGGGGGGTATACCGTATTAACGCCTGTAAGGGGTGCAGCTGTGTAAGGGTCGCACCTGAACTTTCCACGACCCACGCGGGAATAGCCTTCTAAATGCATGCACCGTGGCTTCCGTGATCAGCTCCAGCTGCAAGCAACGGTGCGCTTGGTCACAGAGGCCGCGCACATGAGCTTCCAAGTGCTGTCTATGGATGGTGCCCGAGGATGTGGGTCACCATCATCATCGTCAACTTTTCCTCCATAGCGAGCTCCCGTTATCCACATCGGCATCAGTATCGCCAGCTCCAGCTTGCTGTGGAGTGTTAAGTGTGTCAGTTCACCATAGTTGTGGCTTTCGCGTGCTGACGCAGAGCGCTGCAGTTTGTTTTAGCATGATGGGCAAGCACCTTAACAGCTACACGGCTGAGAGTTAGCTCTCGAACATGGCAAGTGTGCGGTGGGCAGGAAATCCTATGTGGCCGAGAACTGCGTCTGATGCTGGTGCAACCAAAAGGATGCATTGGGAAACACAAGCTGCAAAAAGCGCGCTTTCCGAGGCAAACCATGCGAGTTACCAGAACTGGAAGAAGAGCTGCTCTTCTGTGTGATGGAAGTGTGGAACAACGGCTGCGCATTGACAGCGGACATGCTGCACGGCTTCTTGAGGGATGAGCGTGCACCAGAGCACAACACCAACTCGAAGTCCAAATACTCCGCGAATGACGAAAAGTGTGGCCCTTAGATGCGTTTATACGGTATGTCCTATATTTTGAATTTGAATAAGTTTTTTTCTGGCCAGTGCGGGGTGCGAGCTGGGGGTTGATGAACAGATGGCAATACACAGTATGTATACAGTATAATCTCGTTACTACGAACCTCACATTAACGAATTGTTCATATTTACGAACTTTTTCAAAATCCCCACCAAAATATCTATATTTTCAATGTAAAAATATTTCACTACTACGAATTTCAAAATACCGAACATTTCAGAATAACGAGCATAATTTATTTGCCCATCTATTATAAATGCACCTCATTATTACGAACTTACCCCGGAGAAGTGAGCCGACTCCCCGAGAGGCACACGCTAACTCTGCTAATCGCCAAGGGCAGGCATCCGATACAATCCAGTCCAATCCGAAGCCGCCTCGCAACCGGAAGTTGGCTCGTCTCTCCTCCTCCGTTTTTTTTTCTCCCACGGTGTGCATGTGACTACCTCCGCGCCTTTTTTTTTTGTGTGTGCGGCCGCCGTGAACGCGAGGCCTAGTCGTTTCTCGCCGCTGCGTGTTGACTGTGCTGACGATGAATTCTGCGGGCGCCAGCGTCAAGATGAAGCGACGGCAGTTCACGCTTAAGGAAACACATCGTTTCGGAAGCGCCTAGTGCAGCGCTGTTAAACCTTCGGCTCGGACTCCCGACAGCCATAAATGTCCGCCAGGCTGCCGAAATGGTAACTGGGGTGTGGTGGAACGTAAAGGCCTCGACCATCAACAACTGCTGGAGGAAAGCTGGCCTTGTGAAATCGCTGCATCACATAGAAGACTGCGATGACGCTGATAGCACGGATAACGACAGCGCAAAAGAGATGCGGACTGAAGTCACTGCGAAACTCTCTGTAGACTCTTCTGTAACTTTTGCCGACTACGCCGAGTCGGAAAATGCTGCCCTGAAGTCAGCAGAGCTGACTGTAGAAGACATCGTGAGCAGCGTTCGCGAGTATGAAGAGCGCGGCGAAGAAAATGAACCGGACGACGATGCCGACTCGCCGCCTGCAGACCAAGCGGACGAACCTGTGTCTAGTGCGGAGGTTCTTGCATCCATAGGCAAACTTCGCACATTCATCGGACGTTGTAGCGATGTGCCTGATTCTGTGCACCAAAAAGTTGACGACGTTGACGAGTTCGTCCTGGGGCGCCTGTGTCGCACCCGCCAGAATCACGGATTTCTTCGAATAAACGAGCGCTGAACCTCTCGTTTGCGTTCCTGTTGGAAAATTACATAGCTTGTCGTGTGCCCTTCCTGAAGGTACAGTAATTTCATTGTCCAGTAATACTACTACCTTTTTTCGCGAGTCTTTCATTATTACGATATTTCAAAATAACGAACGATTATTCGCGACCCCACAAAGTTCGTTGTATCGAGATTTCACTGTATTGTGCATTATGACCTTGTTTTTTTTAGGATGTGTTTGCAAAATCTCTGCTTAAAGGTGCACTGAAGAGGAATCTGAACTCGTCTTTTTGCCGCGGGAACTCGATCTACACGTTCCTAGCATTCTTAGAAACTGCGACTTATTGCCCGGTGTGGCCGATTTCCCTAATTAAATCGAATTAACGTCCGGCTCCCGCCTTTATTTTTTGAATTCTGCCTCGTACGGTGGGCGGAGTCGACCGACGCGGGGAGTGCCTTTCACCCAGTCCCGTGGCGGCTTGCCGCTCTGCCATCGGCGGAGTAATACGTAGTAGTCCGTAGAAGCAAATAGTCCGCGCATATTTTTATTTCGGCGGGCTTATTTTGCGGCTATATTATCTGCAAATGAAACTATTTATTCACAGAAACCTAGAAAACAAAATGAAGGGAAAGCAAAGCCTCCACGGAGCTGGCTGAAAGGCACTTCCCGCGTCGGTCGACTCCGCCCACCGTACGAGGCAGAATTAAAAAAAAAAGGCGGGAGCCGGACGTTAATTCGATTTAATTAGAGAAATCGACCACACAGGGCAATAAATCGAAATTTCTAAGAATGCTCGGAACGTGTAGATTGAGTTCCCGCGGCAAAAAGACGAGTTCAGATTCCTCTTCAGTGCACCTTTAATATTGCACCCCCTTTTTGAAGTCCTAATTTAAAGAAAAAGGTACGTAAATTATGCGAGTAAATACAGTGATCAATAGAGAAAGTTAACACAAGTAATGAAAAATTTGATTTGAACACACAATTTTAAACAATGTTAACCAATTCATAAATTAATTTTTATTTGGTAGTAAAAATGCAAGCTCTGCCAACTATCCAGTGGTCAGATGTAAACAAACCAATGTCGTTTCTGCGTGCTGTACTGCGTCGTTTCATTTTGCCAGTTTTCGTAACCCAGTGTGCTTTGCGACAACAGAAACCAAGGTGTGCCTACAAGTATGGTGCCCAGAAATGCCACAAGTGCCGCAATGGCAGTAGCTATGAATGCGAAAAACAAGGTCACTGATCTGTGGCAGCCTCTCAAGCGAAAAGTGGATGCTTATGAAATGAAATGCACACTGTGCCCATTGTTGGCCTGCCATCGCTGTCTTGGGATTGTGGTGAACTGTGAAATATTTGGATAGGTTTTTCTGAATGAACTTTCAATTAAAATAAAAGCACTTCAATATTCACCTTGTTTTATTAATGCTTCACTTGATTTTTCACTCAATGCTGCTACACCTAGTGCCGTCTGTTGGATCACATCTACAGTACTCAATGATAATTGAAATTGGCTGAGTGGCAGTGGCGCACCTGGATGACCACAGAGAATTCTAATGGCCATAGACTGAATGGGCAATGAGGTTGTCCAAGTGACAAGGGTATACCGTATATACTCTTATAAGGGCCGCACCCCAACTTGGCAGCCGGCAATTAGAGGAAAAAAAAAGGGTCAGCCAAAAGAACTGCTTCATGTGTGCATAATTTTGCACATGTGGAAGGTTACTGTGGGAGCTGGTCCCACACGCCGCAATCCGCCTGGAGCCGCAACCATATGGTGCTTCAGCGCTTCTAACTCGCCTTATGCGCTTGGTGTACGCACCAGAAAGGACAAAACGTTATGCTGCGCAAAGAACTAGAATGGGGAGTATCCATGCCAGAGGTGCATTTCCTTGTGGCGACATGCCGCCCACGGGGTGCTGGCGACATGCACTGTAGTAGTGTGCTATCTGCCCAGTGTCGCTACGCCTAGCGTGCTTCTCATCAAAGCTGCAGTGGAAGTGCTTTGAATCTATTGCCGGTTTACTGTAAAAGGTCTAACTTGGTTAGCAGTTTACTATCACGCAATAACCTCACATTAAAATGAATGCAATTGATTTCCGCAAAGCCTTTGACAGCAAAGCACGCAGAAAAGCAGGCCAGACAAATGCCACCTCAAACAGACTGCCATGGGTCGCATGCGTGGCGTGCCGCTCTGAACTATCAGCCAAGGAATCACTGCTGACAGTCGAGCACCAGATCTTGGAAGGATCTTGATCTTAACTTCACATGATGTTTGCAAGTAAATTGGTCTGGCAACCTGTTTTAAACACACTTTCACTAACTCAGTTTAGCAGGTAATTTGTGCAGGTCGTCGGGCTTGCTTCCTATCATCTATGCTTCCCATGTACTGTGTATCTGAAGGATTCGCCGGGACTGTGCTACTCCATAAAAATGTGTGCTGCAGCAAATAAAAAGGGACACATAACCGGGGCTCTGCTGTAGTTGGAAAAATTTACAAAAAATATGCCGGGCCCATGTAAGGGCTGCACCCTGTCAAAAATGTGGAAAAAAAGTGCAGCCAGAGGTGAAGAGGCTGACTTACCACCAGTTACCAAGAAGACTTCAATTGCAATTAAATGCATGGCTAAAGCCACTCATCAGCAGCAAAAGTCTCAGCACACTGGAGAGCTTGGAAAGTGCCGTGATAGGGTCTGCTCCGAAGGAGCAGATGTGCATAACGAACTTTTAAAAAATCAAACGCCATCTTTGTATTTTCAACTCCAACACTGGGATATAACGAACACAATTCATGCAACCATCAGGTTTGTTATAAGTGGGCTAGACTATATACAGCTCACGTAAAAATGAAGCCAAGTAATGATCTGGCTGCAGTCTTCTTAGGTGCAAAGCCCAATACTATGTTAGGTACAGTAGTTGCACAATGTACTTTGAGTTAATTGCAAAGGTGCTACAGTTTGTGCCACATGATGCAGCTCATTTCAGATCTGAGCAGGCATTTCTGGGGTCCACAATCAGTAAGAAAAGGCTGTGCGGGTGTATGAGGACCACTAAACTTCTTGTTCCGTACTAGGGCAGCTTGCATTGCATTGTCTACCATGTTCAGCTGGAGCACATGAGCCAACAGAACCAGCCGTTAGCTCATAGCAAAAGCCTTGCTCAATGCACTACCCCTTTGCTCATTTTAAGCACAACAAACACTGCCACAGAATGCAACAGAACACAACAAGAAAACAGAACTGAATAACATAGCATTTGGTCTGCATACTATTTTGCACATATTTCTGAACTTCAAGTGACTTGGCCACCTTGCAACCCTGGCCACTTGTGTGGCACTTGACTCATTTTAAAATTTCAACCACAGCATTATTCCACAGGGACAAATACCAGAAACCTGATTCACTCCTCTTCAACTTCAATTTTTTAAAGTACATATTATAGCAAACTAACTGCACAATGTGCCATTAAAAAAAGGACCTACCTGGTCTAGTGTCTTGCCACCAACCTCGATGCCATTCACTTCCAAAACTTCATCATTGACAGCCAGGAGACCTGTGCCTTCTGCAAGACCTCCAGGTACCAAGCGTGAAATAAAGATGCCTGGCAGACGATCCAGGCCATGTGGTGTGACGCGCACACTGGTGCCATCTCTAATGTAGAACCCCAGAGGCTTGTCTGAACCATGCTTCACAAGGCGCACTCGACGGCAGGTGTCAGGCACCACATCTACATCAATAATAGAGGACACCTGGCGGAAATCTTCAGGCAATGAAATGGACAGGGCAGGCCGAGCAGTTCGCACTCCAGCTGGCAAAAGGTACTGGCCCAGAAACCGCTTCTTGCGGCTAGCTCCAGGGGCTCCAAAGCCATTCAGCTCCTCACGACTATCCCCTGCACACACACAAAGAAAAATGCATTACATTGTAGCTACAACCAATCACAAAAACACTCATGATTTTAATTCCAAAGGCTGCACAGGTGACAAAACAAAGATCCAGTTTCACACCACTGTCAGTACCAATGTCCACAAATTGCCACCTTCTATGTCCTTCATAGATATTGCTTGCTGCCAGAAATGAAAATGCTCGTTTAACGATCACTACATGACAGTGAAATGAATGATACATGCTACATGAACCTAAATCGCTACTTGTAGCAAGCTATAGACTAAGCTGGCATCTGGGACCCTTGAGGCCTTCTGTCACTTCTAGTAGTTTTTTCTAGGAGACACATCTTTCAGCAAACAGAAAGCTTCCTCAAAGCTATTTTACAGCAATAGTGTATTGTCAAAAGGCTACCTTCTATGATTTCTTCCAAAGCAATGGATGATGTAGCGAATGCCTAACTGCTATGTGTTCTGTAACAAAATACACCTGACATATTAAAGCATTCATACTGCTGTGGCACCACAAGGACAGGGACAGAGACAGAATGACAACAACACAAGTGCTCACTAACAACTCGCCCAATTCTCAACCCTTTTGAACTTTATTAAAGCACCAAGTTTAAATTATGACTTCAAAGGTGAAGTGGGAACTTCCCTTGACATGTCATACAAGCTATACCATAGCAACAGAAGCACTCGTGCATGAATGAGGTCTACAGGTAGAAGCATTTGTAGCCTGCAGAAAAGTGGCCATCTTGAAATTGAAGGAGATTGTTTCATCCTTTTATACCCATCACAGCACCCAAAAGGCATATGACATGAGATGACACTGACAGAAAATGTGCCATCAGATAGCAGTTCGTAGAGCTCTCAAGTAGTGCTGTGAGCCAACGAGCAAATCCATGTTGACATGCAGCACTGTGCGCCTCTCACTGGAGCCCTGTGCCACTCTGTATTTTGCACAACTCCAGTGCCAAAAGCCGAAGCCAACACATGCTGCCTCCACTGCTGGCTTTGAAACTTGGGGAGAGGACAACAATGCCCAGACAGACATAGTGGGAGTGCATGCGATGCAGCAGCCTTCGCTACAACCCCTTCTACCACAAGTAGAGGCGCTGTCTTAGCAGAGGCGAAGATGGACATTAATTGCGTCATCAGCGCAACAGTACGCTCTTTGTGGGTTGTTTATGTGCTGCCATGCCCTTACGCTACATTTTTCATTATTATTTATTGCTGAGTTCTATGTTTGCATCGCGGAATTTGCAAGGCCAGATAGGTGGTTTACATTTTCTACAATGCATAATCAGTACACTGAAAATTCAGGCACTACTTTGCATATGCCGAAACCTTGCTTACCTTGGTATTTTTTGCGGCTTATAAGACTTCAAGTTAACAAGAGTTTACTGTATATATAACCACCTACAGGTGATTTTACAACCACTCAAGCACCCTGCCGAGACTACTGACTGGTTCAAAGGCCATAGTGCAAATGTGTCCCCAAGCATTTGTTTTGACAGTAAATGCAGCACAGCTCCTTGTAGCACCTTTCCGCTGGATGAGTAACCGCAGCAATGGCCTTGCAGACTGAACAGCCCGGGCGAAGTTCTCGTCATTGTTGATGGGCAGGAGGTCACCATGAATGGGGTCCGTGTAGCAGAGGCTGAACGGCACCTCACCAATGTTGTGGAACTTCTCAATAAGGCGGCAGAACTCCTCATATCGAGACAGCTCTGCCTTGTCCAGCGAGAATCGACGAAATTCTGCATCAAACTGATCCAAAGAAAAAAACAGACAAGATTAGTGATGCCACATAAATAGTTATTAGATGTACTTATTCCGTGTTATTGGCCCTGGAGTGCCAACACTCCAATTTTCTCGCTGATAAATACTATATAGTGAGTACAGTAACTCCATGCAACCCTATGATCACGGCGATCGCTGGCGCACCTGAGCGACATGCGGTGGCAATAATGAGCGTGACATAAACAAAGATGCATAGATTGTTAAAGCTGCACTTGAGAGAACTAGAGGAAAAAAATAAAAAAAAAATACTCAGACCAAAGTCTCGTAGGAAAACTGATGTTTCAGCGCCAACTCAGCATCTCCTTCAGGGTTGACTGGGTGACAGCAACAAGCACGCTTTTTTTAACCTCTGCAGCACTGGAGTTGCAGCCATGCAAGTCACACGAGTTGGGGCACTGACAACTGGGCGTAGCTTGTTGGCAGGGAATGGGCTTTGCAATGTTGTAAAGGCCATGTACATGAACTGATGGAAGGGAGCCCCGAGAGCAGTTTACATTTCCGGGTGAGTTTTGTATGAGCTAGGATTCTATAAACTGTCACTTGAATGGATTGGGCTCGGTGTTAACAACCCTGGCATGCTCAAAGGTGATACGATGCTCCAAGTCCTCAGAATGTTCTGCGATTGCACTACATTCTCATTCAAAAATCTGAACATCGTTCTTGTGCTGGCGAAGCCCTTGTGAAAAATTTTTCATTTCACTGATGTAGCTGGCAGACCGTCAGCACAGGGTATTTTGTAAATGATGCCGGGTGCTCGTTCCTGTGACGCGCGGTCCATCAACTGAGGCATGAAGGACCGTGCATCGAAGGAATGAGCACCCGGCACTGTTTACAAAATACCCTGGGCTGACTGTTCCCCCAGCTACATCAGAAAAACAAAGAATTTTCCACAGAGGCTTCGCCAGCACAAGAATGATGGACAGTTAGTGATGGATAGTGCCCCAACTCATGCGATTTACACAGCGGTGCCCCGCAGTGGCAGTGGAAAAAAAAACAAAAAAAAAACGCGCCTCTTGCTTTTACCCAGTCAACCCTGAAGAAGGTGCCGCGGGTTCAAATCAATCAAATCAAATCAAATTTACTGAATACGTATAAAGGGAACCATACATAGTGATACACAAAATAGGGTCCAACAGTCTGTGGACTGTACCGGGGCCCCAAACAAATAACACGCGTAAAAATACAAAAACAGCAAGTTCACCAACTGTACAAGGAATATTAGGATAGAGAATTGAAAAGAACAAACGAAAAGAAAAAGTATAAAAAGTTGTTACATTACAAAAATAAAATCTTTAGCAATCTTGAATTTAGAAAAGGCGACTATGGTTTCAACGATAGTGGGAAAGTATTCCAAAATTTAATGGTGGCAAAGGAAAACACCATATATTGTGATCAATTAATTTGTAAGCTAGTTGATCGTTGATAACTGATAACTTGCAGTAATTTTCTGCTCAACTCTGCCAATATTGACACTGAAAACACAAAATGCATTGCCACTTCAAAAACAAAGAACACTGCACTGCTCCACCAAATGCAATAGCCATCTGGCTGCAGCTATGACTATGACCAGGGACAGACAGTGCACTAGCCAATATGTGTGGCTACTTGTCAGGCTACAACCCAACTGTGTAGCTATGCCAACGTCAAGCAGACATGGCACGGTACAGTTTCACAATTGAAAGTATGCCGCTGCAAAAGTTCGCCAAGCTGTGCAGTTTCATAAGTTGTAGTGTATGAAGTTTCAGGGTTGAAAATTCCAACGAGTCTACTGAAATGATCCATTCTGACCCAGAACCATTACATTAGTGCTTTCCAGTTGCAGTGTGTTGGGGTTCGTACAACTGAAATTCATTTGCACTTGACACACTGGTGTTTCGGCAGGGGACTTTTCAAAAGCTCATTTATTTGAGAACTTTGTTCAAGTGGTATTACATTGTACAGTGACCTTTCTACATTACGCTCCTGCCAAAATCCAGCTGCCATAGTTTTGAGCAAAAACAACTTTGCACTCAGCAGCCTACACTAACCATCAAGCAATTGCACAAGTGCTGTTTGTTGGCAGTTAGCAGCAAAATGAGGGGAAAAAAAAAAAGGGAAATAAAACTTCCAACAAAAAACATGTGCCGAACTAGCAGATAACAAGCTAATGACCTCAGGCAGAAAATCCATAGTGCAGATGCTAGTTTCCCGAGCAACAACAAACATTCACTGCCACTCAAATATTTTTTCCTTCTCCGAAGGGCGCTGCGCACTTGCAACTAAAGGACTGTGCCGCATCAAGTGTCAGTTCATTCGAGCAGCTGTGCTACAGCGAAAATAGTGGGCGTCATTTAGGACTTGGAGCAATGACAATCGGCAAAACAACCGGCCCTCCATATTCTCAATGGCGTTCAGAAACAAGTAAAAAGGCTGCATTATATGCAAGATGGCAGAGTACATTGCTCTAGTGAGACTGGTTAATTGTGAGTCATAGGAGCCTGCCCGAGCCGGAAAGTTTTAACACAAAGCAGGCTAGAACGTCAATGTCCCCATTCATTTTACTATCATTTGTTTCCTTTTATTGATGCACTGGCACCAAGCGTAAGCACATGGACTGAGTGAAACAAGTTCAATGACCACTCACTCTTAAGTAGCTATAAAAAAACTGCCACCATATCTCTCTGCAACAGCTCACAAGTGAAAGGTCCCAAGTAAGACTACGTTTGCCCATGAAAGAGAGGTAGCTGACACTTACCCGATGCCAACAACCTAATTTAAAGGTGATAACATTATCTGCACTCGAAAATTATGCCTTACTGAAGCCTGAAAATTTTGGGGCACACAATAATAGTACAGAACATCCAGCACCTTGAACATGTAAACAGGCATGCTTCCTTAATGCCACAGTGCAGTCACCAGTTGTGCTTGCACTGTTGCACCACTGCGCCTTTTTTCACACAGCCGCTCTGCGGATGCATGCCTCTCTTCCTCAAGCTCCACTGGTTGAAAACAAACCGTCAAGCTCCTACTGCGCACGAGCAGTTCAGGTTCGCAACAGGCGCAAGTGACAGATGGTGGCAGCTGTCGAGCATACACTTGCCACTCTGCAGGCGCAGTTGGCGCCTTGTGGAACCAAATTGTGCCTGCATCCCCCATGTACATTTGTTTTCAACTAGTTTTCACCCATTTCCCAGAGGGTGCCACATCTTGTGAAAGAGGCAGATTTCCTCCTTCGTGACTTTGAGGAGTCATGCTAACAATGCTGGAAAGGTTTCCGGCAGAGGTACTAACAGAGCACTTTCAACAGCAAATAACATACTGACCAAGACAAGATGACCAGTCACCGATGTGGCATGCTCCTTTCACATCACTTTGCTTATTTAAGTTTCATCGAGCTGAGGCTACACTTGTGCAATACGTGTCAACACTTCCCAAATCAAACGTACATTAACAAGCTATGTTGCCGTCACAATCCGCCCAGGTTTAACTCCTCTACTCGTAGGTATGTCTCAACATGGTACACGTCCTGTACCACTTATGATCGCCAGAAATGACACCATACACGAATTAGTATTTCTAAAAGATTCCTCAAATGGCAAACTTGCTGAAGATTTTATGGTTTATGGGGTTTTAATGTCCCAAAGCAACTCGGGCTATGAGAGACGCCGTAGTAGAGGGCTCCTGATAATTTCGACCACCTGGGGTTCTTTAACATGCACTGACATCGCAAAGAACACGTGACTCTAACATTTCGCCTCCATCGAAATGCGACTGGCGCGGTCAGAATCGAACCCACAACTTTCGGGTCAGCAGCAGAGCACCATAACCACAAAGCCGCAAAGGTGGCTCAAGACATTTTTGAACCACAACTTTCTAGATCTAATGCCAAGTTAAGTATCTGGCAAAGTTCAGTACCTGCCAGCTGGATGAAGAGATCCAAAACTGTACAAAACACACTGAACTGACAGTACTTTACGAATAATGACACACCCGATAAATACACCTATGAGCTAGATCTGCTGACACCAAATGTGGCAGCCGTGCCAAATACACTTGCATCAATCAGCTATACACCACTAGATTTCTTAACTCCTACAAATTCATGCAGTTTGAAAACTGAACCAAAAGCATTTCATTTGGTTCAGTATTCAAGGAATCACAAAGCTTTCGTTTTAATTTCAAGCATTATGTACAAAGTGAAAAACAATGCTGTCACTTCATATTTACTGGCATCGGTTTCAGCACATGAGAATGACACTCAAGAGCGCATTTGTGCTCCATAAAAAAAAAAAAAAACGTCACAGCTACCTAATTGTTTCATGTGCTAATTAGGAACCCACAAACAGTTCATTTTATTGCAAAAGAAGTCAAACTGAAACAAGGTACCGTTGGACATGCACTGCACTTTGAGGCTGACTGCAAGAAATCATAAAAAGGAAGAAAACATTGGTGGTATCTGCTTTGTTGTGTGCATTTCCTCGTACTGATTTCAGTGGTAGCCTAACACACGCTCAATCACACAAATGGAGCTTTCTGCACAATTCCCATGACACAAAATTCACGATTATTACAAATTACAGTGCCAGAGGTAAGTTTCTTTCAACAACAAACATTTTAAACAGTGGCATGAAACGAATACCACAGGCGACTTTCTATGTGTTATTTGCGAGATAAAATGGCAGTGCTCCGAATGACATCCCAACGCAGAACACTGCGGCACCTTTAGCACAATTAAGTTGACTCCCATGCAGGAAAAGCGAGGAGGAGGGCTGAAATCCGCTCTCATTTGCATGCATTCCTGGCGCCTGGCGAGGCTGCAGCCACCCGTGAAAAAAAGGCGTGCCCTCCCCACGCACCAAGACTATGCAGGAATACACATTCCGAACACTGAATTCTAGTCATCAACGTTCCAGTTTGGATGCAGTGAATACGCGACATTTGTCTCCACCGGCAGTATATGCCAGTCAAGACACACGACTGCTGTCCTAAAGAAAGCAGGTCAAGATTTGGCATGAATGCCGCCAAAAACAACCAGGACATGACACGACAACGGTGCCACGGGGATTGATCACTTTTTCGCTCCCTTCTGTCATACCTTAACACGAACTAAGCAAAAATGTAAACAATTTAGACAATATAAGGTATACAACAAGCCTCCAGTTTTTGACGTAATCAAGTCGAAAAGAAAGTTTCAACTGCTCGGAATATGAATGTCACGCGTACTTACGCACTGCAAACTGCAGGGGTGACAAAGTAAAACAACAGACATTTTAAAAGGGCACAACATTTGTCAAGAACGCAAATACCGAAGTACCGTTAATGAAGTTAAGGGGAGACAGCACCTGCCAAATTAGGCCTAGAACACACTGAAACTTACCTTGCTTTTTACTTCTAAAATACTGCCGTTCTGGAGATGATGCAAATTCTTCAGCGGTTTGGACATTGCTCGTTCATTGAGCAGACTACAGCACTAACATGTCCTGTAACGGTACAAACGTTCGTGATTAAAACTTTATAAACAAAAGTCGACAGACATGCTCACACACCATGACACACACACAAACTTCCTCTCGACCAAAAATGTCGTCATCGCATACCGCAGGCCCGCAGGTTGCTTCGGCCCTTCGGCTGCTGCGCTCGGCATGCGCTCTATGAGCACACCCTTGTAACTGATGCACAAACGCGTAAAACTAACCATTATTCGTTAAACATTTTCAAGATATTTAATAAATTAACTAATAAAAGGCCTTTTACCAGTATTTTTTTGTCGTAAATGAATTCTCACTCTCCTTTTAGTTTCGATTGATACCAGTTGATGGGGTTGCTGGGCTTTAGGCTTTGCGGTTTGTTTTTTATTTACACTAACAAGTGACATTTCTGCTCGTCGGCTGGGTGTGCGCGTACTTGTGTGGGCCGTTTGTCAGTCTGACCGGCCTGGGTAACTTTATTCAGGGTCGGAACTACAGGATGTGTACTGTATGCTCGAGTGCGCGATCGCTCTAGACGCTGTAGATATCGAGCTATGGTGTGGCGTAGCTGAAGTTAGCTGAAGTGAGCCGATGCCGGCTTCGCCCTTTCCATACAACGGCGCAAGAGTAACCGAAGATTGTAACCCAGTACATACTTTTTCAACACCGGCAAGCAGAAAACATGGGTGTGCTCATGAACACTTCTCAGAACAGCAAAGTGGTTTTGTTTGTTCAAAAGCATTGCAACGTAATCTGCACATTGGCATACGTAGCTGGCCTGATCGCTTTCGCAGTTCTAGCAAGTGATGAGTGCAACAACAAAACGTATTTCTCAGAAAATGCTCTCCTACCGGGCCTGGTCAACAGGCGGTTCGACCTTGGTAGATTCGCAAAGGATGCCCTGGAAAGCTTGAAAGAAGAGGCCAAAAGCCATGCGAGGTAAATTTCGGGAACATATGAGGTCGAGTGAATGGGAAGTTCGATTGTTGGCTTTGGAATGAATGGTTTCTCTGTTACTGCTCATCCTCGAGTTGGTTTAGTGATTTGTTCTAGAAAAAAAAAAAAAAGCAGGCTGTTCTGCTTGCTGGGTGTAAGCTTTGACATCCTTGCTAGCAGGTGGCAAACTTATGTTGGATTACTGCGTGCGTTTTCAGCTTGCCTTTGCCGTGGCTACTGGGCCAGTTTCGTCAGCTGGGGCTTGATGTGTACCGGCACAATTTCAGCCTTCACTACCCCTTGGGATCAAAACCCGTACGTATAATTCCTGGGATTGTCACGAATTATAAAGATAATATATTTTGAGGGGTGTAATAGGGATAGAGCAGCCGCAGAATTGGTTACGGACTCATGATTGAAAGTCTTAATGCCTATCACAGTCACTGGTGTTATTACTAAATTCAGGAGCTGGCCAGTGTTTTTTATTATGCTTAAATGTAATGATTTTTTCCTTGCACTTTTTTTACTTTTTGGGATGGCTTTACGTGAAAGTTCTGTGACTTGTTTTTTATTCCTTTCTGTGAGTTTCAACTAGCGTATCATGTCAAGCATGGAGCAAAAATTGGTGGTTTGGCTGGTGGGTGGTTTTATCTGCACTGGCTGAGGCTCTGTCTTTTCTGGATTTGGAGCAGACGCACCATGGTGAAAATGTGTACGCTATTCTACGGGCTCCTCGTGGTGCTGGCACAGAAGCGGTTGTGCTGTCATCACCGTACCGCATGGAGGACAGCCTTCACGGGTCGACCCTACCTGGCATTGCACTCATGGTGGCACTTGCCAAGTACTTCAGAGGTGAAAAGCCTTGAGGCATGTTCACTGTAGCTCTCATTAGGATTACACATAACGTTAAAGGGGCTCTGAAACAACTTCCAAGCAGAGCACATCAACTTGCTCAATCATTGTGTTGTGTTGTTGGGAAAACCTGAGCCAAATAGTACTCTTCTACATGCAACATAGAACCCACAATCACGTGCGAAAGTTGGTTAGCTCTTCCTGAGGACTTTTTCATGCTTGCACCCTCCTCCGTTGCTCGCTCCTGCGTATGCAAGCTCAGAGATGGCTATTGGTTAGATTCTTTCAGGCGTCAGGCAGCTAGCATGGCCGCGGCCAATAAGCCGCCTAGCTCCGGCGGGTCAGGAAGCTGCGCCCCCGGAGATGGGGCCGGCGGAGGAGCCCCGACCTTCCAGCGTGCAAAAAGTGACGAGAGTGGAGGGAAAGGCGCGAAAATGCTGAAATTCAAATTTTGACTACAGGTAGCTCAGCTTCTACAAAGCGCATCAAAAAATTTTGCTGGACAATATTCGTGACGTGGCGTGCTTTAACATCCCAGGCATACCGCAACTTTATTAGAGGCCCTTTCAGAGCCCCTTCAAGGCCTGAATAGACCTGTCTTACTACTACATGCTTCTTAAGCCTGTCTTGCTGTCCTGTTGCTACACATGTATTGACCGTAAGCTGTAAATGGTGGGACAAATTTGGGTATATTTTTTCAGCGCAAGGGTCCTGGGCCAAGGACGTCATATTTCTCATCACTGAACATGAATTGGTCGGCTTCCAAGCATGGTTGGATGCCTACCATGACGTTCGTACTGCACCTGGAGGTATGTGTGTCCTTCTACAATAGCTTTCTTGTTCTGTTTGTCTTGTTGCTGGCAATACCTATGCAAAACATTCCTTCTGTATTGGCTTTTTTTATTTTTTTTCAGTTATTGATCCTGGCATGCTGCAGGCTAGAAGTGGTTCTATACAGGCTGCCATCAATTTAGAGCTTCATAGTAGTCGCATCAAGCGACTCGACATGAAACTGGTTGGGCTCAATGGCCAACTCCCAAACCTGGATCTGTTCAACCTAGTAACTGAGCTGTGCCTGCGAGAGTCCGTCCACACAACTTTCCATGGCCAAGTAAGGGATTTTTTATTGCACTTTTGATGGTATTAAAGCAGTATCTTGCTTTTGTTAATGTAAATGACATGTTGTTGATAAAGTATGATTGCTTGTGGCTTGAGGCTTGGTGGCCTTTCTCACCTGAAAGGGCTTTGAGTGGCATTAATATTAATGTCTCAAAAGACATGTATGGGCCTAGGGTAGATATAGAATTGTTGTCAGCATTGTACACTCATGCACTAAAGCACCAACTGGGCAGAAAGGAACTTGCTGAGCATGTGCTGTGGTACAAAAAAATATTCAGTGGCGTTTGTTTTCTGAGGCTTTACAGGTTCCTTGTGATGCACTGTTTCCCACTTATTAGATTGTTCAGTATCATTGGTAACTGAGAGAAAAGTATCCGATGCTTACGTGAGGGCATGGTGGCTGGTGTTGCAGGTGTCTCCCTATGACTTGCCACCATTTGAGGACTGGGTGCAGTCATTCAAAACCATGATGGCCATGATGGCTGCTCAGGCGACCGGGCAGCCAAATGGGGGTCATGGACTTTTTCATCGTTATGCCATACAAGCTCTGACTTTGGAAGGCCATGCAGATGGAGTGGCCTCTGTTGGTGTTGGGTTTAATGAGGTTGGCAGGTGAGTCGCCTTCTTACTTGGTTTTCTTGTGAGCTCTTTTACTGCGAAAGCAGTGCTACTGTGCCCCCCCTCCTTTCCTTGGAAATCTCATGTCTTCAGCACCACCCTCGATCCACCATCCCACCCCACCCCTCCCCACCTTCACCCTCCATAAGCAACATCCGCCACCCACCCACCCAACTCCCCTCCAGAAGCGTCACTCATCACCAGCCCACCTACCTCCACCCTCTACATTGTCTCCATCCACTTGAAGCCCTCACTGCAGCAGAATGAAAAAGAACAGGTGAAATCGAATTCGAAGATGCAGTGGGAAAGTCAGTTTCCTTCCATAATCACCAGCCACCTCCCTATCCCACCCCCCATGCTAGGGGGCTGCAAACCCACCCACTGGCTCCCTGAATCCACCTTCACCTTCTGGAAAAATTCTATTGCATGTGTGAAGCCTCAGCTTAAGTAAAAGCATTCAGTAGAGTAAATGCATCAAAATGAACATTGAGGGTGAATCCAGCTGCTTTCGCAGAATTGTCGAATCAAATGTCTGATCATCCCCTACTTTTTTTTTCTGTGTAGTGTTTCTGCTTGGGCTTGTTGGCGGTGTGCATTCTGAAGTGGCTGTTTAAAGGGCACCTCTGGGTTTTTTTTTGAGGTTCACATATTCTAATGAAACTGTTACTGCAGGTTTTCGTCTTCATTCTGATCATTACCACCAAGTTTGGCAGCCGCATGTCATTTTATTTCTGTGTAGATGAAATTAAATTTTTGCTGTTCCCTTGGTCTCAGCTGATTTCTATAGGAAACGCTGTGATTGCAATGGCACAAACTTTACCTACACATTGATGTCTATACTCCATCTCATAAGTTCCTTGCAGCACTATGGAAGGTAGAGACCTCCTTAGCCAAACAGGAGAGCGCGTTAAGTGTGTTCCTTCGCGCCTCGTCATCTGTGTGTCGTCTGCTCACAGTGTACACAGATTTGGTTAGAAAAAAAATATAAATTAATGATGTCAACATATCATAAGCGTGTGCATGTTTACATATGCTAAACGCAAATATTTTGCAGGACATTACGCCACTTGTAACGTTCACACATTTAGTTCAGCGTTTGCAAACGGAAACACAATAAGAAGTCCTAGAGTGACTGGAAAAATTCGAGTACCGCACTACCATTATCCCTGCCAACGGAATTGGAAGATATATGGCAGCTGTCTGATGCTTCCAGCATGGCAATCACGTCTGCCGTGCCGTGTGTATCTGCCTTTGCAGCGGTATTATTATAAAAGGACAAAATAAACTTCTGCGTAGGTGGCAGAGCCAGCTTCAGTGCTACTGTGAACGAATACTCAGAAGAAATTTCAAACAGTGGCTTTTGTAACTCATTTAGCCGCGCGTAGAGAAGAGCCCAGATGCTTGGGAAGGCTACTGCTCTATGCAGTTCCCTGCAATTTTTTTGTGCTCGCTCTCCTGGCAAAATTGGACCTTGGTGGCCATATCACTTCCAAGCAGGGTTGGGCACAGTACTTGAAAAAAGTACCTTGGGTACCGATACCCGATACTCTAAAAAATTGCATTTCCGATACAGATACGGGATACTGAACCAAAGTTGATTTCATATACTGTATCGTCAATATTTCAGTAAACTGCTTAAATCACCAATATTAATAGAGCTGGTAATATGATTAGCTAAGGTAAGAAATTTAGCCTTAGTTTCTGTAGGTTTTAGTCTGTTTGATAAAGCGCACTGTATTTAAAAGAGTTTCAATGAATCTGGCCGCATGGCGCCGTTGGTTTTATTTAAACTTTAGCATTGGAATGAAGCCATGGTGACGTTCAAATGATCACTTCCATAAGTAGCCGCCACGGTGGCTCAGTGGTTATGGTGCTCGGCTGCTGACCTGACAGACGTGGTTCGATCTTGGCCACCGGAGGTGGAATTTTGATGGAGGCGAAATTCTAGAGGCCCGTGTGCTGTGCGATGTCAGTGCACGTTAAGGAACCCCAGGTGGTCGAAATTTCTGGAGCCCTTCACTGTGGTGTCCCTCATAGCCTGAGTTGCTTTGGGACGTTAAGCCCCAATAAACTAAACCAAACTTCCATAAGCAGATAATCTTTGTTTGTTACTGCAGTATTTACCGATTGCCTCTCCCTTCGCCGCATGCTAAGAGGTGCAAGATTCGGTCCCTTTGGAAAGCTGAATAGTTATTTCCCCAACATTGTGTTTAATAGGCATTTTAAGCTAAACGTTTTTCGTTAAGGGATAGAAGAAAAGCAACAAAATATAAAAGGATTGAAAGTTCCTATAATATCTCTTATTTGATGTTTTTGTTACTTAACTGTAGCAAGTAACAGCATTGCCTTGAATCCCTGGTCTGAAAGGTCCTTGTAATGTGTCATGCTTTAAGCGAAGCGAAAGAAAAAAGCCTGTCCACAGCAGTACACGTTGCAGGTTGCTATTGTCAGTGGACAAGAGTGAAGCATTGCCACGTCGACTAGAAGTTCCTCGAGGTATAGTTAAGAAACTCAGGTTTCACTGGCACCTGTTGAGCACAACAGCTTGTTGTGGCTTTGCTTATCACTTTTGAAACAAACGAAATTTTAGTGTATGCAAGAGCCATGCACGCTAGAGTCGGGAAATAGCATGTGTGTTGCAAGTGTACGTTAGGGCTCGATTTGAAATAGCGTGTAACACATGTACACTACGAAGCACATTATTTTTTTAGCATGCGCTATCCCATATGCACATTTTAACGCGACAGCGTTAAGGCTTCTATTCAGTGGAAAACCTGACATTGTCCTGGCGGCGCTGTATCGAGAAACCCACGTCACGTATGACAATACGCGTAGATGTCTGGAATGAAAATAATTGAAAAGAGGTGGCAGAATGTGAATAAAAGGTTGGCACATCTTTCAAACGACTTAACCTTTTAAAGTAAGTTATTTTTTTCAAAGAAGAATTTTCATAAATTTTAGTCGGAATTCGAACCCACGACCCTTGGGCCACCAGCCAGGCACACTAACCGACTAAGTCACGTTGGCACGTTGACTTAACTGAGGTACAAAGGTAGGTGGTGTGTGTGTTGTGTTGGCTTAATTTTAAGCTTAGTAATGGGGTTAGTCGCCGCAGTGGCTCAGTGGTTATGGTGGTCGGCTGTTGACTCGAAAGACGCAGGTTCGATTCTCTCCATGGTGGTAGAATTTCGATGGAGGCGAAATTCTAGAGGCCTGTGTACTGTGCGATGTCAGTGCACGTTAAAGAACCTACGGTGCTCCTCATAGCCCGAGTCGCTTTGGGGCGTTAAACCCCCATAAACCAGTAATGTGGTGATTAGTGGAGGGAACTAGAGACATGCTAATTTGTCAGATACTGATTGGAGTAACATTATGTGTGTGAAACTGCAGTGAAAAAGTTCACAGACAAGAATGGAAACTGTGTTGGGGTAATTGTGACCAGTGTGTGAATGTCAGCCAAGAGCAGTGACTGTGTGTGAAGTGCAACTGCTGAAGGGAGCCATTAATGCTGTTGCGCCATACCATTAAAGGCGGGAGTTTGTGTCCCCCTAATTTTAACACGAGAGCGTTAAGGGCCCCGTGTCATAGAAAAGCCGGTGTCATCATTGGCGGCGCTGGCCGTGAGCGAAAAATCCCAGAAGCATTAGTAAATAAAACTGAGTAGGAAATTGGTCGTGTTGGGGAATCGAATCAGGGCCTCCGGAGTGTGCGACGAGCACGCTAACCACTCGATGGTTTGGAATGAACAAAGGCGCGTCTATTGAATACGGTATTGTCTTAGAAGGGTGCTTTAGAGACATGTACTGTGTAGTATATTAGTAATTATGAGCATGGAAATTACAGAAGTCGCAGTTAAGGGAGTAGCAAAGCACGTTTCCGCTACTTTTCCTCTTTGCTTGGCGCGCACATAGCGCCATCAGGCGGTGCCCACTAAAACCACTCCCTCCTCCTCCTCCTCGCAATGTACGCCACTGCCCCAGCAGATAGCGCGCGACGGTAGCACCTCCCGCTCTTCTCGTTTGGGCGCAGTGGGGCCGTAGGGGGGCGCAGGAATCACGCGGAGAGTGGCGAACAATGCAGCGCACACTCAAGGCACGTTCACCACGAAGCTTACAGCTTGCTGCTCGTTCATTCGACGCGGAAGCTATGCTGGCGTTTGTGGCATTGGGTTTGTCGAGAGTGATGTGCCGACGAACTATGACTGCAACTTCAGTTTAGGTGAGAAAGAAAAGGAATGAGAAGAGGAAAAAGGAAAAGAAGGCGCTATCGCGTCCATCATTAAGGCGAAGCTTAAGCATCCTCCTAATTTTTACAATGATGCTAGATTCGGCAGAATCAGAACATTTCCTCTGCACTCATTACAGCTTTGGTAGTGCTGCAAGGAACTGCTGAGATGAAGTATACTTCCCACTTGCTAAACAAAAATGTTCAGTCTTGCATTATATTGCATAAGGCATTTTATGAATGGAGTCATCGTTTTCGTTAGCTGTTTCCAGCCAGTGCATGTACAAATCTTATTCCAAAATGATGTTTGTGATGTCATCGCTGCTTCAAGCAGGGCATTGTGCTGGGCCATGAACTGAATTTCAGTTTGAGTTTACCATTTTTTCTGTTTTAAAATAGTTGCACTCAGTATTTTGAGAAACGGTTAGTTGTGCTAGAGAGAGGATAAAAAAAATCCCTGGAGTTACCCTCTGATGCTTACAGGTGTAGGATCATGTCTTTGAAAGCTCCTGTTTGTTTTGCACTAAGAAAAACTTGTGACGTAAAACTCATTCCTGTCAAATTTTGCTCATCTGCTAAGCAATGCTTGCATATTCTGTTTAAAGGTGCAGTGAAGAGGAATCTGAACTCATCTTTTTGCCGCGGGAACTCAATCTACACGTTCCGAGCATTCTTAGAAACTTCGATTTATTGCCCTGTGTGGCTGATTTCCCTAATTAAATTGGATGAACGTCCAGCTGCCGCCTTTTATTTTTTAATTCTCCACGTACGGTGGGTGGAGTTGACCAACGCGTGGAGTGCCTTTCAGCCAGCTCCGTGGGGGCTTGCCGCTCTGCCATTGGCGGAGTAATACGTAGTAATCTGTAGTAGCAAATAGTCGGCGCATATTTTTATTTCTGCGGGCTTATTTTGCGGCTATATTATCTGCGAATGAAACTATTTGTTCACGGAAACCTAAAAAACAACATAAAGCGAAAGCAAAGCCTCCACGGAGCTGGCTGAAAGGCACTCCACGCGTTGGTCGACTCCGTACGCGGAGAATTAAAAAAAAAAAGGCGGGAGCCGGACGTTAATCCGATTTAATTAGGGAAATCGGCCACACAGGGCAATAAGTCGCGGTTTCTAAGAATGCTAGGAACGTGTAGATCGAGTTCCCGCGGCAAAAAGACGAGTTCAGATTCCTCTTCACTGCACCTTTAATGCAAGAGTGGATACCTAAGGACTAATGCATGATTCTCAGTGACTTAGCTTTTTGCAAATTGCTCCCAGATATTGTGTGCATTCAGCAGCCAGAAACACCATAACGCCACCAGGTGCCATAGAAGATTGGGCTGCAGAAAGTCACTATTCTTATTCTGCTTTTCAGGGTCCTTGAAGGTGTATTCTCCAGCTTGAACAACTTGCTAGAACGATTTCATCAATCATTTTTCTTCTATTTGTTGCCATCTACAAGGAGATACATTTCCATTGGGTTGTATAGTCCTGCATTTGCCTTTATTGGCCTGCCAGCTTTACTAAAGGTATGCTGGAAGTGTGATTCATATTATTGAAACGCTATTTGCATTGGACATTTTTCTGTTACATGTGGGTTTACAAAGTCTCATTACTTTACTTGTAAAGTCTCAGAAACAAATAAAAATGTGGTGTTGATCAAGGACGCTTCAGATGTACTGCCTACGTGTTGAAGCCTGCTGGTAACACACCACTATTCTTCCAGTGCAGCTGCGGCGGCCGCATTTCAATGGAGGTGAAACGCAAAAGGCACCCGTGGGCTGTGTAATGTCGGCGCACCTTAAAGAACCCCAGGTGCCCTAAATTAATCTGGAGCCCTCCACTATAGTGTCCCTCATAGCCCATGTGTCACTTCAAGGTGTTGAACCCCACCATTTGCAATTTTTCTCCTAGCTATCCTAGCTTCATTATTTTTATCTGAAATTTTTCCGCCTTGTAGGCGAGTTTTGCGTTACTGACGTAGAAAACTGACTGCATTTGAATTGGCTACCAGAGGGCTCATATTTTTACATTTTACATTCACATTTCCTTATGCAGAGCATAAGTAACAAACTGTAAAAGTACATTTATCATTGTGGCATCCGAAAGTGAATTCTGAAAATCGGGCAATTTGTACTAGGGTTGTAATACTTAGCAGGTGTGTCGTAAAAAGCAGAGGGGTCTTTAATAAATGAACTCAGCAACTTGGAGAGAGTGAAAAGTTGATTGATTGAAGAGGTGGAAAGTTTGGCTGAAGAAATATGCTTCTGACTTGGGGCTCCACACAAGGGAGAGTTAGGTGGGAAGTGGCAGGGTAAGAGAGCAAATGTGATGGTGATTAAGTACCTCAGTATCTCAGGATCTACCAGAAATGCAATTGCTTTGTTTGTGTGTGTGCAATTTTTCTGTGTGTAATCATGTCTCTGTTCAGCAACCTTGAAAATTTTCATAGTAATAGTCTTTTTATATAAACATGCATGCTGTGTAGCTTTGAAGATTTGTGTAGTGATAATTTATTTTTGCTTTTTAAAGCTCTACTGTGACTGAAGTCACTAACTAAGTGGATGTTGTCCACTTAGACATTTTTTAACTGTAAAATCCATGGTTCTTATACCTTACAAGGACTGGTCACACATTTTGCAGCTGTCGTTTGCGTTTCTTTATTATACACTTGTTTGTTGCGCAGATGTTGAGAAGTGAACATTGTTAGAATAATCCATAATTTCTGCCATATGTGCATACCCCAAAAATGCTCTTCACTGTTCTCACTGTTTCTCTAGGCTGGAGTTCTGTTTCTGTCTCTCAGTGGGAATGCCAAGAGTGCAGACGAGGCCAGTACAAAAGAGGTGACTGCTTCTTTCCCACCTACCTGAAAGCCATGTGGTGACATGCTCATGAGCACACGTGCTGTGAAGTGAAGGAGTATCCTGTTGCATGCATTTGCGGGTTATGGCCTGTGGGCATTCCGTATAGCACGTTGTTGCATAGCGGTATTGCATTTTCTATTGTAGCTGCTGGTGTCTTGACTGTAGTTGGATGCAGCTTAAGTCTGCAGTGAAGCTGCGTCCACATTCAGGACTGCTGCACAAAATTCCTCCACGACAAAAAAGCAGTCCATTGTTAAAACTTGTCTTGGTACTAAACAGGAAGCTAACCACCAGACAGAATTTTAAGCACAAGACTTCTGATGCCTCTGGCTTGTTTAACACGGTCAAACATTAAAAAGTGGATTGCATTTACTATGTGGAGTAACATAGGACGCTAAGGACTATGGCCCATTGTTACCAACTGTTTTTTTTTAAAGTTGTATGCTATGAGCCTGTAAATATAAAGTTTTAAATATGAGCCTGATTAGCAAAGTGGGCTTGGAGAAAATGAAGCAGTTGTCTTGTGGAGCACTTAAATAGGGAAGCAGCTTTGAAATCTTGAAAAATGGTAAAAAAATTTGATTTTTTTTATAATTGTTGCATCTGCTTGTATGCCTCTTCTTTTTATGCTGTCCTGAAGTTTTATTGCTGAAATCAACCAGGAAGTAGTCTAAAAAATTGTTTTGTGGACTGTGGCGGCTATGCATTGCGGGGAAATGCTTGTGCAATAGGCGTGTTTTTCTCCGTTACGGTTCTTTGCCTATAACTCACTTTGCGGAGCACATTTCTTCATGACTGTTTTATCTTTTTTGACCCTGTTTGTTTTGTTGTTACACTTCTAGGACCATCGGTCAGTTCAAGATGTTCATTGTTTTTCAACTTTGTGAATTTTAAATTTTTTGTATGAAATTTTGTTCTTGCTCTAGATATGTTAGTAGACACTGCATCACAAAAAATTCGAAACCAAAATTTGTGCTTTGTGAAACAAAAAAAATTCTAAGATTCTTTTTTCGTGTAACCTGCCATTAGGAATGCAATGATTGTTGAACCAGCCTTCTGCCATATTATCTTGGCTCCGCAGCTTTTTCTCAAGATTCAGAGGAATGAAATATATTAGAAAACATTTTTCTGGAGATAACTGAAATTTTGAGAGACTAGTCATAAAATCATTTCTAATATGCTAAAAAAATTTGGTATAAAGACATAAAAAAATAAAGACTTCCGCTGAAAGCTGCATCTCCCCTTAATTACACAGGCCTTTGGCATCACTGCATTATTGCATTAACTGCGTTAGCCTAATTTTGCTATCATTTATGTGTCTAGCAAAATGACTACTATCATCAGAATGATTAGTTGAACCTTGCAATAATAAAGTCACTAGAGAAAGCTAAGTTCCTTGGTCTCGCTAGAATTTCGCTGTTGGGAAAATAGGCCAGTGCAGGCGAAACAGTGCGCACATCACTCTGCAAGAACTGAACTTTACTGCTTTGAGTGGTCTGTTTGCCTTACTCTCTGCAGCAGCAGTTTCTGCTCCAGCACTTAGGCACGCATAACAAGACCACAGTTGGAACCTTTGAACATTTCCATGTCTTGCTCAAGAACGACACCATTGTGAATTGTGTAATGTGATTCTTTAATTGCCAAGCCAGAGCTTTCTCTAACATTTTTAGCTATAACTAAGGGCAGTGACTCCACCTTTGCGCAAAGTGCGCTAACTGCACCAAACCAGAAAAGCTGTGCCATCATGATAAAAATTAGGAAAATTGCGCCAAACTGCTTTAAAACTCACTGCTTTTTAATTGGGCGGTGACGTGCACCAGCAATCTAGGGAGATATAAACATAGTTGTTTCGACTCTATCAAAATGCTGAGGACTGTTTAGACGGTCAGGGGGCCATGAACTTCGATGGCATTCTTTTTATGTCATGTGGGTGGGTGAACCACCATCGATGAGGCAAAGTTTTGGCGTGTGTTTTCGAGCTGCTGCCCTGATGCCTTTAAAACACGAGAGCACACGCATCAAGATGGAGGCAGATTAGGTCCTCAGGTTTGCGTTTGTTTAGGATCTACCTTTCACTGACCTGATTTTGACTGGATTGCCGATTAGGTCGAGCATAAGTCACGTGGTCAAAGTTTGTGTTTAAACACGATGCAAATAATGTTTGGTGGTGTAACCCCCACGTGCAGATATGGCGATTTCTATGTGTACAGTGCATCACGTCTTCTGGAATATCATCTTTGTTAAGCGCTGACGAGTGGAAGCTTCTGTGAAGAGCCCACACGGACGCTACTCGCGGGTACGATGGGGACACGTACTAGACAGCATTCTCTTCTATGTAGTCAAATTTTTTGGCCGAATAAATGTGTAGAGTCCGTTCGCAAAAACCTCAGGCAGCGCGTCTGATGGCGAAAATGGCTGAGAGGTGTGATCCGCCAGTTCACTTTAGGCAAAGAGCCATGTAGTTGCAGTGCAGGTTTGGCGGCGCACTTTTTCGGCTACGCAAAACTTGTGTCAATTCAAAGATATTTGTGATTGGTGCGTGCAGCTCGGGCAATACCTAATGGTACTGACGAACACGTTCCAACACTTCCAACACTGATTGAAGCTGCATCACTTTCCGTAGTTCAGTTGAGGCACGATCAGATGTTTTATTGCTTGCTGTGAAATGTTTTAGGGCTGGGGTTATAGGGAAGGACAAGAAGTGTTGACAACACATTAGGGTCATTCCACGCGAAATGTCCCAGACCCCAAAAGTGCTAATTCTTAGGAAAAAAATTGGGGTAGTTGGCCATTGTGTGAGTAAAATTTAAAAAAAAAAAAAACTGTGAAGTTTTCATGAAAAAGCAATAGTTAATCATCATCACCGTCAGCCTGGCTACACCCACTGGTGGACAAAGGCCTCTCTCATATCTCCAATTAACCTTGTCCCATGCCAGACGCGGCCGTCCTATCCCCGCAAATTTCTTAATCTCATCCGTCCACCTAACTTTCTGCTGCCCCTTGCTGCGCTTCCCTTTTCTTCGAATCCAGTCCGTTACTCTTAAGGACCGTCGGTTATCCTTCCTTTGCATTACGTACCCATTTCTTCTTCATTTCAACTAGGATGTCATTAACCCGCATTTCTTCCCTGACCCACTCTGCCCTCTTCCGGTTTCTGTAACGTTACACCTATCATTTTCTTTTCCATAGCTTGCTGCGTTGCCCTGAAGTTCAACCCTTTTCATTATTAATTTTTAAATCGAATATGAAACGGTACAGTGAGAAATATTATTTTAAAATATTTCACTTGTGTTGTTCTTTTGTGTCATTAATGAAATCATTCAAGAATTTTCTGAATTTTCTTGGTTCAGTAAAAAAAAATGTGGGGTTTTAAGATATTTTTTACATTAACGTTGTGAACATTTCAGCAACAATAATTTTTGCCGCTTTTGCCTGTTGCTGTACTTTATGCTAGAAATAATTTAAAATTGTTAACAGAGTACCTTTAAGAATAGTACTTACAAAGTTTGCAGAAAGTAATTTTTTCGTGAGAGTCACACTTAAATTAAAGATCAAGGCCCCCAGATAAAAAATGCATGAGATGGCTCGTTATACGTACCAACTTCGTTGCTTGTAATATGGAAGTTTTAATTCGAGCAAATTTTGTTTGAGGCGAGGAAAATATTTTTGAAGTCTTGAAGTCCAGAATGAGCTTTACTGGTAGGTACTACTGAACTGTGTCTTCACTGCAGAACATCTACTATTGTGCTCAATATGAACTGCAACACGCAAGATGTGATAGGAGCTCAGTTCTCGAAGCAATTTTATTTATTTTATTTATTTATCATACCCCTCAGGGCCAGAGGCATTACAGAGGGGGAATGGCAAAAACACAAGAATAAGATGAGAAAAATGCAGCAGAGAGACAAATTTAAATGATACCTGAGTATACAATGCTAGCTATAGCTTCGCGGAACATCTTGTAATTATTGATGTTGGCAATATCTACGGGAAGGTGATTCCTGTCACGCGAGGTACGCGGCAAGAATGACTGAGAAAAATGTTTGGTGTTAGAAGAATCGAAACCGACTTTATGATTATGGTCAGTACGATGGGATGCATAAAATGGCTGTGGAATAAGGCGATTGCTCAGTACAGTGTGTTGGTACAACTTGTGAAATAATGCGATACGAGACACTTTTCGACGAAGTGATAGCAATGGAAGAGAAAGGCTGGACTTCATAGTAGTTATGCTTGCAGTGCGGATGTAATCAGTGAGGATGAAACACGCAGAGTTATTCTGAACCATCTCAAGAGCAGTAATATGACTGTCATAAGGAGGATCCAAGATTGATGATGCATATTCTAGTTTGGAATGAATTTAGCAAAAGTTTCACAGAAGAAGGAACGTTGAAAAAATTGCGACGTAAGTAATCTAGCATACAATTAGCGTTGTTGATTATGTGCTCGATATGAGCTTAGGTTAGAAGTGATATGAACGCCAAGGTATTTATATGATGTTACAGACTCTAAAGACATGTTATCAATATAATACGAAAGCGAGGCAGTAGATTTCCTTGAAACACGCATGACTTTGCATTTCTTAATGTTTAGTTGCATTGACCAATTATTGCACCAGTTAGCTATGGTGGTAAGGTCAATCTGGAGTAGGCAACTGTCATTAGTATGGGTTATTTCTCAGAAAATAACACAGTTGTCCGCAAAAAAGGAGGATATGAGAGTTGACAAGAGATTGGAGATCGTTGATGTAGATTAAGAATAAAAGAGGCCAAGGACTGAGCCTTGGGGAATACCTGAATTGCACTCCTGTAAAACCGGAATTAAAGCCATTGGCGGTAACGAACTGTGAGCAATTAAGGAGAAAACACTCAGTACATTTCAGTAGATTAGGGTCAGTATTAAGGTTATTTAGTTCTAATAATAGGAGTCTGTGGCATACCTTGTCAAAAGCTTTACTAAAATCTAAGAATATACAGTCAGCTAGTGATGATTGGTCAAGGATACGGTGTAATGCATGTGTAAAACATATTGAGTCTCACATGAATAAAATTTCCGAAAACCATGTTGGGCCTGTGAGAAGAAGGTGTTTGATTCAAGAAAATTAAAAAGATTTGTAAAAATTATATGTTCGTACATTTTGCAACAGGTACTAGTTAGAGAGATGGGACAATAGTCTATCTGTCTCTTCCCCAGTTATACAGTATAGAACTTCCAGTTGAAATCATGTCAGGTGCAACTCAGTGCCAGTAATGACAAACTTAATGGTGCACACCTTTGCATCACAACTTTTCTATCATTGTCTGTAAACTTAGAAGATTTTGAGGCTTAAAGTTACTTACTCTGGAGTGCTTCTAGATTAGGGTTTTGTTGCTGCAAAGTGCTCCAGGTTAAAAATTTGTTCTCCAAAAATTGCTTAAAATTGCATTTTACCATTAGTATCATTGTGTGCGTGCATGTGTGTGTGCATGTGTGTGTGTTTTGCATGTTTTTTGCGTGTTTTTTGGGTGTTTTTTTTGCATGTCATGTTGACAGAACAACAATTTTTTGAAGAAAGGCATGACAACATTCGGTGGCCAACCTTGGCCGTTTTGTGGCACTTTGTTGGAAAATTCTGAAAATTTGTTCATGTTACTTGAAAAAAGATGGAACACAGCATTCTGTGATCAACTCCATTTAAGTTTGCTAGCCTGTTGTAGTGATAGCTTGCTACATAAAATATAGTTGCATTGTGATTTAAAGGAATTCATTGAAATGTTTGAAGTGAGTATCTGTAGTGGATGCAAATTTTGTGCCTGTTTATTTAGTCTGTATTTAAAGTGTATACTATTTAGAAACATTTGGTACCTGTATCAAAGATATTGTTTTAAAGTACCTTGCCCAACTCGGCATCTGGTATCACTAGGGGGCACGGTCTATTGTAGTGTCAGGAACTAGAAAGTGTATGCGACTGTAGTGAATATATGTTTATGACGTCAAAGGGTGATTTCTTTTTCAATTTTGTTATGACTGGGCTTGATTTTTTAAACCTTACTAGTGGTCTGATTAATGCTTTCTCTCTATTGCAGACTGCATCACCCTGGTCAGCTCTGCCATGCATGACTGTGGCACACACTGTTGGCTTGTTATTGATGGTGGCACCTACATACTTCGATCATTTTGGCCACCGCTTTCACCTTTCAAGCCAGGAGTCTGTGTACTTTGGTTATGTGGCTACACTGATTGTTTCTCTTCTCCTACCATTGGTAGTGGGCCCAAGGTTTGTGGAAATCTTGTTTACTAATTTAGGTTCTAGCTTGCATTTAGTCTGAAGTTCCCACTTCAAGTTTCGTTGTTTTTTCCCTAGTGAAAATATTCAAGTGCTAGCCCAGATTTTTTTCGAGGAAGGTTGTGTACTTACAGATCGTTGGTTATTCACCATTTGTAGTTTATTCTGAAATCATTTCATTTTTGTAAGCTTTCAAACTTCTTCTTTTCAGGAAAGAGAAAGAAAGATCAGCCCATAGATGTGCTGTGTTACTGGCATTTTCTACAGTGGTGTTCTCTTTGGCCCTTGTGAACATATCATTTGCCACTGCTGTTGCTGTCATTACTATACCTGTGTTGGTTACGGCAGGTAGCACAAAACGTTGGTAAGTTCACCAATTTTTTTGAAACTTTTTGTTTTGACCTTTATTTTTTCTGAGCATTAGTTGCCAGGGCAGGCCTCTACCAGATCAGTGAACTTGTAATGGGACTCTGTTGGTGTCTGTTACTAGGTTCATATTTTTATTATTCTGATTTTTGTCATGTTGTAAAGGAAACAAATGTCTCCAGGACGTGTGAGTCTCAATCTAAGTGAGTGCGTGGCTCTGTTATCACTTGGTGTTTCGGTGTCACAGATTTAGGCATGGAAGTCAGACTCAAGTGCTCTCACTTGTGGTGGTGAAACAAGGCTATTGTTGGTAGACATGGCATCTGTGCGCCTAAATCCCTGTTGGCACATCCTGGAAACTTTTGTCCCTAATAGTACATGGGCATGCTTTGCAAAAAGAACGTGTAAGTTGTTAAATATATTTTTATTGCCATCATTGCAGTAATGCACAGCAGTGGTGATGTTAATTTGGCATGGTTGTGTTTGCATTAATGTAAGGGTGTGACCTGTTTCAGCAAACAGCCAAAATGTTCTATTACGCAGCAATGGAAAGGATATACTTATAGTGCCATACTTTTTTGGAATATCTGAGTTCCTTTAAAACCATTGTGTGCAGCTTTTATAGTGATATTCCTGACACTTTTCTTTGCAGTAGTGCCATTGCAAACAGTGTCACTTTCAAGCTCATATCAAGCAAGAAACATTCTTTTTTTTACTTTCTTGGGAAAAAACAGGAACTTGTTCTAAAACAGGAACTTGTACATTTCATCCTGTGAAGATGTGCCACCAGATTTGTGTGTACTGTGAGCGTTTAGATGTGAGGAGCATTTTTTTTAAGTGAGCCAGATGCACCTAAACAGGGACTGAGAAAAACAAGAAAGTTTCTTATCTGTGCAAATTGTTGCACTATGCAAATTGTTATATGATATGCTTTATACATGTTAGAGCAACTGCACAGCATCATGTAATGAAAAATTATCCAAATAAGTTGGTCGATATCAGCATGTATCAAAGTGTATTGCTGGGTAACTTGGTGAGAGAACATCTCAGACAAAGTACAGTGTAAAAAGACGAGATGAAGAAGGAGCAGACACACACAGCGCTTGTATGTGTCTGCTGCTTCATCTCGTCTTTTTGCACTGTTCTTTCTCTAAGATCAGCATGTAAACTTTGGATTTGGCTCTTTTCGATGGGAAACTCTGGACTTGACCCAGCTTTGTTCAGAAAACTTTATTTCTGGATTGGTAATTCAAGCTCTGTTTATAAAAAGAATGCTTAAGAATGATTGTGGTGTGAATTCTGCAGAAAAACAAGTAGAACACTCAGTGTGTGCGATCAAGGGCACTGCTGTGCGTCACTAACATAAGCAAGTAAACAAGAATAGCAGACTTCTGCCACGAGCGCTGACGTGACAGCCTTCTTTTCTTCTGTTTACACTTTAGCAGGGGAAAAGCAAACTAGCTGGAATTGTATGGGATCAAGAATATATTCTGCTTCACTGTAGGATCCTAATTCGTGATCAGTAGTGGAATGTTAGATGTAGATAGGACACGAAACGACAAGGCAACCACTGGTTTTGAGGTGACCTGTCTGTGTATGCCATTTTGCTAGTAAAAAGGAATTGAGGAAGCCAGTTCCGACCAGCTTAACTAAACACTTTAATGTTCAGTGTAGCAAAGGTGCGTCCTTAATCCCTCAGCAACAGGGCTAATGATCACTTCGTTATCGTCTTCAGGGTTCAGGTCTTCTGCTGATCTCTTCATTCTTTGTAGTCGACGAGAAAGTAGCTCTGGAGATGGAATAAATGAAACTACGCTCGAAACAGTCCGAGGTATGAGGCTGAAGGTGACAAAGAATGCTCTCACGAGTGGTTTGGCTCATTTTGATCCATACATTAACAGGATCTGACTCATTTTTGATTTAAAATAAGATTTGCGTGCAGGTTTTCTAGGGCATTGTGGGGCCCCTTTCGTTCTCATAGTTTTTGTAAAAGAAGGAAGTACAATTTTCTTCGCATTCCAGCATAATTCAATTTAGTTTCAGTTTCTGGATATGGCTCATTTGAAAAAAAAAAAAAATCCTTACGTGACCTGTACTATTCTACTGTTGCCATTAGGGTTTCAGTAATACATTTGAATGTCCCCGTAGCCAGGTCTTCTGAAGCTCAAAGGAGGCCATGCCATTTATTAATATTAATGGGGAAATGGGTGGTGCCTGGTTCCCTCCCAAGATGGAATGGGAGAGTGTCTGTTGTTCTGTCTCAGTAGTTTTAATAGTTGAGGTATTAAATAAATACAAAAGAGAAACAGATGATATGCAGACTGGCAGTATTGCACTTGCTTGAAGCTTAGTCTTTAGATTGCATGAGTGCCGACCTGCTCTTTGTTCTCACTACTGGCATTATATTGGTCTTCGCCTCTCTCTCTTTGTGCACCTGTGTATGCATGCATGCATGCATGCATGTGTGTGTCAGAGAGAGAAAGATTGTGCCCATGAGAGAACCTCCGTTTCACTTGGAGGAAACGACTTCAATTTTGACAAAGCGGCTTAGTTCGGAAACGCGGGACAAAGGTAGAAGGACAGGACAGGATAGCGCTCGTCCTGGCTTTCTTCCTTCGTCCTGTGTTCTCGTGCTAAGCCTCTCTGTCAAAATGCAATACCTACTAGCCTGAAGCTCCACTTGGCTAAAATAACTTGAAGTTCTGTCTGTGGCTTTAGTTAGCTTGGTATGAAGCAATACTACAAGCACATTAAAGTAGCTGTGGCCATTGAAAATGCAAGGCAATGCAATGAAAATGCACCCCTAGGCTTGGCAGAATTTGCTTGTTGCTGATGCATCAGTTTTGTGCAAATCATCTTAAGACTAGTTGCAGACTTATTTTATGTAGTTGTCTAGTTCGTTGCTGTTGTTGGCTGCAGACACAAATTTTTATTTGCTGCCGAACTTTGAACTACACATTCTTGCAAATAGTACGTTAATTTCTTGCATGGTGACATAATTCAAGCAAACATATTTTAGTTACTCTTCAGCACTGCTGGTGGAAACATATTAAATTATTTCGGTGGGCATATTCTAGTACAACAGAACTGTAAAGGTTGTCTTTGCAGGTATTCGAGTCAAATTCGAGAGATATGTGTGGACCCTATAATTTAGAAATAATTTTTTAAAATCACTGCTCGCAGTAGCTTGCAACTGATTAGGGCGACACACCTCATCGCGCGTCCCCTACCCTGATTTCATCAGTGGGCAGAAAAGCCAGCCTTCAAGCTCACCCATTCTGCCCACTGACGTCATCGGAGAAGGGGATGCGTGGTGAGGCACGTCGCCCTAATTGGTTGCGAGCTAATATGAACAGTGATTTTAAAAAAATATTTCTATTTTATAGGCTCCACGCAGATCTTTCAAATTTGACTCGAATACCCGCAAAGACGACCTCTACAGATTTGTTGCACCAGAATATACCCATAAAAATCATTTCAGGTTCCCTTTAAGGAACTGTGAAAGTAATATAAATATAGCCTTCTAGTTTGCGTGAAATTGCTTTGAGTTCAAGTGGAGTGATTTGAACTTGATGGATTTATATTAATGATTATATTTGAGAGCTGAAGCTTGGTGAGCCAACCAGATTCAGTGTTTTGAAGAATTGGAAGGTTATCATCTGGTACAGAAAAAAATTTGATAAGCAAGTTTTTCTCAGTATATTGCTGCCATAATGCAAAAATGCTGCAAGTGCTTAGTATCCTTGCAAGGGTGGTAGCTGGTACAGAGTATGGAGGCGGAGAAAGGAGTTCATGAAGCTAAAAAGTAATTTTGCTTGCTTCCTTGATTGTGTCTTTTTTGTGACAATTTAGGTGCTAATATTTTATTGTTGATGTGTTTCAGGGTGGCTGTCCTCTTCCACAGACTCTTGCAGCTGTTGATCCATCCATTTGTGTTTAGTTTTCTGATTATCTTCGTTCAAGCTATGAGCTTTGATGGCTGGGACCCTCAGTTCATTCAGAACAACTTATCTTATTCATTTTTGGGCCACAAGAAGTTTGTGGTGTTCTCCGTGGAAGACTGGCTTCTTTATGGCAACTGGACATTTGTCATAACTTGCTTAGGCCTTATTCCAGTGTGGCTGCAGATGTGGATGGTGTGAGTTCTCTTTCCAGTGGAAAGAATTCTTCATGTCCAAGAACTTTTTGTGCACATGGGGCACCACAACTCTAGTTCTTCTTTACAGGCATTATTTGTTTTTGCTACAGTGGCATTGAATATACTGTATCAGTTTATTGAATAAATTGTCATTTTCAATTATGTGGTAGTATTCTGGTTGGAGCACTATGTACAGCGATTGATTTTAACGAAAGAATAGCGGCAGCTCGTTCTCTTCCTCCGGCTGTTGTAGGGTCAAAGGTGGTGCTGATATGAATTTTTACTACAAAATGTATCTCACTTTTTTTAAATACGGAAGGGGAGATGTTGCGCAGTAATGTGACTTTGCCAAGGACATTAAATTATGTGAAACAACCCGGTGTAGGCTACCATTGTTGATCAAGCACTGGTAATCTGTAGGGCCGCTTAAGGGTGCGAGAAGCATTTTGAATGTAACTGCTAACACACACTGGAAAATACGTAAAAAAAAAAAAAATAGGGCCCGTCCGGGATTTGAACCCGGGACCTCTCGCACCCAAAGCGAGAATCATACCCCTAGACCAACGGGCCACTTGAAGTAGCGGTACAAATATGAGAACTTGGATGAGATATCCGTAGATCTGGATTTACGATTTCTTTTGGTTTTATTTTTGGACCGACAGTCGCCTCCGCTATCACGAAACCCTCCGCTACAGCTAGTTGAAATTCTAGAGGCGTTGCGTCAGTTTAACCGCCACTTTTATTGTCCGACGTACCTTACGGTACCGCTTCAAAACACGGCGATCTGAGTCGTCCAACGTACCCGCAAAAAAAAAAAAAAAAAACCCGGACACACGGATGTTTCGATTTCTATCGCCCGAGCGAACGATGGCTGTGGCGTTTAATTGGTGTTTAGGCTACGTGAGGCACGAAAACAACTTATACAACACTTAGGCTAGCCTGGTTTAAGAGCTGACCTACAACCATCGTTCGAATGACGAAACCGAAACAGAATTAAGACAAAAGTTATCCGAAGACCTCCACTACAGCACTATAAGTGTACTAGGACTATAACGGCACTACGGCACCTCTTTCTTCTTTTACTCCCTCCTTTATCCCTTCCCTTACAGAGCGGTTCGGTGGGTTCGGGTATGGTAGTTCAGGTTTCCACCAAGATATGTGAGACAGTAACTGCGTCATTTCCTTTCCTCAAAAACCAATTTTCAGTTACCAAGTAGTTGTAGGTGAATGCCACGTGGTGGTTCATGTATACATCTCTACCGCAGTTGAAAGAAGAAAACCCGGGTTTAACGTTTGTAAACAAACATGAGTGCCGATGATGATACTAGTCGCAGTCAATGGCGCGGAGTTTGAAAAGGTTTACGCCCATGTTTGCGCCGGTGCACACGACGCGTTTCGCTCAGCCATGGATGGATGGATGGAAAAACTTTATTGTTAATAAATTTCAGGTGTTGTTGACCATTACGGGTCACTGGGCGCCGTGGTCGATCCTTGGTCCAGGATTCCGCACTTGACTGCTGCCATCGTGGCTCGGCGCACAAGGAATCGTTGCGCTTCCTCATCCTCACTGGCCAGCTAGTGCTCCCACTGCATCATACTCGGGTGGTCTATTCTGGGCTCTAAGTCTGCCTTAGGGCAGGTCCATGTGACATGCTCTAGTGTAGGTTTATCCTGACACCACGGACATTCGTCTGCATATTGTGTAGGGAAAATCTTGTGTAGTTTGTGCAGGTGTGGGTAGGTACCTGTTTGTAGTCTGCGCCAGTCTACCGCCTCCTCTTTGGTGAGCCTTTTGTGTGGGGCTGGGTAGCGTTTCCGCTGACCCCTGTAATGATCGAGTATATCTGAGTACGTGGGGGTAACTGGGTCAAAGGTGCCTGTGGTGCAAAGTGTTGAGTCTGCTCGGTTGACGTACCCTCGAGCTAACTCGTCTGCTGCCACGTTGCCCCTCATCCCCTCATGTCCGGGAACCCACACTATACTATGTTTAGTGTTTTTGTGTCTTCTCGTCGTGTGTAGAATATGATTGGCGATGCTGTCGATCCTGCCTCTTGTGTAGTTTCTACATGCATGCTTGTTTGGAGTCCGTCACTATAGTGAGGTTGTGTCCTGTTGCGTTGCCGTGCGATATTGCCAGAGCAATGGCGGCGTCTTCAGCTGCTTCTATGCTTGGGTTGTTGATCGTTGCGTTGGTTATTTCTTGCCCTCCTTCGTCTGTTACAACGGCGATCGTTTTGCGTTGGTATCGGTACTTTGCTGCGTCCGTGTAGACTACGTTGGGATTGTCGCTGAGTTCCCTGGTGAGTGCTCGGACTCTGGCTTGTCGTCTTTCATGATGTATATTGGGATCCATATGTCGGGGTATTGGTCTTACCCGGATGTTGTTTCTGTCTTCACTGTTAATCTGTTCCTTGTCTCTTTGTGCGCCTAGAGGTAGCCGTAATTTCTCCAGTAGGTGTCTTCCCGTTCTGGTTTGAGTTGATAAAGCGCTGACGCAGGCGATGCGTGTCGGGCTGGTTTCGATAAGGTAGCGCGTCAAGCCATGCATTCCACACATTGTTTGATAAGACGCCGTTGCAGGTTACGCGCCAGCTTTCGATGTTTCGTTTTTTTCCCTGGGGTTATTGCTCGCTCGAAAAACGCGCCTGTCCAAATTCTTGAAACTAGAGGTGTCCTGGAGCTAAACCGCAGCGTTACCAGAGCAAAAAAAAACAAAAACAAAAACAAAACGCTCGAAAAAAAAAAACTGTATACTCCTTCAACGAATCTTTGCGATCTAGCACGTCATTCGAAAGTACCATTGCGCGGTTGCGGTGCGCGCACAGCGACGTGGAGCACGTGCCATGAAGGTTTATGGCCTTGTCCACGCTACACTCTCAAGTAGGGTGCCTCGATGCCAGCGCAGCCTACATCGAGTGCGCTACATCGAGGCACCCTACTCTCAAGATTAAGTTACACGCGACATAAATATCCACGAAAATAAAAGATCGGAGAGCCGCTGCCGCAGCCAAGTTGTGGCGCACCGTACGCGAAATTCGGAGGTCTGGGGTTGGGGTTCCACCGGTGGCACGAAGTTGCTTTTTCTGCCACTTTATAATCATTTAACTTTCAGCCATAAAAGAATTACACTGTTAATTTCCCATTTATCAGCAGCTCTCAAAAATACATACATATATATATATATATATAAAGATAGAAACATTCCCCTATGTTTTCATTGGTTTCGGTAACTGTTCGCTTCCTTCATATGTATGACACAATGATCTCTCATTTTCCTACCCTTGTCTTCTCAGTAGCTTTCCTCTTGGCGTATAATATTCACAAATCATTTTCAACTTTAGTAGAGAACTGAAAAATTCGCATTTTCGTGCAATTTGGTTGCTCCCTTTCATATTGGAGGGACCTGTACAGTATCGCAGATCGCATATGGAAGGCTTCATTGTGACCCAGTAAAACATGCGTGGCAGGCCAGCATGTGTGCAACTGGCAGCCCACTTACGCGCGCGCGCACGCACACAAGCAGGGGTCAGTGCTCATTGGGGGTCCGAATGCCGACAGCCTGGCCATCATCATTGTTCGCACACCGACGGGCATTCGGCTGGTCAAGCACACCTCGCAGGAGTGACAGGGGCGCCGGCGGGAGGTCCGGGGAAGACAGGGAAGGCCGCAGGCGCCGGCGCTGAGATGGGGGAGAAGGAGACACTCCAGCCTCGAAAGAGGGATCGCCCGAATGGACAGGGAAACAAAAGCGGGCAGTAGAGAGACGAGGAAGGCACGAGACGACACCGCTGGGCAGTTGGTCCTTCGGCGCCCCAAGCGCCCAAGCCATCGGGCAGATGACGAGCCTGAGCGAACGGAAAAGGTCAACTCCGAAGTTCCTCTGTTCCTTCTGACGAGGACTACGGCGCCAACGCAGCGGCATGTAAGCTTGGGCACACCAGCCTCTGCATCATGTACTCGATAGTATGTAATTATTGAATATGCAAGAAAAAAGCTAGGCTTTTTAAAACATAAATTAGGCAATTCTTCAAGCATACTTAGACTTCAAGCGTACAAAACAATTGTTAGACCTACTCTTGAATACGCCAGCATAGTATGGGACCCACACACCACAGCCAACATAGAAAAATTAGAGAAAATCCAGAGATTAGCAGTAAGGTTCATATACAACCGGTATAAGCGAAGGGGCTCTCCATCCATCATGTTACATCAGGCAGCCCTTGAGCCATTAGCTGGAAGAAGAAAGGCTGCCCGGCTGCGTTTTTTTCACTCTTTGTATCTTCAGAAGCTAGGCATTCAGCCACAGGGCTACTTCGAAAGGGACACAACCAGACCTTCGAGACATAAACATAGTCATAGCATCAGACCAATATTTGCCCGCACGAATCTCTACAAATATTCATTCTTCCCAAAAACAATATCCGAATGGAATTCTCTGCCTCATGATTCACCTCTCCTGCCTTCAACCATTTGAGAACCTACATATCTGAGTGTATGGTTGGAAATGTTTGTCATTCATTAGCAGTGCATAGCGTGCTTCGTTGCCTATGTGCCTGTGTTTGGGGCATGTACATTCACATAGTGTATTTGCTTTGTAACCTTGTTTATTTTTGTTATTATATTTTCTTGTCGTGATTTCTAACTTCACCATTGTTGCTGATCCTAAGGCATTGTATTTACTAACAAATGTATGTACCCTCTCCTGCTTGGACCGATTCGGTCTGCAGTATTCTGTAAATAAATAAATAAATATCTGTTTTGTTCCAGCTGAGCCTAGTGGTGTCTCTTTGCCTCTCCGTCACGTGTGGGCCGGCGCAGTATGTGTGGTCGTCATATAACTAAATGCTTGCTTGTTCACCCAAATGGGTGCACGAGTAACCTAGTAAGTCTGCCAACAGTCAAGTGCGTGCCGCAGATTCTGAAAGCTCTTTACGTCTGTTGCTTTGCTCTTTGCACGGCTGCAAAACACATTTTTCGCCAGTTTTCGCTATTTTGGAAAGCGAAAGGAAAAATTGGCAGTGGTTTAGCTCTGGTTAAACCTGGAGGATTGCGCAAGCAACGAGGAGAGAGAGAGAGGTGATGGAGAGCGCACGGCAGCGGCGGCGGCCTCGGCACGCTAGCTATGCGCCGCTATTGCGCATGTGCAACTCGCGAGCGCGGCGGCGGTGCCTCTGGGTCACCCGCGCAGCGACGGCGGCGGCGCGCCAGCTGTGCGCCGTGTGACGTCACTGCTCCTCGCGCATGCGCAGTATGGCCTTTCGTCAGCTCCGCGAAATGGCTCGGCGACTCGCGTAGTGTTGCTTTCGCAACAATATGCGGCTGGTCTTCTTCGATCAGTCAGCGCATTCCACCGCGCAACAAATCGACAGCATTGAGAAAAACAGCAAATTGTCACTATACGAGAAATAAATACGCTGCACCACGCCGCCAGCAGTGGAATGTTTGCCAACTACACCAAGACACGGCCTTCGCCCCTCCTTCGAAATCTCATCCGTAACGTAAGCCAGAAGAGGTCAGTTCCAATTAACGGAGGCACTTGCCAGCTACCTGCGTTGTAAATGTACAACTCTCGGACATCTTTTTGTGGTTATGCAGCCAAGGCTAGGCAGGAAAGGGAAGGAGGCGCGCCTTTGTTGACGAACTGTGGGGGATGGGTTGTCATTTGTTCGGATTAGGAGTGCGGCAGCATGGAAATGCAGATGGTGCAGGCTTGCTAAGGCTAAGATAGGACCCTCCCCGTGGCGATGGGGTAAAGCGCCGTCCCCTTTCCTTTCCTGCCTAGCCTTGGCTGCATAGCCACAGAAACAAATGGTCGACGCCATTGGCTGGACGGCCTCCTTTGAGAGGTGCTTGCATCTTCGTTCTTCAGTTGTAGCCTACACTATAGGCGCGAACGCAAGACTGCAGCCTAAACGGTCGCTCGATGGGCATTTCCTAGGCGTGAGCGAAGAGCGCCTACACGCACGGGCGTACGCCGGAGCCGGTAAAGCCCCACCTCGATGGACACTTCCAAGGCGGACCTAAATATGAATAGCAGGTGGACCGAAATATGAATAGCAGACACAAGTAAAACACAGTTGTGCGTATTGGAGCAACGTGTTGTAAGAAATGCTTTGGAATAAACAAAGTAACAAGTCAGTAAATCAGTAAGTGGACATGCAACAGAAGTGGTGACAGAAGCGATTTATTAATGATTCAATTTTGTGGGACTCAGTCCCGCGGCAATACGGTGAGGCAGTTCGTTTAACTCGGCGAATAGGCCGGATAAGAATGATTAAAGGTGGCGTTATATGAGCCATGTGTACGATGAGCACTTCTGCAATTAAATGTTTGATAGCAAAAGAATACCGTATAATTTTCAGCACGCATGGCGAAAGCGAAGCCTATGCCCGAATAACGCGGGAGTTGCTACATCCCATGTCAACGAGAGAGAATAAGCACAGGGCTGAACAAGAGCGGGTGAAGCTAGACCGGACTGAATCCGGTCCACTACTTTACTGCGCTCAGAACTGCGTTCCAAATACATTTGAAATACAATGCATTTCCTATTCACGGCAGGAAGTAATTTCTTGGCAGTGTTAACGGAGAACAAGTGCGACTGCGCCTTCAAAACACCAAAAAATGTCCTCCGCGTCAGCGGGTCATAAGAGTCGACCGAGTCCTATATAATCGCACTCACGTAGAGTTTTCTGATAGGGAATGACGCCTGGTACGCCACGCATAGCATTTTAGCGCAGTGGTTCACCTTCCCGCCGGTAGAAAAGTCCTTTTCATTGTAGTCAGAATTCTGGAACAAGTGTGGTAGGGCTGCGGTGTTTTTGTCCCCAGAGCACATTTTGGAGTTGGCAGTGTCAGCTAAGCCATGGAGGTATGCGTAGTTTGTAATACTAGAGAATATTTATATCTTAGGGTAGCGCGTATTTGAAAATATTAATGTTCATATCCATATTTATCGGTTCGGGTTAATTGCTCGGGAAAATTAATCCTAAAAGTAGTTTGCCGATGACAAAGTCCAATAATAGATCTCCACATCTGAGGGGACGTGACTTCTTCACATTTTTTTACTGAGTCCCTCCAAGGGTCCTACCGCTTGTCATTCGGGACAGGAAGTGGCAGGCTTGCAGTGCGACACCGGTGGCCAGGCTAAAAATGATGATGTCAAGGCAAATGGAGATGGCGCCTTGCACAGAGGGACCACTGTGCTGCCGCTTCACTGCTTCACCTTTCCGTCAGCTGCGGTCGTCTTACACGACAACGAAGATGAGGCAAGGGCTTGCGTCCCATCTCCTGCTGCTGGCACCCACGCTGCTGTGGCCTCCCTGTGACCCCGACGTCCCGCTGACCCGTAACTGTGGTGCCTCTGATGTTCTCCTGCTGCGCGGCTTCGTGTGCGAGTTTCCCCGGCCCTTCCTGGAGCACACGGAAGCCAGGTGAACAACACGCAGCACTGGCACCACCAACGGGGTTTTAGCAGAAGGTGAGGGCGACCAGCGGCAGTCCAGCAGAGAGCCTGCAGCTGGTGCACAAGTTCTTCCTCGTCTTCTCTGACGTCGGGGAGGGCAGACGGCGCAAGGGCACCAGCCATGTCACCAGAGTCGCCGTGGGACGGAAGACTCCAGCAGCATCCTGGACTAGATCTTGAGGCAGGATGGCGAGTCCTTCTGTGCCTTCGGTGGCGGGGCGGCGTGGTGGCGTAAGCGCTGCTGGTATGCGCACAACGTGGGCTGTCGAGGGACAGGTGACAGCAGTATTATCCTGGGCCAGATCTTCCAGCAGGACTGTCAGTTGTTCTACACCTTCGGTGGTGCTCACGGTAGATGGCAAAAGCTCACCAGGTACCTCCAGAACGGGGCTTGTCGCAGTTGTGGAGAGCCGGCTGGCAGCATAGTCGAGAATCAAGAGGAGGATGCGTTCACCTTCGCCGCGATGACGGTGCAGGCCATGGGCAACGGGCTCAGTTGCGCGTCGGGTGTGGGTGACGAATACGTGGTGCCCGGCGTCGACTCCAGTTTCGACCAGGTGTTCATGCTGACCAGTGCACTCGTTTATATCGTCAGGAATAAACGACTCGGTTCGGTGGAACGCGGCATCTGGCTGGTTCTTGGCAGAATCGCGGCGGCGCTCCAGAGTCTGGAGGAACAGTGGGGCGCTCTTCGGAGCACCGTGAAGAAGAGGAACACTGGTTACCTCTGCATGGAATTCCCGCGTCCCGTCGTAGACGTCCATCCACTGGCCAACTAGCCAGCGTCCACCGGACTCAAGCAAGTATCTCCAAGGCGACCGCTGTTGATGCCCCTCGTCCTCGCTAGGCTGGTGCGCCGTCGAAGAGCGCGCGACAGCAGCCTTCAGAAGAGTAAGGATGCTTCGCATGCGGGCACAACCTCGGTCTCCCGGGCTGTGCCAAGCTCCGATGAGAAGGCCTCCGTGGCTGTTAGAAGTGGCGGTGCAGCACTCCCTGAAGGCCGCTGGCGCTGTCTGCTTCCGTTTGACCGCACTCTGAGGCATTATCTCGCTATCCTAGACTCAGAGGCCGCCCTAGGAGACTTCGGTAAATGAAGGCAGCTGAGATACAAGGCTTCGGGATCTGCAAAGTCAGTTCTGAACGGGAGTGGCACGTTCGCTCGGTGGCTTGCGCCAAAAGCGGCTCGAGGACACGTAGTCGCGTGGTGCGCGATAGTTGTTGTTGTTATAGCCTTTCAAAAGACGGCACATAGCCACACTGGGGGATCGGCCAAGAATACGGGTGGCAAAGGTTGCTATTCACCTGTACATACTAAAGGCAAAATAAAAGCACACGGGAGAGCAACACCGGGGGAGTCTACCACAAGGAGGGCAGGGGGTGAAAAAAGATATGAGTTTGGATTGAAGAGAGAGAGAGAAAGAAAAAAATGAAGTGAATAATTCAAAATGTAATAAAGCATAGAAAAGAAAATACTGTAAGCTTTAGCAAGGCAGTCGATGAGATTCCAGCAAGAAATTTTGAACAGCGTCACAAACAGGCCTGTGGCTGAACCCAAGCGTGGTGGCACCAAATGATAGCAAGAGTGGGATGCTTAAACTAAGGCCAAGATGCTGTAAGGGCAACTCCAGCAGTCTTCTCAATGAGGTGAAACGACGACAATGGAGCCAAAAATGATCGATAGATTCAGGCTCACGGCAAAATGCACAGAGGGGAGATAGCGCCAAACCAGGCCTGTGCAGTAGGACATTTAGAGGGGGGTTACGGCAGTGCAACCTCGTCAGAGATACTACTAGCTGCCGAGATCGACAAATTTTCCTGCTCCGGGAATATCGCAGATGCTGACATTCCGCCGATGTTAAAAGTGCTGTGTCTTGCGCGCTTAATAACGCTCGTCGCCGGAACCTAGATGCTGTGATATACTCCATAGCCGGGATGATGGGCAACACGGGGCCGCCTAGGGAAGCCTTTGCGAGGTTATCCGCGATCTCATTTACTGTCACGCTGCTGTGACCGGGTACCCATATCAAATGAACAAGGCTAAAATGCGAATGAAGAAGCGATAAAAAAGTGGTTAAAGTGGGACAGTCAACATGCGATGCGAGGGACGAACACAAAGATAAAGAATCGGTAATGACTGCCATTGCAGTAATAGAAGGGCCTAGCTTGCGCAGAGCAAGTACTACTGCCAGAAACTCTGCTTGAAAAATAGGGGTGAAATCCGGAAGGCGCAGCGAAAAGGACCAGTCTAAACTCGGACAGAAAATTCCCACACATGCCTTTTCTTTGCATTGAGAGGCGTCGGTTGCTATTGCAATTTTTGTAGGTAGGGACCTTAAATTATCTACTAATAGTCCATTTAGAATACGGGGGGGGGGGGTAAAAGTTTCGCGTTTTGGGGGAAAATGTTGTCGAAAAAAATGTGGACAGAGGACCCACTGCTTAGTGCTGGAAGGATGTTAAAAATTTGCACGTTTAAAGGCTCAGGTAGTCTTTGCACGAACACAACCTGTGGGGTATGAAAATGAGGCCAGTGGACACCAAAAAAGGAGGTCGGCTGGCAACAGAAAATGCTTTGCGAACGGTGAAAATGGGATTCATAGATTTTGAGGTAAGTCTGCACAGTTAGAAAGTGAAGTCGGGATAAAAGAGGGGGAATGCGGGCTTCAAGGTAAGCGCATTGGTAGCCACAAATTAAGGCACATCCGAAGCACCTCCCACTCCAAAAGGATGTGAGGACGAAGTTTGTATGAAGCCGAGCCTGAAAACAACACAGAGCCAAATTCTAAAATTGGCCTGACATACATTATGTAAATCATTAGTAGCGTATCCCTGCGCATAACGTACCTGTGACTGCATAACCTGCGTAACATGCCTGCGGCACGAGTCCCTTTCATAGCAACATGGTCAATGTGAGGCCGCAAGGTGAGTTTGTCGTCATAAATGACGCCTAGGTATTTTAGGGATTGAACCTGGGGTATTGGTTGAAATTCACATGTAAGAGAGACCACAACAGGATCCTGTAGAGGAAAAACAAGGACGGCGCACTTGTTAACATCTAACGTCAGGTGTAAACTGCTCAACCAGTGCTCAAGAGAACTCAAATACGAACGCAATTGGTCATAGAGGGAATGTATATCAGGCGCAGCCGCAAAAAATGCAATGTCGTCCGCATAGACGTAAGTGCGAACATGGTGGTGTAGAGGAATGGAGCTCAGCAGAATATTAAACAGCACAGGCGAAAGGACAGCTCCTTACGGAACACCTCTCGTCTTTTTGTACATCTCGGAATGTACACCATTATACGTAGACGCAGAAGAATTCCCTGTTATAGAGAAATGCAGATATCCAAGTAACTAAATATTCCGGAAACTGAAGGGACTGTAACCTATCTATTAGGATGGAATGCTCTACACTGTTGTAAGCTTTAGAGATGTCCAGCGTAACCAAAGCAGCGTACAGGCGTTGACGACGAGCGAGGAGAATACGACTCTCAAGATCTACATGTGCATTCCATATCGAACATCGTGGCCGGAAGCCGAGTTGACACGGGATGAGAATAGTTCTGCGGTCCACGAAGGCAAAAACCCGAATTAGTAACACCATTTCTATTAATTTTACCATGTTTGATGTTAAAGAAATTGGCCTAATATTTTCCAATTCATAGCCACCACCCTGGTTTTTAAGTAAAGGGATCACCTTGACCAGCTTCCATTCAGAAGGACTCCAAGCGTGTTTGATAGAATAGTTGACCAGGTGTAACAAGGAGTCGGGAGACTCCTCAAATGGAATGTTGAGCATCTTTGACGTGACACCATCAGGACCAGGAGCAGAAGCTGGTAATCTCTGAACAATTTGAGAAAGCTCCGATAGATTAACTTTAGAGAAATAATTATTTGGCGTCACTGGCGCAAAGAACATGGGACGTAAACGTAATAGAAACCAGAACCGCTTATGCAGGCCCGCGGCAATTGATTCAACCGCCTCGATAGCTTCCTTAGGTGACGTAACTATTGATTGTAAATTACGAGAGGGCAGGACCTGTTTTCTAGACCGTAAAAAGCCAAATAGTGCACGTCGGTTGCCCGACTTTGAAAGATAATCGAAATGTTCTGAGTCATATTTCTCTTTCGCAGGAGAAACTGTGCGTTTAAAGGTGGCTGCTGTGAATTTATAATCATTCCAGTTATTTGGGCATTGGTTATAAAGAAGCTTTTTCCGTGCTGCCTTCCTTTGCCTGTAATCCCTCGTACAGTCCGCATTCCACCAATGATTAGAGGAATTCCCTTTTGAGGGCCGCACCAGGAACTCCGACTTTTTACGGCATTCCTCTATAGCCAGGCATATGCTTGTTGACTGGTGGTCTTCGGCGATGTTAGAAACTGACGCAAGGGCAGAGCGCACCATCGTCTGAAATTTGTCATAATTAACACGCGACCGCAACGGACAAGACGTAAGAGTTACACGACAGATGATATCAAAACGAATAGGTATATGGTCACTCGAGGTGCCGGAATCAACAGTCGACCAATTCGTTACGCCAATTCCAGGACTGCTGAATGTAAGATCTAAAACAGATCTAGACTCAGCGCGAATGTAAGTGGCCGATCCAGAATTTGAACACATAAGGCTGTTATCAGAAACCCAGTCCCAAAGGCGCTTCTCACATAGATTTGTACGATAGCCCCACGACACATGGTGTGAATTGAAATCCCCAGCCATGAGAACTGGGTTTCTACAGCTAGCGAGAAGCGAATCCAGAGGTCTAGTATCCTGTACTTCATAGGGGAAATAAACATTTACTAAGGAAAATCGAGAGCACCCAGGAAGAACAAAGTCTAATGCCAATATCTCACAGTCAGGGGACATTTGCTGAAAAGATACCTTAGCCCTGTGGCAAAGTTTTGAAGAAACTAAAGTTAGCAAATAGCAAAACCCCTCCTCGTGACTGGCTATCTAGACGAAATGAACGGTAATTTTTAAAATGAAAAAGTTTGTCGGCTGAAAGCCACGTTTCTTGAAGAATTATGAGATCCGTATTAAGCTGGGAAGCAATACAGTGTAAATCTGTTGAAGCTGTAAGAATAGAGCGACAGTTCCACTGTAGAACTCTCAACGACGCTATGTTTGCGAAAGCAGAGCAGCAGCAACTGGCTGCTCTAAAATGGTGTCCTTCGGCTTAGTGCCAAGCTGCTGCTTCTTTGATTTGGCCTGCGGACGCGGAGAAGTAGACGAATGAGATATCGGGGACCCGCTTTGCTTGAGAACCCGCTCATCAGACTCCATCATCTCAGAATCATAGATAATTCCAGCGTCACTTGAAGTACCCGAGGCAAGTACAGTGCTGGGGGCAGTAGTTCGTTTCCGCGGCTGAGATACTTCAGATAGTGTAGAACGGGTAAGAGGAGAGGGAATTACTGTCGACAGAGAGGCCAGACCGGCTTGCACGGCATTGGTAAGCTGGGTTGCGAGAACGTTAGTGAGGCATTCGGAAACACTTGCAGCAATCCCCTCAACCATTTTAGTCATGGACGCCTCCACCGCACACGCAATTGCCTGAGACAGCGTCGAGTCTAACATGACTCCTTGACGAGCGGTCACACCTGCATAGCCGTAGGCCCGTTCCTTAACTACCAATATAGCGTCTTGGCGCGAACAGCGTTTCCTGTCGATAATGTCCAGAATTTGAATCTCCATCGCTCGAGAGGGACAGTTGGAAAAGTTAGCAGCGTGGGCGCCACCGCAAATGCAGCACGTCTCGTTATGCTCAGAGCAGGTGCTCGTAGCATGAACTTCCCCACAGTTACAACAGCGCAAGGTGGATTTGCAACCGCCGGTGCTATGGCCATAGCACCAGCAGCTGTTGCACTGCAGAGGCCTAGACGATAGTTGGTCTACCCGAAAAATTAGAGGCCATGCCTTGGTTTCAGTGAGGCAGCACGTGAAGGCAAAAGTGGCGATCACAGATTCTGTGGGCACCCGCATGTTGCCAACATCCCGGCTACAGCGGTGCACAGAAACGACACCTGCGGCGGACAGAAGATAGAGTCTCTGCTGCAGTCAACGAAGAGTCGACGCCTCGAACAATGCCCTTCGTACAAGCCAAATGTGGAGGGATAAAAGAGCTTACCCGAAGAGACGCAAATGATGAGGAAGCTAGATCTCTGACACAGGCGAGGTCTGACGATCTGAACAGAATCCCGCCGCGTCCAAACTGGCGGACCTCAGAGATGGTCTCATAATGAGAAGTGGCTGACTGGAGCGCAGCCCGAACAACTCCAGGATTGGTCATCTTGATAGCGCCACCATCCTTAGGCACCAGCGCAACAGGTATGCTGCCGACGCCACTGCGCAAAAAAGCCTCCAATGGCAGGACATCAGGGGACAGGGAAGCCGACCAGGAGGAGCTCTCCTGGACGGGAGACTGGGTAGACATACCCCGGACTTACGTCCTCATCGTGTGCTTGATACTCACAAAACGATAAGCGCAAAGGCACAGGGGTTTCTGTGTGGAGTGTGAACGGTCGTTTAATAGGTGAAATATACAGTGGCGAACCACCTGGATTTGGCTGCCATCACGCAGGTATTGTTTGGCTTGTCCGCCCCGGTATAGGGTGAAAGTCTAGAAGTGAATGCAGGGAGGCCATTTAATGTCTACATTATTGATTTTCGGCGTCCGTCTCATGAGCGGTGTTCCTCGCGAGCGCAGTTTTCATAGACCCACGCTGCATCAGAAAAATTCAGGGGGGCACATTGTTGACTTAAAGTGCAGTGAGGCGGAAGCCTTAAGCGCGGTGTTGCTGCTTGTGTCACTGATGTGTGGTTAAGATGTTAAGCGTAGCCTCTAAGAGCGGAACGCGAGAGCGTCTTGCAACGCTACCAGGGAGTCCACAGAACGCCATTGCCCGTTCGGCTCTATGCCTTGCTCGTCGGTTAATTGGTTTTGAGGAAAGGAAACGTATCTGTCTCGCATATCTCGGTGGACACCTGAACCTCGCCGTAAGGGAAGGGAGGAAGATGGGAATTCACTAGACGCGCCTTTGTTTATTAAAAAACCGTAGTGCTGGCATGGCGGAGTGGTTAGCGTGCTCGTCTCGCACTCCGGAGACCATGGTTCAATTCCCCAACTCGACCGATTTCCTAGTAGGTTTTATTTATTTATCTGGTCTGACTATAAAGGTTAATTAGGCTAATTGGTTAATTGACTAAACCCAGTCCCACTTACGTGGAGCATCACTATACCATCGCTTTAATTGGTTGCATGGTTACTAGCCAAAGTGTAATTGGCCCCGTTTGAAATTCGCGCACTGTAACGTCACGACCATTTCGACCAATTGAAAAGCGTGACATCTCTGTCGACAACTCCCGCTTACAACGATGAGGCATTAAAGGCTTCCGCCTTAATAAAGGGCACACAGAGTGAACTTATAAGCGAACACTGTATTAATGGCCACGCATGTGTATGCTGTATACATAGCCTCTTTGGAAGGAATACAGGTTAGACATGCCATGCAGAAGCGCTTGCAGAAAGAAGGTAAAGAAACCGAAGAAGAAGATAGCCTGGATAAAATACATCCATCTTTTCAATAAGCTATCTTTTCAAAGGCTAACAACAACAACTACACGGGCTTTAGCAACAGGAACAACAACAACACGGGCTTATATTGAAGCTCAGGTAGGAAGGACAAATTGTGATTTGAGGCTTAGATAAATCAATAAGAAAAAAGTGCGGCTCACGCAGGGACAGTGGAGGAAATTTGCACTAACTATCGCTTGAAGCCCGCGGCGTTACTACTTCGCTTAAACGCTAGAAAAGACGAGGGCACCGCATGCATCTATGCACTCAGCGATATGCGTTTGAGGCCGCCGCGGTGGCTCCGCGGTTACGGTACTCGGCTCCTGAGCCGAAAGACGCGGGTTGGATCCTGGCAAGAGCAGCCCCATTTCGATGGAGCCGAAGTGCTAGAGGCCCGTGTCCCGTGCCATGTCAGTGCGCGTTACAGAAGCCCAGCTGGTTGAAATTATCAGGAGCCCTGCACTACGTTGTCTTACATAGCCTGAGTGGCTTTGGGACGTTAACACCGCATATACCATAAATTATGTACAATTTCCAGCACCCCTGGCGAAAGAGAAGCATATGCCCGAATAGCGCGGGAGTTTCTACATCCCATGTCAACGAGAGAGAAAAAGCACAGGGCTGGGCAAGAGCCGTTGAAGGTCGACCGGACTCAATCCGGTCTACGACTTTACTGCGCTCAGATAGAACTGCGTTCATTTGAAACACAATGATGTTCATTTTCGCGGCAGGAAGTAGTTTCTTGGCAGTGGAAACGCAGATGAACTGCGGCTGCACCTCCAAAGAACCAAAAAATGTCCTCCATGTGAGCGGGTAATTAAGTCCGCATGAGTCGACTGAGTCCTACCCAACGGCATTCACGTGCACAAAGTTCTCTGATAGGGATGACGCCAGGGATGCGACGCAGACATTTGGAGCGCAGTGGTTCGCCTTCCCGCCGGCAGAAATGTTCTTTTAATAGTAGTCAGACTTCGGTAACAGATGCGGTAGAGCTGTGGGGTTCTTGTCGCCAGAGCACATTCTCGAGTTGGCAATCCAGGCTATGTCATGGAGGTGCGCGTGGTTATTAATACTGGAGAATAATTGCTACCAGCAGCGCGGATTCCGAAATATTAATGTTCATCTTCGTATTTATCAGTGCGGGATAATATGCCCAAGTGCTTGGGAAAATTAAAATTAAAAGTAGTTTGCCGATGACAAAGTCCTAATAATTGATCCTCAGATTTGAGGGGAAATTTTTTCTTCACATTGTTTTCTACGTCCAGCCTAGGTTCCTCTTCTATCGTTTGCCATTCAGAGCACGAAGTGGTAGGCTTGGCAGAAGAATCCGGTGGCCAGGCTAAGAATACCGATGGCAAGACGGACGAAGACGGCGCCTTGCACACGGGGGCCACTGTGCTGCCGCGTCGCTTCTTCACCCACTCGCCAGTTGCAGTCGTTTTGCAGCCACAACGAAGATGGCGCAAACTTCTCGCCCATCACCTCCTGCTGGCGGCCATCCTGCTACAGCCTCCCTGTGACCCCGATCTCCCGCTGACCCTCAACTGTGGTGCACTTGATGTTCTCCTGCTGCGCGGCTTCGTGTGCGAGTTTTTCCCGCTCTTCCAGAAGCACACGGAAGCCAGATGAACAACACGCAGCAGGGGCACCACCAGCGGGGTTTTAGTAGAAGGTGAGGGCGACCAGCGGCAGTCCAGCAGAGAGCCTGCAGCTGGTGCACAAGTTCTTCCTCGTCTTCTCTGACGTCGGGGAGGGCAGACGGCGCAAATGCACCAGACAAGTCACCAGAGTCGTCGTGGGGCGGAAGACTCCAGCAGCATCCTGGGCGAGATCTTGGGGCAGGGTGACGAGTAGTTCTGCGCCTTCGGTGGTGGGGAGGCCTGGTGGCGTAAGCGCTGCTGGTATGCGCACAACGTGGGCTGTCGAGGGACAGGTGACAGCAGTATTATCCTGGGCGAGATCTTCCAGCAGGAATGTCAGTTGTTCTACGCCTTCGGTGGTGCTCACGGTAGATGGCAAAAGCTCACCAGGCACCTCCAGAACGGGGCTTGTCGCAGTTGTGGGGAGCCGGCTGGCAGCATAGTCGAGAATCAAGAGGACGATGCGTTCACCCTCGCCGCGATGACGGTGCAGGCCGTGTGCAACGGGCACAGTTGCGTCTCGGGTGTTTATGACGATGACGTGGTGCCCGGTATCGACTCCAGTTTCGACCAGATGTTCATGCTGACCAGCGCGCTCGTCTGTATCGTCAGGAATAGACAATTCGGTTTGGTGGAGCGTGGCAACGGGCTGGGTCTGGGCAGAACTGCGGTGGCGCTCGAGAGTCTGGAGGAGCAGTGGAACGCTCTTCGGAGCACCGTATAGGAGAGGAACGCTGGTTACCTCTGCATGGAATCCCCGCGTCCCGTCATAGACGTCCATCCACTGGCCAACTAGCCAGCGTCCGCTGGGCGCGAGCAAGTATCTCCAAGGCGACCGCTGTTGATGTCCCTCGTCCTCGTTAGGCTGGTGCGCCCTCGAAGAGTGCACGACAGCAGTCTCCAGAAGTGTAGGGACGCTTCCCATGCGGGCGCAACCTCGGGCTCCCGGGCTGTGCCAAGGTCCGATGGGAAGGGCTCCGTGGCTGTTCGAAGTGGCGGTGCAGCACTCCCTGAAGGCCACTGGCGCTGTCCGCGCGCGCTGAGGCATCATCTCGTTGTCCTAGACTCAGAGGCTGCCGTGGGAGACTTCTGTCGCTGAAGGCAGCTTAGATTCAAGGCTTCGCGGTTTGCAGAGTCAGTTCCAAACAGGCGTGGCACGTTCGTTCGGTGGCTTGCGCCGAAAGCGGCTCGAGGACAAGTAGTCGCGTGGTGCGCGATAGCTCGTCCTTCTTTTTTGCGGTATTCGCTAAAAAGGGGTCAATAGGGAGTTTCTGTGTGAACTGTGAACGGCCGTTTAATAGGTGAAATATACAGTGGCGAACCACCTAGATTTGACTGCCATTGCGCAAGTATTGTTGTGGCTTGTTTGCCCCGGCATAGGGTGAAAGTCTGGAAGTGAATGCAGGAATACCATTTAATGTCTACATTCATCATTTTCGGCGTCCGTCACATGCGTGGTGTTCTTCGCGAGCGCAGTTTTCATAGACCCACGCTGCATCAGTGAACTTATAAGCGCGCACAGTATACATAGCCGCTTGGGTAGGAATACAGGTTAGATATGCCATGCAGGGGGGCTTGCAGAAGGAAGGTAAAGAAAACGAAGAAGATGCCCTGTATCGTTGTCTTCAGGCTTACCTCAATGCACTCAAGGTTTGGCTTAATAATATTAATCTGGTATTAAATGTGCATAAAAGTTAAAGTGTTAGTTTTTCAATCCAATATGCCTTTATATATATCGTTACACTATCGCTCGGACAACATACCACTGGTGGAATCTTTGCGGTATCAAGGCGTAATTTATGATGCCAGTATGGATTGGCGGCCCCACATCAAGAATAACGTTGAGGAGAGCGTGCACTCGGTCGGCTACTTCGAATAAGTAATAGGAAATTTGGCATGCGACGGGACACGCTCCTAATCCTTTACAAAACCTATGTCAGACCCATTCTGGAATTTGGCTGCATACTCTTTTGTGGTTCCCCTAAATACAAGCTTCGTCCCTTGCTGCTGCTAGAGAGGCGCGCACTGCGCCTCTGCCTTGGTCTCCCTCAATCTGTTTGCACTGCAGTTGTTTGGTTTGGTTTATTGGGGTTTAACGTCCCAAAGCGACTGAGGCTATGAGAGACGCCGTAGTGAAGGGCTCCGGAAATTTCGACCACCTGGGGTTCTTTAACGTGCACTGACATCGCACAGTACATGGGCCTCTACAATTTCGCCTTCATCGAAATTCAGCCACTGCGGCCGGGATCGAACCCGCGTCTTTCGGGTCAGTAGCCGAGCGCCGAAACCACTGAGCCACCGCGGCGGGTCCCCCCTGTAGTTGTGTACCTGGAGGCTCGTATTCCTGACATTAACTCCTGTTTTAAGCTATTAACTGTCAGGTCTTTCTTGCAGGCATTTGAGTCTGCTCCTGGTGTGCCATTTTTGTTTCCCACCCGGCTGTCTTTCTTAGTCATTGGCCAAGGTTCCGCCTCCCTCAAGTCGTTTTTACTCAAAACCTTTTATCGATCATTGGCGTCGATCTCAGTTTTGTGCATACAGTAGGTTCTGCAACGTACCCTGTAGATATTGCATTTGACTATATTTTCCAACCTAATGCAAAGCATCTGCCTTCCAGGGCACCAATTAGTCTCCTCTAAGAATACCTTGGTACTTTCCCCTACCACACTGTGATTGCTACTGATGCGTCCGGATCTGGCCATAAGGCAGCGGCTGGCATTTTTTCAGAGGCTCTCTCTTGGAGTTGCTCGGTTCGAGTCTCGGATTACACTCCCATATTTCTAGCGGAATTTATGGCTCTTGGGCTGGCTGCTTTAAAGATTCCCGCCAATGTCTGCCAGGTGATATTCCTCTCAGATTTCCTCTCTGTTTTCTTGGCACTGGAGTCCAAACGGGACGGTCTCTTGAGCCGCTGACTGCAGTCTTTCCTTCCTGGATGGGTGAAAAAGGTGCGCTTCGTTTGGATCCCAGGTCACTGAGGCATTGTTCAAAACGATGCAGCAGACTTCTTAGCAAAATCAGCTCTCAATGCACCGGTCCCTAATCTCATCATTTTCGGAATGTCTCGCTTTCAGTATATTACCACCCTGTGCAACGATCCCTTGCACTCTACCGTTGAGTACCAACTTCTCAACTACCCCGCATGTAAATCCCGGCAGTGTGAGGTAGCGATTACCCTCATGCTGTGCAGAATCCCTCGCTTAAATCTTTACTTTTGCAGATGCGGGTTCAGTCTCTCAATCCTTTGCCCGCATTGTGGAGGCGTGGAAACATTGGAGCATTTCCTACTCTGCTGCCGGAGCTTTGCGCATGAGAGAAGGACGTATCTAGAAATTCCGATTACTCGAATGGGACTCACTTTCACAGAAAAGATCACAGAGGCAAGCTAGACCACCGGAACGCTTGGGCTACACAAGGAACTTTGAACAAGTCCGCAAGTGACGGCGAAAGTTTTTCAAGTGAATTATTCATTGAGGAGGGGGATGTATCATATCTGCTTGTGTGCGCATATTTATCTTTGCTTCCGAGCACACCCGTGCCGACGTTTCCTACAGTACTACCCTCTACCCTCAACCTAACCTCTCGCCCAACGTGGCTTTATATACGGTGCAATAAACCACTGCTGGCATTCGTTCCCTCGACACGTACTGGCGTGCATCACTCGGTCAGTCACCATGATTGATGCAGGTTCCTCTTCTTCTCTCCTTCGGTGCTAGCGCCAGAGGTTTCGCTTAGCTCCAAGTTTGCGATTACCTGCACAATTACATAATTGCTACCGGCAGATTCCTTTTTAATGGTATCCAAAATTTCCGCATTGCAAAATCTCTGCAATTTTTTCTTGTAACAAACTGCGAATCTTTTCCATTTACTTTTTTTTCCATTAATTTTTATTTTTATTTATTTTATTTTTTCTTTTAATTTATGATTCCTTCTTTAATTCCTCTGAATTTTTACCCAAAGTTACATCATTAGCTTGACAATCAAATTTAAACCATTAGCTTGGCCCCAGTTTATCTTCCTTGGCTCTCCTCACTGAACCCTGGCCAATCCCCCATCGTGGGTATGTGCCAAGCCACCAAAGCAACAACAACAACAACAACGTGGGCTTTAACAACACCACCAACGACATGGGCTGCTATTGGTTATCCGTTAAGGACAAATTTTAATTAGCGGATTAGATAAATCAATTAGAAAAAGAGCCGCTCCCGCAAGGAGGACAGCGGAGGAAATTTGCACTAACTATCGCTTGAAGCCCGCTGCCTCTCCTAGTTATAGGTCGCACTTAGCATTACTACTTCGCTTAAACGCTAGAAAAGATGAGGGCACCGCATGCATCTGCACTCAGCGATATGCGTTTGAGGCCGCCGCGGTGGCTCAGCGGTTACGGTACTCGGCTCATGACCCGAAAGACGCGGGTTCGATCCCGGCCGCGGCGGCCACATTTCGATGGAGGCGAAATGCTAGGGGCCCGTGTCCTGTGCCATGTCAGTGGGCGTTAAAGAAGCCCAGCTGGTTGAAATTAACAGGAACCCTGCACTATGTTGTCTTACATAGCCTGAGTGGCTTTGGGACGTTAACCCCGCACAAACAATGAATTGTGTACATTTTCCAGTACCCCTGGCGAAAGAGAAGCATATGCCCGAATAACGCGGGAGTTGCTACATCTCATGTCTAAGAGAGAGAAAAAACACAGGGCTGGCAAGAGCCGGTGAAGGTCGACCGGACTGAATCCGGTCTACGAATTTACGGCGCTCAGATAAAACTGCGTTCATAAGAAACGCAATGATGTTCCTTTTCGCGGCAGGAAGTAGTTTCTTGGCAGTGGAAACGCAGTTGAACTGCGACTGCGCCTTCAAAACACCAAAAAATGTCCTCCATGTGAGCGGGTATGTCCGCATGAGTCCGCTGAGCCCTACCCAACGGCATTAACGTGCACAAAGTTTCCTGACAGGGGTGACGCCAGGGACGCAACGCAGATGGTTGAAGCGCAGTGGTTCGCCTTCCCGCTGGCAGAAATGTTCTTTTAATAGTAGTCAGACTTCGGTAACAGATGCGGTAGAGCTGTGGGGTTCTTGTCGCCAGAGCACATTCTCGAGTTGGCAATCCAGGCTATGTCATGGAGGTGCGCGTGGTTATTAATACTGGATAATAATTGCTACGGATAGCGCGGATTTCAAAATATGTATATTCATCGCCGTATTTATCAGTTTGGGTAAATGTGCCCATCTGCTTAGGAAAATTAAACTTCAAAGTAGTTTGCCGATGACAAAGTCCTAATAATTGGTCCTCAGATATGAGGGGACATTATTTCTTCACATTTTTTTTTCCACGTCCAGCCGAGGTTCCTCTGCTATCGCTTGCCATTCAGAGCAGGAAGTGACAGGCTTGGCAGAAGACTCCGGTGGCCAGGCTAAGAATGCCGATGGCAAGACGGACGAAGACGGCGCCTTGCACACGGGGACCACTGTGCTGCCGCTCACTCCTTCATCCGCTCGCCAGTTGCCGTCGTCTCGCAGCCACAACGAAGGTGACGCAAACTTCTTGCTCACCACGTCCTGCTGGCAGCCATCCTGGTGCAGCCTGCCTTTGACCCCGATCTTCCGCTGACCCTCAACTGGGGTGCACTTGATGTTCTCCTGCTGCGCGGCTTCGTGTGCGAGTTTCCCCCGCTCTTCCAGAAGAAAACAGAAGCGAGATGAACAACGCGCAGCAGGTGCACCACCAGCGGGGTTCTGTCAGAAGGTCAGGGAGACCAGCGGCAGTCCAGCAGAGAGCCTGCAGCTGGTGCACAAGTTCTTCCTCGTCTTCTCTGACGTCGGGGAGGGCAGACGGCGCAAGGGCATCAGCCAAGTCACCAGAGTCGTCGTGGGGCGGAAGACTCCAGTAGCATCCTGAGCTAGATCTTGGGGCAGGATGGCGAGTCCTTCTGCGCCATCGGTGGCGGGGAGGCCTGGTGGCGTAAGCGCTGCTGGTATGCGCACAACATGGGGTATCCAAGGGCAGGTGACAGCAGTATTATCCGGGGCAAGATCTTCCACCAGGACTGTCAGTTGTTCTACGCCTTCGATGGTGCTCACGGTAGATGGCAAAAGCTCACCAGGTACCTCCAGAACGGGGCTTGTCGCAGTTGTGGAGAGCCGACTGGCAGCGTAGTCGAGGATCAAGAGGACGATGCGTTCACCCTCGTCGCGATGACGGTGCAGGCCGTGTGCAACGGGCACAGTTGCGTCTCGGGTGTTTATGACGATGACGTGGTGCCCGGTATCGACTCCAGTTTCGACCAGATGTTCATGCTGACCAGCGCGCTCGTCTGTATCGTCAGGAATAGACAATTCGGTTCGGTGGAACGTGGCATCTGGCTGGTTCTTGGCAGAATCGCGGCGCCGATTCAGAGTCTGGAGGAACAGTTGGACGCTCTTCGGAGCACCGTAAAGAAGAGTAACGCTCGTTACCTGTGCCTGGAATTCCCGCGCCCTGTCGTAGACGTCCATCCATTGGCCATCTAGCCAGGGTCCACCGGACGCAAGCAAGCATCTCCAAAGCGACCGCGGTCGATGCCTCTCCTCCTCGTCAGACTGATGCGCCGTCGGAGAGCGCACGACAGTAGCCTTCAGAAGAGTAAGGATGCTTGGCATGCGGACACAACCTCGGGCTCCCGAGCTGTGCCGAGGCCCGATGAGAAGGGCTCCGTGGCTGCTCGAAGTGGTGGCGCAGCCCGGCCTGAAGGCCGCTGGCGCCGTCTGCTTCCGTTTGGCCAAGCGCTGCGGCATCAACTCTTTGTCCTAGACTCAGAGGCCGCCCGGGAAGACTTCGGTCACTGAAGGCAGCTTAGATTGAAGGCTTCGGGGTCTGCAGAGTCAGTTCCACGCGGGCGTGGCACGTTCGTTCGGTGGCTTGCACCAACTCGAGGACACGCAGTCGCGTGGTGCTCGATAATGATGATGATAATGGCACATTATCTGGCTTAATGGCACATACCCACGGCGGGGGATGGCCAGGGTGCATAGCGGTTACAAACGCTCTCTTGTGCAAGGTGCATTTGGATAATTTTGGGACTGGAATTTGTCGAAAAAATGTACGGAAATGAAAAGCAGTGAAAAGCAGTGAATTCTCATTCTAGCAGAGGAATCTACCTGATGTAGTTATATAGTAATGAATGGAATCGCACACTGGTTTGAGGGCATATCCCTTAGCGCTTCCCCGAGGGATAGGAGAATCTGAATAGATAGAGGAAGTTCGTGTCTAGCGAGGGGGATCTCCAAGTAAATTCTACGGAGAGCACCGAACCGCCCGCAGAAGCAGAAAAAGTGATCTATGGACTCAATTTCGCTACAAGACTCACAAAGATTGGTCATAGATAACCCAGATGGACGTAAATAAAGATTTAGCTGCGGTATCCTGCAGCACAAGAGGGTCACGCGGACACCTCATATTGCCTTGAACTGCACATCCACACACTCCAATGAAATGCCAGGTGTTGAAAATCCGCTGCAGCAAGGAGAGGCTCATACCTCAAGGAGTGGAGACGCTTAACTCACTGAAAGCGGGCTATAGTCAAGCAGACTGTATTCGGGACGAACGGGACAATAGGTCCACCAAGGGCGCACTTTGCTAAAAAATCAACCCTCTCATTAGAAACAATGCCGCAGTGCCCAGGGAGCCAGTGAAAGCGTACTTCTGTAATATGTGGATGAATAAAAAATGAAAGGGAACGGCTCATAGGAGTATCCCTCGAATTTTCAAGCGCTGTCAAAACGGAAAGGCTGTCTGAAAGTATTATAACCTGAGAGATACTGCAGGGAAGCCTTGTTAAGGCCAACTCAATGTCCAGAATTTCAGCGACAAAAATAGGGGCATAGTCAAGGGCCCGAAATGAATAATTCGATTCAAGAGCCCTTGAGTAAATTAGCTGGATTTTCATTTTGCTGGGAGGCGTCTGTAAGAATGGCAATATGGTTGGGAATATTATCTGGGTACTCCTCTGTAAGCTCATTTAACATATTGGCAGGCAGATTCTTAGTATTCTTTGGGAGCGAGTTTTCAAAGGAGACTGCCGTATTAGCCCGTCCGTGGTTATCTTGTACTAAGGAATTTATTAGTACAGAAATTTTGGACAGCAGGGAATTAGTGAACAGAACCTGAGGGCGCTTATACCGAGGCCATACAGTACCAAAGAAGAGAGTTGGGTTCGTTGTAAATATGTGTGGTTAGCCGGAACAGGCTCCACCCCATAAATCGCTAAATAAAGCTGAGCAAGTCGTTTGCCGACGGATTCAGACGGACACTTTTCCGAACCGCCGCCGCGGTGGCTCAGTGGTTATGGTGCTCGGCTGCTGACCCGAAAGACGCGGGTTCGATCCCGGCCGCGGCGGTTGAATTTCTTTGGAGGAGAAATTCTAGAGGCCCGTGTAGTATGCGATGTCAGAGCATGTTAAATAACCCCAGGTGGTCGAAATTTCCGGAGCCCTCCACTACGGCTTCGCTCATAGCCTTAGTCGCTTTGGGACGTTAAACCACATAAACCAAACCGACCAAATTTAAGTTTTCCGAACCCTTACCTGTATTCCTTCATGCGCCCAGGGGACTATCATTCGTCCTGCAAATTATGCCAACACCCTAATGCGGATGTTTATCACATACTTAGGGCTTGCCCTAATACTCCAACTCCCCCTTTTCTGAGACTCGACGACCAGGAGAGATGGGAGGCCGTGCTGCACAGCTCACAGCCGGAGGTTCAGCTCCGGATGGTGACCTGGGCCACAGAGATCGCCAGGGCCCATGGGCTGCTGGCCACCTAGCGCGATGCTGCTGGCCACCTAGGGCCCACCTGTTCCTGCAACCCCCTTATCCTTATCCGCACCCTCACTGGCTTCCTTTTAAGGGATGCTTAATAAAAGTTTTTCCGCCTCCTCCTGCTCCAAAGACTTAAAAACGTCCGCACAGTGAGAAGCTGAATCCGGGAATTTAGATGAGGTATCCACGCTTCCAAGTACAACGCAGCATTCGCCACTGTTTTAGGCAGACCTAAGCAAAGGCGCAGAGCACGTCGCTCCATAACAAACAGGGTTTCAGTATAGTACCTTGGGCACCCAGAAAATAGAACGGAGCCGAATGCAAGTATTGGCCTTACATACGCCTTATAAAGAAGGAGCAGAGTGTCCAGACGCTTACCGAATTTTTTGTTTCTGATCCCTCACCAACCGGCCAGGCGCACGCTCACATTTAAGCGCTATGCTTCTAATGTCGGGCCTCCAGTCTAAATGCGGGTCGTATATTATACCCAAGTATTTTATAGAATCAATATGCGTGATTTGGGCAGAGTGATACGACAATGAAATGTAAATAGGGGATGCCTGAGCGAAAACAAGGACGGCACATTTGTTGATATTTAAAGTTAACTTCAGGCTGTCCAGCCAAACTTCCAGCGCTTTTAAATACTCTTGCAGCAGTTGATACAGGATTTGAATATCTTTGGCAGAAGCGACAAAGCAATGTCATCCGCATGGACATGAACTTTGATGACCGAGTGTGGGATATCACGCATTAGTATGTTAAACAATAACGGCGAAAGAACGGAGCCTTGTAGAACACCTCTAGAGTGGGCGTATGTGTTTGAAGTCAACGTACCCTTAGAGCAAAAGAATGATATATTCCATACGAATTTTTTACGAACAAAGGAGGTTGTAGATCAGCTAGTTTATGATGCAAAATGCTGTGTTCAACGCTGTCATACGCCTTTACAATATCTAAAGTAATCAGAGCTGATACCCCTTTTTGCCTCATAGCAACCTTAATACGGCTCTCGAAGTCCATGTGCGCAGTACAAATCGAACACCCACGGGGGAAACCAATCTCAGTCTCGCTAAAGCCTTGAAGGGTCAGAACATGACTAATGAGGCGGCCGAAGACTACCCATTCTACAAGTTTAACCAAATTTGATGTGAGAGCAATCGGCCGAATATTTTCGAGATCATAACCGCTCCCCTGCTCTTTTAGCAATAAAATAATTTTCGCTCTTTTTCAGCTTTGTGGAGCCCAGGCTTTTTCCAAAGACCAATTCACAGTCTGCAAGAGGCACGGGGTAAAGTCTTGCCTTAGTATTTTCAGCATGCCAACTGTTACTCCGTCAACCGCAGGGACAGCAGACTGCAGGCAATTAACTACCGACACTAAATCAGATGTAGAGACCTCAGTGAAGTCTGCATCCAAATGAAATTTGGTTGAAGGAAAGGCAGTGCGAGCTTGAAAACGCGCAGCAAGGTCTTTAGATATGGACTCCAGTTGATCTTTTTCGTCCCGAGGGGGCAATACTGTGGACTGAGAGATATGAGAGGAGGGCAACATGGTAGTACGTTCCATGTATCTGCAGAGAGACTTCCGGTTGACTGGGTTAGACAAATAGGTGTTCAGATTGGCATTGTAATTATCCGTAGCCTTAGATATCGTTCTTTTAAAAGAAACTACAAAGAATTTGTAATTTATACAGCCCTTTGGGCACTGGTTATGCCCTAGGCTCTTCCATGTGGCTTTCCTCTGACGATAGGCTTTTTTCGCATTCTTCATTACGCCAGCCCGAAGGAGTCTTATTTTTAACGGCTGACTGAACTGCAAAGACAGATCGCTTAGTGGCGTCTATGACAGAGGTTAATACTTGAGGACCCCGGTCAGATTTATCCGAGGGGACAACAGACGAGAAGGATTCACCTAAAAGTTTCTTGAACAGGGTATTATTGATAAATTTTTGTGCGGAACCAATGGCCCTAAGCGGACTTCACGCAATGGTGAAAGCGATTGGGTAGTGATCAATTGACGAACCGTAGTAAATTTTAGACGACGAAGATACCCCAATATCATTGACAGCTCAAGTTAAATCAATAGATGATTGGGAATTTGCGCTCATGTAATTTATGGCGCGGCTGTTGTAACTGCACACATCAATTACTGACATCCAAGACCAAAGTAAATGTCCGCTATATTTTGTTCTGAGACCACGAATAACACGATGCGAATTGAAGTTCCCAGCCAGAACAATTATTTTGTTGTTCCGCAGTAAAGCATCTAGCCCATCCGCCTCACGGGCACCTGCGGGGAAGTAGATTTTTGCCACTGTAACAGGGGCCCACTGCGCAACAAGGGTTTCAGCTGCAAGTATGTCAATCAGGGCGCATAAATTTATAAGGCACTTTAGTACGATGAAAGGGTTTCATTGAAACTAGTTTTAACAAGCCACCCCCCCCCCCCCCTGCCCTTTGGGCGATCAGTTCTAAAAACATAGAAATTTTTAATTGTGAATGCTCGATTAGGGGTGAGCCACGATTCGTGTAGTAAAATAACGTCTGGAGTATGTTTAAGAACAAGCTGCTGTAAGTCGTGGAATGAAGATGAGATAGAGCGACAATTGCACTGGAGTACAAATATTCCCGCCATGATTGTAAATTGTAAATCGGTTTTTGAGGAAAGGAAATGGAGCAGTATCTGTCTCACATATCTCGGTGAACACCTGAACCGCGCCGTAAGGGAAGGGAGGAAGGTGGGAGCGAAAAAAAAGACACATAGAAAGAGGTGCCTCCCGCCATGATTATTGTTTTAAAAATGAGGCAGCAGCAGCCTCTTTCAACCCACCTCATTTCTTTAAAATTCCAGGCTAATCTTTCTTAGTATTGTCAGAGGCGAAGGGGAAGCACGGCGCTTCTGATATGAGATGTCATTTCAATATCTGACTGACAGGAGTTAGGCAGACTGGTTCAGAGTCATTGACACCTACAGGCGTGGAGGCAGAAGAGGTGGTTGGTTGAATATTATCAACAGCTGCATAGGAGGGAGGATAGGGTACCTTAAGCTGATCAAGTAGCCTGTGCCGATATGACCTGTGACAGGGCATCGCTGAACGTACTGATCATGCGGTCAAGTACACCAGCAACAGCCTTCTCCACCGCCGCAACAACCGACTTAGTTAAGCTTGCCTCCACGTCAGCAGTGGTCGTGCGGACAATACTTGCGTACGAGCTCTGTCTTCTGTCAAGCAGGACATAAGCATCCACGTGCGACCATCTGTCCAGCTGAATAATGTCCAAGACACTCTGTTCATCGGCACGCTTCGGGCAGGTGGGATCGTCAAATGTGTGACGATCCCACACAGTTGACGATCACAGCCGTAAACGCGCCAGCGCGTTGCCGATTAGCATTATTTGACACTGTGATTTGCTACGGCGCATGCGCAACTGGCGAGAACGGCGGCGGCGCGCCAGCTGTGCGCCGTGTGACGTCACTGCTCCTCGCGCATGCGCAGTATGGCCTTTCGTCAGTTCCGCGAAGTGGCTCGGCGACTCGCGTAGTGTTGTTTTCGCAACAATATGCGGCTGGTCTTCTTCGATCAGTCAGCGCATTCCACCGCGCAACAAAGCGACAGTATTGAGAAAAACACCGCAAATTGTCGCTACACGAAACAAAATACGCTGCACCTCGCCGCCAGCAGTAGAATGTTTTGCCAACTCCGTCAAGACACGGCCTTCGCCCCTCCTTCAAAATCTCATCCTTGACGTAAGCCAGGAGTGGTCAATTCCAATTAACGGAGGCACTTGCCAGCTACCTGCGATCTCAACGTATAACTCTCGGACAGCTTTTTGTGGCTATGCAGCCAAGGCTAGGCAGGAAAGGGAAGGAGGCGCGCCTTTGTTCACGAACTGGGGGTTATGGGTTGTCATTTGTTCGGATTTGGAGTGCGGCAGCATGGAGTGGGAGATGGTGCAGGCTTGCTCAGGCTAAGATAGGCCACTGCCCGTGGCGATGGGACAAAGCGCCGAACCCCTTTTTTTTCTGCCTAGCCTTGGCTACATAGTCACAGAGACGCCATTGGCTTTGAGAGGTGCTTGCATCTTCGTTCTTCAGTCGTCAAGACTGCAGCCTAAACGGTCGCTCGATGGACATTTCCTGGGCGTGAGCGAAGAGCGCCTACGCACGGGCGTACGCCGGAGCCGGTAAAGCCCCACCTCGATGGACACTTCCGAGGCGTACGGCCCCTTCACTGATTTTAATAAATGTTTACCAACCAACCAACCTACGCGCACGGGCTTACGCTGGAGCCTGTTTGCGAATGCGCGAGCGCGGCGCAGATATCTCTACTACATGTCAGATATCGGCGCCTGCGCACGGGTGCTGGCGCACGCGTCGGAGGCGGGGTGTGGTTTACAGCAATCGGAGGACTGCAGGGCACTCGGTGATTTTTATTGCGAAAGCAATACTGCTAGCGGTTTGTGCCTTCAGCGTGGCGCGGCGGTAGTTACCATTGACCTTTAGCTTGACCTCTGTTGTGACGTCACACCAGCTGCGAAAAACCAGGGCCCCAGCTCGCGCTGTCTGTGTGGAGCGGCGGTAGCTACCAACAGCGGTGAGCCTCGCGATCCTCCGCTAGGGGCGCTACAGCCGGAGTGACTTCACACCAGCTGCGATAAACCAGGGCCCCAGCTCGCGCCGTCAGTGTGGAGCGGCGGTAACTACCAACGGCGGTGAGCCTCGCGCTCCTCCGCTAGGGGCGCTACAGCCGGAGTGACGTCACACCAGCTGCGATAAACCAGGGCCCCAGCTCGCGCCGTCAGTGTGGAGCGGCGGTAGCTACCAACAGCGGTGAAGGCACCCTAACAGCGGTGAGCGGTTGTAGCGCCCCCTAGCGGTAGGTGCGCGAGGCTCACCGCTTTACGGTGCGGTTCGGGTGTCCACCGAGATGACAGAGAATTACTGCGCCATTTCCTTTCCTCAAAAAGCCTTGCGTTCAAAGGGCAAGGCATCGCGTTGGACGGGTGGTGGCGTTCCTCCGTTCCTGTACGGTGCGGTTCGGGTGTCCACCGAGATGACAGAATTACTGCGCAATTTCCTTTCCTCAAAAAGCGTCGCGTTCAAAGGGCAAGGCATCGCGCCGAACGGGTGGTGGCGTTCCGTGGACTGCCTGGCAGCGCTACAACACGCTGTCGCGTTCCACTCCTAAAGGAGAAGCTTAAGCGTCATTAACTAACTTTGATAACATAACCCTTACTAAGTGCACCATCAAGACGCACCACCAGCCAACCTAGGCACAGCCAGGGGAAATTGCTTTCGCAATTACCGGGCTTAACCAAGCTAAGCCTCAGCCAATTTTTTTCTTCATGGCTTGAAGCTTTTTCAGGTTCCCCCAACTTTCTTCGCGGTTCAAGACCCCTCCCAGGCTCTTTTCATCCCGGCATGGAATCCTTTCAGATCCCCAAACTCTTTTCTTCGCAGCTTGACATTCTTTCAGTGTGCTTGTGAGGGGGAACGAGCCAGCACCAGGAACATGGAGATGCATGCCCCTTTTCGACGCCAGTCGCGGCGCGCCGCAGGGCGTGCAGGCGCTCCGCGCGTACGCCTAGGAAGTGTTCGTCCAGTTGCCGCTTGTAAATGGTCATTCAGTTTCTTCCCCATTAGAGGCGTAGCCAGGGGGTGTGAGGGGGGGGGGGGTGCTTATGGGGCTGCAGCTGCTCACCAAGACGCACCGCTCACCAAAACAACCATGGGCGCTGGAAGTCATTCTGGATTTTGTCACCTACAATGTCTTTTTCAGACTATAGAAAGACATTTTGGCGCGAACATTGCTAACTCGGGTTTGATCTCGTGGCAACGCCCATGCACCTGGAGTCACGTAACGCAAGCATCATTTCATTTCATTTCATTTATTTTCCTTAAAGGCCCGGTGTGGTGCATTACATAAGGGGTGGGTACAATATTCAGGGGGGCATGTGCTAACACGATGAAAAATGAGCATGAAGATTGTCAGCTAAGGTCGCGGAGCACATGATGGCTGCAATGTCTCTGGGAAGGTCGTTCCAGTCCACAATGACCAAAATTACCATGCGAATATGAAAATTTTGAGGACATCAATAACCGATCTTGACTGAGCTTGCTTATTGAAAGCCCTGCCCACGCGGCGCTTCCCAACATACACACTCGGATGTTGGTTATTTCAACTTGGGGCATCATTTGTGGCTTTCATTTGTCCTTCTCTTGCCTTTTTAGCTAACTGCTTTTAATTTTTCTTTGAACCAAAGGAATACCCTTCTGTAATTATGGGTGCCGAATAATTGTCGCGGTGCAGGCAGTTAAAAAATTGGCAGCGGTTTAGCTCTGGTTAAACCTGGAGGGTTGTGAAAGCAATGAGGAGAGAGAGAGAGAGAGAGAGAAGCGATGGAGAGCGCGCGGCAGCGGCTGCGGCCCCGGCACGCTAGCTATGCGCCGCTACTGCGCATGCGCAACTGGTGAGCGCGGCAGAGGAATCTCTGAGTCACCCGAGAAGCGATGGCGGTGGCCCGCGAGCTGTGCGCCGTGTGACGTCACTGCTTCTCGCGCATGCGCAGTGTGGCCTTTCAAGCTCCACGAAATGGCTCGGCGACTCGCGTAGTGTTGCTTTCGCAACAAAAATACGTACTTTCGCATTTATTTCTGCATTGTTACTCTAATATTCCAACCATATGGTGCTGTCGCGACCGCAGCATGGCCCAAGTACATATCGCGACTTCTGCGATCATAGTTTTATTCTTGCCTGGATTGTCTATCTCTCCGTGTGTAAAGTTTACTATCTGTGATTGTGCAAGATGTTTATTTGCCTTGTTTGACGCATTATATAGAGTGACTTTTGCTTAGATATTTAGCTTTAATGGAGACATACGTGTATTTAAGTAACTTGTTGCGAGGTTTTGTGCATACATACAGTGACTTTGTTTCCATTGACACTTTTTTGTCCTTTATCAAATGGTATCGTCGCATTTCTAATACTTTATTTCATCTTCGCACTTCTAATGCATATTTTGCAGAACTCCTCGTTTGTACATATGCTCGCTGTTGCGACTAAAATTTCGGCGCAATACTCAAAATACATGACTGGTGACAGCTGCTGCTCAGCGGCATGCACTTCTTTGCTGGTTTCGGACTGGTATAGTCGTGGACTTCGTGTGATATTTTCTTTACTTGTTAAATACGCAAAAATATGGAATCATTGGTATCAGTTATGTCTGCCACGATCTTTAAGACAAACGAATACATTATTTTATTTAAAATAATACATATTTCACTTGTCTAGACAGTGCGTAGCGTTATCTAATACATAATGGCATTGTCAGTGGCCATGCAGTCATTGAAGGGCACATGGCACCACTCCTGGGCGAAGCCCAGAATAGTCGTGGAGCGAAGAGTTGGAGCGAATAAAGGTGGAGCGAAGAGCAGGGAGAACGCACGAAGGTGCAAGCAATGGCCACCGTGCAAGGGAGAAGAAGGACGAGGGAGGAGCAATCCGCTGCTGAAATACGGTAGAGTTGCGGAAGAGTCACGTGCGGGAGCCCCCAAAGTTAGCGCCACATTATTAATCAGGCTTGATGCAGGAATTCTGGATGCTTTCCCACCAAAACGTCTGTCGCCTATAAGTTGTCTTAAATAGGACTGACATGGAACCAGCCTTCTGCCCTGAGCAAACTTTAAAATTACTTGTAAACTGCATTACAAGTCTAAACTGCATTACAAGGCTGAAACTCTTGTTTTGTGTATTCTTGACGCCTCATTTTTTTGGTGTTTGGTTTTGGTACTAGTTTTTCTTTGTATTCCGTGTATTATTATTTCTGTATTTTTTAGTATTTTGTATTCCTTGTATTCTTCTTGCAGTCTCCTAGATTATTCTTGGTTTTTGTTGTGTGTATTTTGTAAACCTGCACTATTGTGTACATCATGATTAACCCTTTCCTTTTCCGCGCTCTGAGGCTGAACTACAAGTAATTTTTGTATTGGACCGGCCACTAGCCTTTGTAGCTATCGGATGTCCAACTCTGTGCATATCACTTGTTATCGCAATAAAGTTACCATTAGACAAAAAAAGTCCAAAAAGCCCAGATATTTTTCGCGACAATATTTCTATCGCCTGTAAGATGTCTTACAGAGGGCGGAGATCGGACCCGTCTTCTAAATTCCTCTTTTAAGCGTATCGTTAGGACAGATCGAATCCTGACGGTTAAATACATTTTGAAAGCGTTTATTTTGGTCAAAAACCCCTTTTATCCGTTTTATCTCGAAAACAGACGTTTTAAAGAGCTTGCGTGCTACGTGGGAAACCTCATGGTGGTGATGCAACCATCTCGCAAGCTAACGCATGGTGCCAAAGTGCCAAGTTCAGGTTTACGACAACCCTGCAAAGGTTTTCTGTAGCTAGGTGTCGGGCTGCTATTACCTACTTTAGTATAGCGGTACTGCACATAGCTATCTCATTCCGCTACCACCGGCCACCGATAGGGCATGCGCAGATGGCGTCTGGCGGGTGGTATGGAAATTATAAATTGTGGAGTTTAACGTCCCGAAGCCGACGCATGTGCTATGAGAGACACAATAACTGAATGGCTCCGGAATAATTTAGATCGTCCAGGGTCGCCGTATGCGGTTACGCTATGCTAAAACTCTCTATTAACGTACAGTGCCGGCCATAAATAATACCAGGTTCCTTCAATAGCTTTCTGGTCATGACACTGCCGCGTAACGCTATGAGAGACCTTTGGGAGGCCGCAAAACAGCGCTAGCAGTCTCGTTCGACCCATTTCAAGGGGCATAGCCCCGAGTGCCCCGAGCATCGTCATCATCTTAACCAGGGCGCCCAACTTAGCGGTGCCCGCTCGCTACAAAAATGTATAGCCTCAGTATCTGTCTATGTACAGGTGCCGTCAGAAGTAAATGGAAGACAATATTAACGAAAAAATTTAATCATTGCCCCCCCCCCCCCCCCCCAATTCATGCATCCTTGAATACGCATCTGCAGCCGAATTGTAATTGTGCGAATTGCACTGTGCAGCAACAAACATAGACCATTATGCTTTAGATTTAAAGAAATTAAAATTTTTCGACAAAGGCGCTTTCCATTTACTTTTGACGGTGAGTGTACATGGGGATTGTAGTATTTAGAGAAAGCAATCATGCGTGCGGGAAGCCATCACCGATGGAGCTTCAAAACTAACGCGATCACTTCAGCATGGCTGTGTGTGGGCGCTCAGGGCGAAGATGACTGCTTACGGAGTCGGCTTGCGTGTCACGGCGCAGATGAAACGAAGTTTAATGCAAGCAACAGGTGCCGTCAGAAGTGAAGTCGTTCTCTCGACACGTACTGGCGTGCATCACTAGGTCAGTCACCACGATTGATACAGGTTCCTCTTCTTCTCTCCTTCGGTGCTAGCGCCAGAGGCTTCGCATTGCATCAAGTTTGCGATTACCTGCACAATTACATAATTGCTACCGGCAGATTCCATTGCTAATGGTATCCAGAATTTCGGCATTGCAAAATCTCTCAGCAATTTTTCTTGTAACGAATTGCCTAATCTTTTCGCCGGTTTATTTTTTCCATTAATTTTAATTTGTATTTATTTTATTTTTCTTTTAATTTATAATTCTACCTCTAATTCCTCTGAATTTTTACCGAAAGTTACATCATTAGCTTGGCAATCAAATTTAAACCATTAGCTTGGCACCAGTTTATCTTCCTTTGGCTCTCCTCACTGAACCCTGGCCAATCCCCCATCGTGGGTATGTGCCAAGCCACCAAGGCAACAACAACAACAACAACATGGGCTTTAACAACACCACCAACGGCACGGGCTGCTATTGGATCTCTGTTAAGGACAAATTTTAATTAGCGGATTAGATAAATCAATTAGAAAAAGAGCCGCTCCCGCAAGGAGGACAGCGCAGGAAATTTGCACTAACTATCGCTTGAAGCCCGCTGCCTCTCCTAGTTATAGGTCGCACTTAGCATTACTACTTCGCTCAAACGCTAGAAAAGATGAGGGCACCGCATGCATCTGCACTCAGCGATATGCGTTTAACGCAGCCGCGGTGTCTAAGCGGTTACGGTACTCGGCTCATCACCCCAAAGACGCGTGTTCGATCCCGGCCGCGGCGGCCGCATTTCGACGGAGGCGAAATGCTAGGGGCCCGTGTCCTGTGCCATGTCAGTGGGCGTTAAAGAAGCCCAGCTGGTTGATATTATCAGGAGCCCTGCACTACGCTGTCTTACATAGCCTGAGTGGCTTCGGGACGTTAACCCCGCATAAAGCATACATTCTGTACAATTTCCAGCACCCCTGGCGAAAGAGAAGTATATGCCCGAATAGCGCGGGAGTTGCTACATCCCATGTCTGCGAGAGAAAAAGCACAGGGCTGGGCAAGACCCGGTGAAGGTCGACCGGACTGAATCCGGTGTACTACTTTACTGCGCTCAGATAGAACTACGTTCATATCAAACGAAATGATATTCCTTTTCGCGGCAGGAAGTAGTTTCTTGGCAGTGGAAGCGCAGTTGAACTGCGACTGCACCTTCAAAACACCAAAAAATGTCCTCCATGTGAGCGGGTAAGTCCAAATGAGTCGTCTGAGTCCTTCCCAACTGCATTAACGTGCGAAAAGTTTCCTGATAAGGGTGACGCCAGGGACGCTACGCAGATAGTTGAAGCGCAGTGGTTCGTCTTCCCGCTGGCAGAAACGGTCTGCTCATCGTAGTCAGACTTGCGGAACAAATGCGGTGGGGCTGTGGTGTTCTTGTGGCCAGAGCACATTCACGAGTTGGCAGTCCAGGCTATGTCAAGGAGGTACGCGCAGTTATTAATATTAGAGAATAATTACTACGGGCAGCGCTGATTTGAACATATGTATATCCATCGCCGTATTTATCAGTTTGGGTTAATGTGCCCATCTGCTTGGGAAAATCAAACTTCAAAGTAGTTTGCCGATGACAAAATCCTAATAATAAGTCCTCAGATATGAGGGGACATTATTTCTTCACATTTTTTTTTTCTACGTCCAGGCAAGGTTCCTCTGCTATCGCTTGCCATTCAGGGCAGGAAGTGGCAGGCTTGGCACAAGAATCCGGTGGCCACGCTAAGAATGCCGATGGCAAGACGGACGAAGATGGCGCCTTGCACACGGGGGCCACTGTGCTGCCGCTCACTCCTTCATCCGCTCGCCAGTTGCCGTCGTCTTGCAGCCACAATGAAGGTGACGCAAACTTCTTGCCCACCACGTCCTGCTGGCAGCCATCCTGCTGCAGCCTCCCTTAAACCCCGATCTCCCGCTGACCCTCAACTGTGGTGCACTTGATGTTCTCCTGCTGCGCGGCTTCGTGTGCGAGTTTTCCCCGCTCTTCCAGAAGAACACAGAAGCCAGATGAACAACGCGCAGCAAGGGCACCATCAGCGGGGTTTTGTCAGAAGATGAGGGAGACCAGCGGCAGTCCAGCAGAGAGCCTGCAGCTGGTGCACAAGTTCTTCCTCGTCTTCTCTGACGTCGGGGAGGGCAGACGGCGCAAGGGGATCAGCCAAGTCACCAGAGTCGTCGTGGGGCGGAAGACTCCAGCAGCATCCTGAGCTAGATCTTGGGGCAGGATGGCGAGTCCTTCTGCGCCTTCGGTGGTGGGGAGGCCTGGTGGCGTAAGCGCTGCTGGTATGCGCACAACATGGGCTATCCAAGGACAGGTGACAGCAGTATTATCCTGGGCGAGATCTTCCAGCAGGACTGTCAGTTGTTCTACGCCTTCGATGGTGCTCACGGTAGATGGCAAAAGCTCACCAGGTACCTCCAGAATGGGGCTTGTCGCAGTTGTGGAGAGCCGACTGGCAGCGTAGTCGAGGATCAAGAGAACGATGCGTTCACCCTCGCCGCGATGACGGTGCAGGCCGTGTGCAACGGGCACAGTTGCGTCTCGGGTGTTTATGACGATGACGTGGTGCCCGGTATCGACTCCAGTTTCGACCAGATGTTCATGCTGACCAGTGTGCTCGTCTATATCATCAGGAATAAACGACTCGGTTCGGTGGAACGCGGCATCTGGCTTGCTCTTGGCAGAATCGCGGCGGCGCTTCAGAGTCTGGAGGAACAGCGGGACGCTCTTCGGAGCACCGTAAAGAAGAGTAACGCTCGTTACCTCTGCCTGGAATTCCCGCGTCCTGTCGTAGACGTCCATCGACTGGCCATCTAGCCAGCGTCCACCGGACGCAAGCAAGTATCTCCAAAGCGGCCGCGGTTGACACCTCTCATTCTCGTCAGACTGATGTGCCGTCGAAGAGCACACGACAGCAGCCTTCAGAAGAGTAAGACGGCTTCGCATGCGGGCACAACCTCGGGCTCCCGGGCTGTGCCGGGGTCCGATGAGAAGGGCTCCGTGGCTGCTCGAAGTAGTGGCGCAGCCCGCCCAGAAGGCCGCTGGCGCCGTCTGATTCCGCTTGGCCGCGCGCTGCAGCATCATCTCGTTGTCCTAGACTCAGAGGCCGGCCGGGAAGACTTCGGTCACTGAAGGCCGCTTAGATTCAAGGCTTCGGGGTCTGCAGAGTCAGTTTCAAGCGGGCTTGGCACGTTCGTTCGCTGGCTTGCGCCAACTCGAGGACACGCAGTCGTGTGGTGCGCGATAATGATGATGATAATGGCACATACCCTGGCTTAGTGGCACATACCCACGGCGGGGGATGGCCAGGGTGCATAGCGGATACAAACGCTCTCATGTGGAAGGAGCATTTGGATAATTTTGGGACTTAAAACTAGAATTTGTCGAAAAAATATACGGAATTGAAAAGCAGTGAATTCTCATTCTAGCAGAGGAATCTACCTGATGTAGTTATCTAGTAGTGAATGGAATCGCATACTGGTTTGAGGGCATATCCCTTGACGCTTCCCCGAGTGATAGGAAAATCTAAATAGATAGAGGAAGTCCGTGTCTAGCGAGGGGGATCTCCAAGTAAATTCTACGGAGAGCACCGAACCGCCCGCAGAAGAGGAAAAAGTGATCTATGGACTCAATTCCGCTACAACACTCACAAAGATTGGTCATAGATAACCCAGATCGACGTAAATAATGATTTAGCTGCGGTATCCTGCAGCACAAGAGGGTTACGCGGACACCTTATATTGCCTTGAACTGCACATCCACACACTCCAAAGAAATGCCAGGTGTTGAAAATCCGCTGCAGCAAGGAGAGGCTCATACCTCAAAGAGTGGAGACGCTGAACACACTGAAAGCGGGCTATCGTCAAGCAGACTGTATTCGGGACGAACGGCACAATAGGTCCACCAAGGACGGACTTTGCTAAAAAATCAGCCCTCTCATTAGAAACAATGCCGCGGTGCCCAGGGACCCAGTGAAAGCGTACTTCTGTATTATGTGGATGAATAAAAAATTGAAGGGAACGGCTCATATGAGTATCCCTCGAGTTTTCGAGCGCTGTCAAAACGGAAAGGCGGTCTGAAAGTATAATAACCTGAGAGATACTGCAGGGAAGCCTTGTTAAGGCCAACTCAATGTCCAGAATTTCAGCGACAAAAATAGGGGTATAGTCAGGGGCACGAAATGAATAACTCGATTCAAGAGCCCTTCAGTAAATTAGCTGCCTTTTCATTTTGCTGGGAGGCGTCTGTAAAAATGGCAATATGGTTGGAAATATTATCTGGGTACTTACTCCTCTGTAAGCTCATTTAACATATTGGCAGGGAGATTCTTAGCATTCTTCGGGAGCGAGTTTTCAAAGGAGACTGCCGTATTAGCCCGCCCGTGGTTAATTTTTACTAAAGAATTTATTAGTACAGAAATTTTCGAAAGCAGGGAATTAGTGAACACAACCTTTAGGCGCTTATACCGAGGCCATATAGTACCAAAGAAGAGAGTTGAGTTCGTTGTAAATATGTGGTTAGCCAATCCAGGAACAGACCGCGAATTTAGATCAGGCATCCGCGCCTCCAAGTACAACAGAGCAGCCACAGTTTTAGGCAGAACTATGCAAAGACGCAGAGCACGTCGCTCCATACAAAAGAAGGGTTTCAGTCTTGCACCTTGGGCACCAAGAAAATAGAACGGAGCCGAATTCAAGTATTGGCCTTACATGGGTCCTATAAAGAAGGAGCAGAGTGTCGCGACGCATACCGTATTTTTTGTTTCCGATCATCACCAACCGGCCAATGGAACGCTCATCATTAAGCGCAATGCTTCTAGTGTGGGGCCGCCAGTCCAAATGCGGGTCATATATTATACCCAGGTATTTTATAGAATCAACATGCGTGATTTGGATAGAGTGATACGACAAAGAAATGTAAAGAGGGGATGCCTGTGGGAGAAGAAGGACGGCACACTTGTTGACATCTAAAAATAACTTCAGGCTGTCCAGCCAAACTTTCAGATCATTTAAATACTCTTGCAGCAGTTGATACAGGATATGAATATCTTTGGCAGAAGCGAAAAAAGCAATTTCATCCGCATACACATAAATTTTGAAGGCCGGGTGAGGGATATCACGCATTAGTATGTTTAATAATAACGGCAAAAGAACGTAGCCTTGTGCGACACCTCTAGACTACCCGTTCTACAAGCTTAACCAAATTTGATGTGAGGGCAATCGGCCGAATATTGTCGAGATCATAACCTTTCCCCTGATCTTTTCGCAATAAAATAATTTTCACGCTTTTTCAATTTTGCGGAGCCGAGGCTTTTTCCTAAGACCAATTCACAATCTGCAAGAGGTGCGGGGCAAAGTCTTGCATTAGTATTTTCAGCATGCCAACTGTTACTCCGTCAACCGCAGGGGCAGCAATAGAGACCTCAGCGAAGTCTGCACCGAAATGAAATGGGGTTGAAGGAAAGGTAGTGCGAGCTTGAAAACGTGCGGCTAGGCCTTTAGTTATGGACTCCAGTTTATCTTTTTCGTCCCGAGGGGGCAATACTGAGGACTGAGAGATATGAGAGGAGAGCAACATGGTAGTACGTTCCATGTATCTGCAGAGAGACTTCCGGTTGACTGGGTTAGACAAATAGGTGTTCAGATTGGCATTGTAATTATCCGTAGCCTTAGATATCGTTCTTTTAAAAGAAACTACAAAGAATTTGTAATTTATACAGCCCTTTGGGCACTGGTTATGCCCTAGACTCTTCCATGTGGCTTTCCTCTGACGATAGGCTTTTTTCGCATTCTTCATTACGCCAGCCTGAAGGAGTCTTATTTTTAACGGCTGACTGAACTGCAAAGACTGATCACCGAGTGGCGTCTATGACAGAGGTTAATACTTGAGGACCCCGGTCAGATTTATCCGAGGGGACAACAGACGAGAAGGACTCACCTAAAAGTTTCTTGAACAGGGTATTATTGATAAATTTTTGTGCGGAACCAATGGCCCTAAGCAGACTTCACGCAATGGCGAAAGCGATTGGGTAGTGATCAATTGACGTACCGTAATAAATTGTAGACGACGAAGATACCCCAATACCATTAAGAGCTAAAGTTAAATCAATAGCTGATATAGAATTTGCCCTCATGTAATTTATGGCGCGGCTGTTGTAGCAGCACACATCAATTACTGACATCCAAGACCAAAGTGAATGCCCGCTATAGTCTGCTCTGAAATCACAAACAACATGATGCGAATTGAAGTTCCCAGGCAGAACAACTCTTCTGTTGCTGCGGAGTAAAGCATCTGGCCCACCCGTCTCACGGGCACCTGCGTGGAAGTAGATATTTGCCACTGTAACAGGGGCACACTGCGGAATAAGGGTTTCGACTGCAAGTATCTCACAATCAGGGAGCATAAATTTATATGACACTTTAGCACGATGAAACGGTTTCAGTGAAACCAATGTTAAATAGCCCTCACCCCTGCCGTTTGGGTGATCAGTTCTAAAAACACAGAAATTTTATTGCGAAGCAATACTACTTTAGCTACCACCTCAGCCCGTCAAAACGCGAGGCGGTGGTAGGCACGGTTGACCTTTAGCATGACGTCTCGTGTGACGTTACGCCATCTGTGTAAAAACGGCGCGCCATCTCACGCCGTCGCGATGCGAGGCGGTAGGCACGGAGCGGCGGCCTAACTCCCGCTCCTCTCACCAGGGGCGCCGCGTTCGGAGTGAAGTCACACCATCTGTGTAAAAACGGGGGCCCGGCTCACCTCGCTTCGGCGAGCGCGGCTTCGGCCGCTTAAGGCCGTTGTACGATCGCTTTTAAGCGGATCCGCCAGGCAGGCGGACTGGCGGACCGAACGACCAGACAATAGGCATTCGCCCCGTTCGGCAGGCGAAAGGAAAGTTGGTGAATTTCAACTTTGGGGCGGACGAGCGAACCGCCCGGCGACCGAATTGCCGCGATTGGCTGCTTTTTACGTGACGTAGGCATCCGCTCCTGCCGGGGCAAGATGGCCGTCCGTCGACTGAACTGGGGAGCGAGGCATAGGTCGTGGCTGTAGAGATGGCACCTATGCCGCGAGGCATACTATATTGACCACATGTTGATATTACGAGTGTTCAGAGCGACTGCGAACTTCTCCGCGTGCAGCAGCGGCGAGCAGCGACAGTTTCCCGAGTTGAAATCGACGCTGATGTAGTTGACAGAGCGCCTCTTCAAACAGACGCAAGACCTACGTGTTGGCGGTGTCACGAAGTGTTTATATGGAGCTGTTTGTGGTTGCTGCAAGCGTTCCTAATTCCTGCGAGGATCATCACGCACAGCGGCGAGCAAAAGCTGGTCACGGTGAACTTCTGTGCGTGCATGAGCTGCCTAGCACAGTGACTAGTGTCCGCGTAGTGAAAGTGATTGCGATCGAAGCGAGTGCTTTTACGTCAAGGCAGTGAAATGTGCATCTTCGAGAGCTCACTACGCACGCCGTGCTTTCCGAATGCTGAAATGAACGTGGCGTTGTGCAGCTAGTCGCATTCGTTGCGATGGTTGCAGTGATCGCGACCGAAGCGTGCGCACGACGTTGTTGCTGGCTACGCATTCGTTACCATTTTGTTCGCGATTCGTGTTGGCACTGTGCTTGAGAATTGCCGTGTGTGCGACGTGACGCGACGCGAGCTTGGCTGCACGGCCGTAGGACTGTTTTGCGGCGACAACAGCGATGTCGCCATCCTCTGCGCTTTGGTGCTCCATTCAGTACGTTTTGTGATGATGGGTGCTCGGGTTACGACTCGCCGGAGAAACTGTGTAACCTGTGTTAAAACATCGGTGCAGTGCAAATGTATCTTCGGGAGCGTCATTTCTTTTTATTTCCTGCCGGCTGTGCGCACATTTGCCTGCAATAAACATATCGGCGTGATGAATGGGTGACTGAACACTTCCGCTAGCCATTTCGGTTTAGGTTGTAACAACATGGAAACAAGAATCATTGCCGTTTTTGAATCACGACTGATTGACAGTGTACAAATCTCTAATATGTGCCAACTCATAAGTCTGTTTTTCATGAGCTGAAATTGATGTAGCGCAGAAAAAAAAAAAGTGTGGCAGCAGCTTATGCAATCAAAACTGACCACAGAGCAAGTTGAGCATAACGAGTCTTGATGAAAAAGAAAAAAATATTGAGAAAACCTTTGCCATTGCTTTTTTTCTCTTTTTGCATAGCAGTGTTAAGTCAATATTGACAAATGCTTGGCAGTATTCAGTGGGATGTTGGTTTCCACTGCAATCAGAAAAATACAGTGGTCTTGAAGCACCTCATAGGCAATGACAGTGTCTGTTGTTGATTTTGCTCATGGTCCTTTTCGATCCGGGGATCAGTGGTACGAAACTGGATGTGTTCGCAATGCTATTGTTGCAGAGCTGCTTGCGAAATCGGCCTTATTGGTGTTAAGTGGTTGTTCAGCGGTGCTTCCTGGGTCAGCCGCAGCACTTTGTTTAACAAGCCATTCTCAAAGCTTTGAGAAGATCTCGTCGATGCACTTGCATATGTCTGTCTGCTACCACCTTCATTTGCCTGTGACTGCTTGCTACAGACATGACTACTTGCAGACTGCAGAATAAGCCCTGTGGAGCTGGTAAAGCTACGCTAGGAACAAAGACGATGGTAACAACATCACTGCACAGGGTAGCAATTCTTGCTCTGTCGTCGTCCCTTAGCACAGTTTCGACATGCCAACTTGCCACCGGTGCACCCCACAGTACGCTATGATCAAGTTCTGTGAAATTTACAGAAAGCAACAACGGGAGAGGAAGTAGGTTGTATAGGCATATCTAGTGCATGCTGTACAGATAGCTTCCTGCCTTATTATAGCCTGGCCCCTCTGTTTATAATCCTTCATCACCCAGCACCTATGGCCCTATTTGTGTTATTGGCATGTGCTGCAAATCACCAAACACATTTCATACTCTTGACCCTGCTAGATTGTTTTGGCCCATTAAGTTGTTTGATTCAAATCGGCAAGCTTTTAGAAGACATTTCTGCAATAGCCAACTTTTTCTTGTTCTTCACGACATGCACCGTGACTGCAACATCCCCCTATGATGCTTTTGTTCTTTGCTTTGAAAAAGCATGCATTTCCCCTATTTATGTGAGGCTGGTTTTCTCGTGCTTTAACTTGCATCCAATAGCTCTAAACTGGATCCAAGCTTAAACAGCCAGCCTTCGGCAAATTTCCCTTGCCAATTCTTATGTATCTTGCCTTTTCCTGCAATCTCGGACGTCCGCCAAGGCACTCCTTTGGGCCTCAGCTTTTCATTACTTGCATTATTACCGTCCCTTCAGTGTTTTGTCATATGCCTTCACTGACAGCCATATGGTGTGTGCCATATTGCAATCAATACCAGCATTTCAGTTGTTCAAAACAACAATTAGCATGCCCTGGATTGTCCTGTTTGCTAATGTTACTAAGAATGCAGTAATATTGTTTTTTATTGTCAGCATTACATTTTGCCAACTTATAAGGCCTTCCGATAAAGGTATATTCACTGTATACTGGTTCAAATACCTAATAATCCTCATACACCCACCCACAACCTAGGATATTTACACCATGACGTGTTGTTAGTATCACCGTCTTCCAAGTTACTTGCATTCAATTCCCCTGTGTGTCATCAACTTGGGTATTCTAATGGCACATGGCACAAATCTAACTTAACTAGAATCCTTGAATTAGTTCAGTCTTCAGTCCTGAGCCGCTTGTTTTATTTTCTCAGGCCATTTTTGAAGGTCCAGTGTGACAGCACCAAAAGTGCATATTTGAATGTCTTCATCTTATGCAGGTTTTTTTTGCTCCTTACCAACACGTCCCCAACTAATCAGTCCCAACTTGTAGTCTCTCGTGCACTAGGTGCACTAACACTCTTGTGCCTCGTTTAGCTCATATGCCACTGAATTTCAAGATTCGTTTTTGTTCGTGGCACAGAAGGCTGTAACGGTCTTGCATCCCACAAGGCTGTGTATCTTACTGCCCTGCGAAGTGGTTACTACAGAAATCATGCTATAAATTACGAACTCACTGAGCTCCTACCTGGCACACCATTTTAAAGCTCGCTACTAAAGTAACGTCATTTAGGACCATTGAGGTGTGATAAATATGAAAACAAATAGATCTGATATAGTGCTCAGTCACTCGGTCACCTCGGCAAACCAGTACAATGCTCTCTTATGCATAACGTGTTCATTGAGAACTATCGGGGCAGATTTACACAATAGTAGCATTTGGGCTAACTTTGCGCAAGCTAGCTCTAGCTACCTACATTCGCTCACTGCAAAGCTAAACATGCATTAGTGCACCCACCTGTTGTTGACCAGGCTTCTCTTTCTGCTTGTCTGTTCTGCTCAGCTGAGCAACACACTGACTTCATGATGTGGCTCAGTGAGAATTCTACATCTGTATGCTTATGCATGTAACTTGTATATAGTCACATGTACTAAGGATAGTATTAACTGGGCAATTGGTTCAGCTTAAAAGCTCTCATCATCAGATTGCAGCAAAGAGATAGCAATAAAAGACAAAAGTCATCACTGCCTTTCTGTTTTTCTTCGTCATCCTTCGGCCGGACTTCAGCTTGGTTTTTTTCCAACTTCCTTATGACTACTGATGGCTCAGTTAATTCGTTTCCTTGCAACCCAGACTGGCAGTGGAATAAGGATATTTTGCCAAGAAATTGGTAATTAGTAACTAGTACGACATCATTCTATATATAACAAGTGGTGCGGATATCGATTAACAAATACAGATTCTCTCTTTTGCTTGCTGCTTTGGGAATCATAGTTGCCCTTAAAATTTCTCATATTATTTTTTACTGATCAGAAAGGACGTACCTTCAAGATTGCTGTAGAGCTTTACTGGAGAACTTAAGCATCTATGGCCCACACATACTTCAATGGCTTATTTTTCAATTCATTCTGTCCTGAGACATCATAGCTTTTATTTCTGAAAATTAACTTTTTCGCATTCTGCTTGATATGATTGTGTTTGTTTGAGGTAACTGCAAAATATGAAGCAGTTCCCGTTCCCTTGACTATACAACGCATTCTATCCTAGTCTCCGCCAATATTTGCTATGTAAACTTTCCAAATCGGTTCTTGCATTTCCTTAACCTCTAGGCCAGTGTACTTACTCCCTTATCTAATTATGTATGGATTAATGAGGATGGCACATGTATACTTTTCTGAAATATGAAGCAACCACTTTGTTTTAAATTCATGGGACAGTTATGAATGCTTTGTGGTCGTACGCACAATACGCCACCTTGTTTCTGTGCATGTCAACATTGATTGGCTCTCAACAGAACTTTCCACACTTGTTTACTATGCTGCATACTGGTTTGCACAATGTTCACTGCAATGTCACCTCAGGAAGCACTGGTAAAAGGAGGCGGCCTGCCCACTGTCACTGCAGAACAAAAGCGTGCACTTTAGTACAGTGATGCGCACCATATCCGCTTTGAAGCCACTGAGCGGTATTTCTATTTCGATTTTCGTAATGGTGTGAAAAACATGACGAAAAAAAATCAGAAAAGAAATCAGTATTATTGCGTTGTCATTTTTCTGTGATATTGTAAACACCTGCAGTTAACACTGATCTTCCATATTAGTAAAGGTAGGGAACATTGTAATTTCCTCATGTATAGATGCATTCATATCTGATGGTAACATGCTAAAATATGCTGATTTTTTCATGCATGCATAATACACACATACACCTTTTCTTTAATGAGAGACAGTGGCGTGTTTGATGTCATTTGACCACACATACTATGATGTGGATAGAGTTGAAGTGCGGCGGGAGTGAACAGGGACACAAGAAGAATGATATACATATGCTGGATTTCCCACAGCTGAAGAACCAAGCTGGGCAAAAATGATCTGGTTTGGTTTGGTTTATGGGGTTTAACGTCCCAAAGCGACTAAGGCTATGAGAGACGCCGTAGTGGAGGGCTCCGGAAATTTCGACCACCTGGGGTTCTTTAACGTGCTATGACAGAGCATTGTTAAAGGCTGTGAACAAGCAGTCCACATCAGCAGCAGCAGATGCCCTCTCTACAGATGCAACAACCAATCTTGTCAAGGTCACCTTGACATCAGAAGCAGTAGCATGGACTAAGCCTCGGTACTATTCCCTTTTATCTAAGAGCACACAGAGGCATCTGCTCTACGTCACCTCTTGTGTAGGACAGTCCAGCATACACTGTTCGTGATATCGCTTTGGACAGTTGGCAGTATCTGTGAGGTGTTTGTTGCGGGTTGTCTCTTTTTGTTTCATGTTAACTATGCGTATCTATTCCTACAACAAATATTTTTGTTTGCATTGAATTGGCATCTAAGCTCAGTCAACAACCAATGTTCAGTTTTGGTTTTTGGCTGTCAGAACATGTTATCACCGAACACTATAGTCAGATTCAATTTAAGTCTGCAGTGAAGCTCTGCCATCTGGACCGCCGCACAGAATTCTTCTGCGCCAAAAAAAGTAGTCCGCTGTTAAAACTTTTATTGTATACTACCATAAGAAGCTTATTACAAGAAAAAATGATAACTTCTAGAATTCTGATACCTGGATAGATTAATAAAGTCAAGCATCGAACAACTAATTTTGTTTACTGTTATTGGTTAGTGGATTATACAGGATGCCTCGGGCCATGACCGAGTGCTAACAACTGCTGTTTCTTTTAAGTTTTATCCACTATACATGAGGTACGCGGTATGTGAACCAGAATCATAAAATTTCAGTCACAGCAATTTCATCTTGCTCAGATGTTTGATGTGGGTTCCACAAGGTCACCATCCTCAAATCCAGCAAACCATTGTCATGAAATGCACCATTATTTTTTTACTTGCAGTTATGTTGTAGGTAGGTATACGTCTGTGTTAAGGTACTCCACTCAGGATGTCGGTTTGCTTCTGCAAACAATGGAAACTCACTAAAAGCATGTGTTTGATTTCACAGACGGTTACCAGTTGAAAATAATAACAGTCATATTCACCCGACATCACTGCTATCATTCAGCAGCACAGAGAACCCTATGCAACAATTTTGTGGCAACAAACGACAGAGTGCAGGAACCACTGTGTATACGCATGTATGGAGTGCATGCTGCACATACTGTTTCTTACTTCAGAATGCTGGCCTTTGCCAGTTACCACCCAGCAGCTATTGTCCCATTTCCATCACTATGCAAGATCAATGCTCAAATGCATGTGCGGTAATTAGTATCCAACTGTACAGCACTGCATACAAGAATTCCCAGTAAGTGTCAGCAGTTCACCCATGATGGCTATCATTAATCCTGCTTTTCAATTATAACCTCAGGAATGCCTTCAGGTACTTTCCCTGGGCCTTTTCACACCTCTGTCCCATTATGGGGACAGTGCTTCTAATTAGCCCCCTCAGTTCATCCATCAATAACTGTTCCCTCTTGAGGCTGTTCACTGGTACATATGTTCCTCCATAATGTCATTTTCCGCCTGTCTTAGTTGTTTTTTGGGCTTCTCCCAATAAATGCAGACTTCATAATCTCTTTTGTCAGTTAAATTGTTATCCTTTGTCATTGTATGACCGTCGCAGCATTCCTTTCTGAAAATTTGACATCCTTCATTTTAAATACCCCTAGTATGCGGTCTTGACATTGCGCGCATCCGTCCCGGCATCCGTGGGATTGGTACGCGTTACAGATTCCGCAAATATGTGCTTCCGAATTCGCTCACGCGGATATGTACAGGTCACAGTCTGCCTTAATTTCGAGTGCTACCATACTGTACATGCGCCCGTTTCTTCGCCCTCCATCACGTGCCCCAGTAGTACGGAAGCTCTTTCGCAGCGGCTCAATGCGCGGGCACAGCGGGGAATCAAGGCATCAACCCACGAGACGATTCACTTTGAAACCGGTTCGCATCTCCGTGGTTCGCCGCGTGGCGTCACCTTTGCGTGTGCAAAGTTCTTCGTCCTGTTGCCGGCTGAACTTCGGCACGCCATGGCTATGCCGAAGTTCAGCCTAGGTGCCGGTCGCCGAGGAGCAAAAAAAGACCACGTTTTCGCGCCGTCTAGGTTGCCAACAGGAGCATGCTATTGGACAGACGGCAGTCCCGGGCGCGCCAATCGGAACGCTTTAAACCATCCGCCTCGTCCGCCAGCTCCAAAATGATCGTACAACACCCATTCCGCCCCACGCCCGAGCGAAGGCCGAAAGCGAGCGGTTCGCTCGCTGGCGGATCCGCCCAAAAACGATCGTACAACGGCCTTTATCTGATTTTTTCAGCAGCGTCCGCTCCGGCGGACGCAGTTGTTGCTGCGACGCGCGTTTTTTCTTGCCTTTTTCTCTTTCCTCTGATCTCTTACCTCTCCTCTATCTGCACGTTGGCAGCGGTGGTGGCTTGGCTAGAGCCAGTAGCAGGCCCGTGCAATTTCCTTTTCATCCTTCTCTCAGTCACAACAACAACAACGAGCCGTCGCAGTGCGAGGCGGTAGGCACCGACTCTGGTTCGGCCTCTCGTGAGGCTTGAGATGCCGCCTCAAGCAAGCAATACACTTCGGCAGAATGCAAACAGGAAGCAACAGCGAGCCGCAGAGACATAAGAAGAACGAGAAGAACGGCTTTCTAAGCGATGTGCTCAAGATGCAGCCAGGCGAAAAAGATGCTCAACGTCTTCGGCAGCAGAAACAACGGCAGAAGCAAGGGAGGAAGTTGCGAACAAGCGGTACAATAGCAGAACCCACGTATTGCTTCGCAATTACCAGGCTTAACCAAGCTAAGCCACGACCAATTTCTTTAATTGTGAATGGTCGATTAGGGGTGAGCCACGATTCGTGTCGTAAAAAAACGTCCGGAGTATGTTTAAGGATAAGCTGCTGTAAGCCGTGGAAAGAAGAGATAGAGCGACAATTCCACTGGAGTACAAATATTCCCGCCATGAATGTAAATTGTAAATTGGTTTTTAAGGGAAAAAAAGGAGCAGTATCTGTCTCCCATATCTCGGTGGACACCTGAACCGCGCCGTAAGGGAAGGGAGGAAGGTGGGAGCGAAAAAAGGACATAGAGAAAGAGGTGGCTCTCGCCATGATTATTGATTTAAATATGAGGCAGCAACCGCCTCTTTCAGCCCACCTCATTTCTTTGAAATTCCAGGCGTATCTTTTTTAGTATGGTCAGAGGAGAAGAGGAAGCACGACGCTTCTGATATGAGATGTCGTTTCAATATCTGACTGGCAAGAGTCAGAGGGACTGGTTCAGAGTCATTGACACCCACAGGCCTGGAGGCAGAAGAGGTGGTTGCTTAAGCCGATGAAGCAGCCTGCGCTAAAATGACCTGTGACAAGGCATCGCTGAACGTACTGATCATGCGGTCAAGTACACCAGCAACAGCCTCCTCCATCGCCGCAACAACCGACTTAGTTAAGCTTGCCTTCACGTCAGCAGCGGTCGTGCGGACAATACTTGCGTACGAGCTCTGTCTTCTGTGAAGCAGGACATAAGCATCCACGTGCGAGCATCTGTCACGCTGAATAATGTCCAAGACACTCTGTTCATCGGCCCGCTTCGGGCAGGTGGGATCGTCAACTGTGTGATCAGAGTGGCAAAGGCGGCAGCTAAACGACGCAGAAGTGCAAACGTCTGACGCATGATCGAAGCCGCAAATGCGGGAGCGCGTTACCGATTTGCATGATTTGCTACTGCGCATGCGGAACTGCAGTGAGCGCGACGGCTGCACCTCTTGGTCGCCCGCGCAGAGACGGCGGCGGCGCGCCAGCTGTGCGCCGTGTGACGTCACTGCTCCTCGTGCATGGGCAGCATGGCCTTTCGTCAGCTACGCGAGATGGCTCGGCGACTCGCGTAGTGTTGCTTTCGCAGCAATATGCGGCTGGTCTTCTTCGATCAGTCAACGCATTCCACCGCGCAAGAAAATGACAGTATTGAGAAAAACACAGCAAACTGTCACTACACGAGACAAAATACGCCGCACCTCGCCGCCAGCCGCAGAATGTTTTGCCAACTACGCCAAGACACGGCCTTCGCCCATCCTTCGAAATCTCATCCGTGACGTAAGCCAGGAGAGGTCAGTTCCAATTAACGGAGGCACTTGCCAGCTACCTGCGTTGTAAATGTACAACTCTCGGACAGCTTTTTGTGGTTATGCAGCCAAGGCTAGGCAGGAAAGGGAAGGAGGCGCGCCTTTGTTGACGAACTGTGGGGGATGGGTTGTCATTTGTTCGGATTAGGAGTGCGGCAGCATGGAAATGCAGATGGTGCAGGCTTGCTAAGGCTAAGATAGGACCCTCCCCGTGGCGATGGGGTAAAGCGCCGTCCCCTTTCCTTTCCTGCCTAGCCTTGGCTGCATAGCCACAGAAACAAATGGTCGACGCCATTGGCTGGACGGCCTCCTTTGAGAGGAGCTTGCATCTTCGTTCTTCAGTTGTAGCCTACACTAAAGGCGCGAACGCAAGACTGCAGCCTAAACGCTCGCTCGATGGAAATTTCCTAGGCGCCCTGCCGCGGTGGCTCAGTGGTTACGGCGCTCGGGTGCTGACCCGAAAGGCGCGGGTTCGATCCCGGCCGCGGAGGCCGAATTTCGATGAAGGCGAAATTCTAGAGGCCCGTGTACTGTGCGATGTCAGTGCACGTTAAAGAACCCCGGGTGGTCGAAATTTCCGCAGCCCTTCAATACGGCACCCCTCATAGCCTGAGATGCTGTGGGACGTTAAAGCCCAATAAACCAATAAGCCAAACATTTCGCAGGCGTGCGCGAAGAGCGCCTACACGCGCGGGCGTACGCCGGAGCCGGTAAAGCCCCACCTCTATGGACACTTCCGAGGCGTATACGGCCCCTTGACTGATTTTAATAAATGTTTGCCAACCAACCAACCCATGCGCACGGGCGCGCGCTGGAGCCTGTTTTCGCATGCACGAGCAGGTGCGAGCGCGGCGCAGGTATCTCTACTACATGTCAGATATCGGCGCCTGCGCACGGGCGCTGGCGCGCGCGTCGGAAGCGGGGTGTGGTTTACAGCAATCGGAGGACCACGGGGCTCTCGGCGACTTTTCTTCATGTCTTGAAGCTCTTTCAGGTTCCCCCAACTTTCTTCGCGGTTCAAGAACCCTCCCAGGCTCTTTTCGTCCCGGCTTGGAATCCTTTCAGATCCCCAAACTATTTTCTTCACAGCTTGACATTCTTTCAGTGTGCTCGAGAGGAGGAGCGAGCCAGCACCAGGAACATGAAAATGCATGCCCCTTTTCGGCGCCCGTCGCGGCGCGGCGCAGGGCGTGCAGGCGCTCCGCGCATACGCCTAAGAAGTGTTCGTTCAGTTGCCGCTTGTAAAAGGTCATTCAGTTTCTTTCCCATATGAGGTATAGCCAGGGGGGGGGGGGGGGGGGGGGGCTTATGTGGCTGCAGCCCCCTCCCTCCACCCCCCCCCCCCCCCCGAAATTTTTTCTAACTGTCACGCACCACTCACCAAAACAACCAGCGGCGCCGGAAGTCATTCTGGATTTTGTCACCTACAATGTCTTTTTCATACTAGAAAGACATTTTGTCGCGAAAATTGCTAACTCGGGTTTGATTTCGTGGCAACGCCCATGAACCTGGAGTCACGTAACGCAAGCATCAGTTAGCATCATGATCAAAATTACCATGCGAATATGGAAATTTTGAGGACATCAATAGCCGATCTTGATGGAGCTTGCTTATTGAAAGCCCTGCCCACGCGGCGCTTCCCAACATACACACACTCGGATATTGGTTATTTCGACTTGTGGCATCATTCGTGGCTTTCGTTTGTCATTCTCTTTCCTTTCTAGCTAACTGCTTTTAATTTTTCTTTGAACCAAAGGAATACCCTTTTGTAATTATGGGTGCAGAAGAATTGTGGCCGTGCAGGCAGTTAAAAAATTGGCAGTGGTTTAGCTCTGGTTAAACCTGGAGGGTTGTGAAAGCAATGAGGAGAGAAAGAGAGAGAGAGAAGCGATGGAGAGCGCGCGGCAGCGGCTGCGGCCCCGGCACGCTAGCTATGCGCCGCTACTGCGCATGCGCAACTGATGAGCGCGGCAGAGGAACCTCTGAGTTACCCGCGCAGCGACAGCGGCGGCGCTCCAGCTGTGCGCCATGTGACGTCACTGCTCCTCGCGCATGCGCAGTATGGCCTTTAGTAAGTTTACGAAATGGCTCGGCGACTAGCGTAGTGTTGCTTTCGCAACAAAAATACGTACTTTCACATTGATTTCTGCATTGTTACTCTATTATTCCAACCATATGGTGCTGTCGCGACCGCAGCATGGCCCAAGTACATATCGCCACTTCTGCGATCATAGTTTTGTTCTTGCCAGGATTGATTGATTGAGATTGATTGATTGATTGTTAAAGGAGATTGCTTAAGATCGGAGTGAACGAAGACACCGTATTTAATAGACGCGCCGTTGTTAATTGCAAAACCGTCGTGCTGGCATGGCGGAGTGGTTAGCGTGCTCGTCTCGCACTCCGGAGACCCTGGTTCAATTCCCCAATTCGACCGATTTCCTACTAGGTTTTATTTATTTATCTGGTCTGCCTGTAAAGGTTGATCACGCTAATTTGTTGATTAACTAAACCCAGTACCAATTACGTGGACCATCACTATACCATCCCTTTAATTGGTTGCAAGCTTACTAGCCAAAGTACAGTTGGCCCCGTTTGAAATTCGCGCACTGTGACGTCATGACCATTTCGACTAATTGAAAAGCGTGACATTTCTGTCGACAACTTCTGCTTACAACGATGAGGCATTAAAGGCGGATTCCAGCTTACTAAAAGGCACACAGAGTGAACTTATAAGCGAACACTGTATTAATGGCCACGCATGTGTATGCTGTATACATAGCCGCTTTGGAAGGAATACAGGTTAGACATCCCATGCAGGAGGGCTTGCAGAAAGAAGATAAAGAAACCGAAGAAGAAGATAGCCTGGATAAAATACATCCATCTTTTCAATAAGGTATCTTTTCAAAGGCTAGCAACAGCAACAACTACACGGGCTTTAGCAACAACAACAAGAACAACATGAGCTTATATTGAAGCTCCGGTAGGAAGGACAAATTGTAATTTGAGGCTTAGATAAATCAATAAGAAAAAAGTGCTGCTCCTGCAAGGACAGCGGAGGAAATTTGCACTAACTATCGCTTGAAGCCCGCGGCCTCTCCTGGTTAGGTCGCACTTAGCGTCACTACTTCGCCTAAACGCTAGATAAGATGAGGGCACCGCATGCATCTGAACTCAGCGATATGCGTTTCAGGCCGCCGCGGTGTCTCAGCGGTTACGGTAGTCGGCTCCTGACACGAAAGACACGGGTTGGATCCGTGCCGCGGCGGCCGCATTTCGATGGAGGCGAAATGCTAGAGGCCCGTGTGCTGTGCGATGTCAGTGCGCGTTAAAGAAGCCCAGCTGGTTGAAATTATCAGGAGCCCTGCACTACGTTGTCTTAGATAGCCTGAGTGGCTTTGGGACGTTAACCCCGCATAAACCATAAATTGTGTACATTTTCCAGTGCCCCTGGCGAGAGAGAATCATATGCCCGAATAGCGCGGGAGTTGCTACATCCCATGTCTACGAGAGAGAAAAAGCACAGGGCTGGGCAAGAGCCGGTGAAGGTCGACCGGACTGAATCCGGTCTACTACTTTACTGCGCTCAGATAGAACTACGTTCATTTGAAACGCAATGGTGTTCCTTTTCGCAGCAGGAAGTAATTTCTTGGCAATGGAAACGAAGATGAACTGCGGCTGCACCTCCAAAGCACCAAAAAATGTCGTCCATGTGAGCGGGTAATTCAGTCTGCATGAGTCGACTGAGTCCTAGCCAAACACATTAACGTGCACAAAGTTCTCTGATAGGGATGACGCCAGGGACGCTACGCAGACATTTGGAGCGCAGTGGTTCGCTTTCCCGCCGGTAGAAATGTTCTTTTAATAGTAGTCAGACTTCGGTAACAGATGCGGTAGAGCTGTGGGGTCCTTGTCGCCAGAGCACATTCTCGAGTTGGCAGTCCAGGCTATGTCATGGAGGTGCGCATGGTTATTAATTTTGGAGAATAATTGCTACCAGCAGCGCGGATTTCGAAATATTAATGTTCATCTTCGTATTTATCAGTGCGGGTTAATATGCCCAAATGCTTGGGGAAATTAAAGTAGTTTGCCGATGACAAAGTCCTCATGATTGATCCTCAGATTTTAGAGGAAATTATTTCTTCACATTTTTTTTCTACGTCCAGCCAAGGTTCCTCTGCTATCGCTTGCCACTCAGAGCACGAAGTGGCAGGCTTGGCAGAAGAATCCGGTGGCCAGGCTAAGAATACCGATGGCAAGACGGACGAAGACGGCGCGTTGCACACGGGGGCCACTGTGCTGCCGCATCGCTTCTTCATCCGCTCGCCAGTTGCCGTCGTTTTGCAGCCACAACGAAGATGGCGCAAACTTCTCGCCCACAACGTCCTGCTGGTGGCCATCCTGCTACAGCCTCCCTGTGACCCCGATCTCCCGCTGACCCTCAACTGTGGTGCCTCTGATGTTCTCCTGCTGCGCGGCTTCGTGTGCGAGTTTTCCCCGCTCTTCCTGGAGCACACGGAAGCCACATGAACAACACGCAGCAGGTGCACCAGCAGCGGGGTTTTAGCAGAAGGTGAGGGCGACCAGCGGCAGTCCAGCAGAGAGCCTGCAGCTGGTGCACAAGTTCTTCCTCGTCTTCTCTGACGTCGGGGAGGGCAGACGGCGCAAGGGCACCAGCCAAGTCACCAGAGTCGTCGTGGGACTTAAGACTCCAGCAGCATCCTGGGCTAGATCTTGGGGCAGGATGGCGAGTGCTTCTGCGCCTTCGGTGGTGGGGAGGCCTGGTGGCGTAAGCGCTGCTGGTATGCGCACAACATGGGCTATCGAGGGACAGGTGACAGCAGTATTATCCTGTGCGAGATCTTCTAGCAGGACTGTCAGTTGTTCCACGTCTTCGATGGTGTTCAAGGAAGACAATATAAGCCCACCAGGTGCCTCCAAAACGGGACTTGTCACAATTTTGGGTAGTCGACTGGCGTCGTGGTCGAGAATCAAGAGGACGATGCGGTCACCCTCGCAACGACGATGGTGCAGGCCGTGTGCAACGGCCACAGTTGCGCGTCGGGTGTGGATGGCGAATACGGGCTTCCCGGCATCGACTGCAGTTTCGACCAGATGTTCATGCTGACCAGTGCGCTCTTCTGTGTCGTCAGGAATAGACAATTCGGTTTGGTGGAGCGTGGCATCGGGCTGGGTCTGGGCAGAACCGCGGTGGCGCTCGAGAGTCTGGAGGAGCAGTGGGACGTTCTTCGTAGCACCGTATAGGAGAGGAACGCTGGTTACCTCTGCATGGAATTCCCGCGTCCCGTCGTAGACGTCCATCCACTGACCAACTAGCCAGCGTCCGCTGGTCGCGAGCAAGTATCTCCAAGGCGACCGCTGTTGATGCCCATCGTCCTCGTTAGGCTGGTACGCCGTCGAAGAGCGCGCGACAGCAGTATCCAGAAGTGTAGGGACGCTTCCCATGCGGGCACAACCTCGGGCTCCCGGGTTGGGCCAAGGTCCGATGGGAAGGGCTCCGTGGCTGTTCGAAGTGGCGGTGCAGCACTCCCTGAAGGCCGCTGGCGCTGTCCGCGCGCGCTGAGGCATCATCTCGTTGTCCTAGATTCAGGGGCTGCCGTGGGAGACTTCGGTCACTGAAGGCAGCTTAGATTCAAGTCTTTGCGGTTTGCAGAGTCAGTTCCAAACAGGCGTGGCACGTTCGTTCGGTGGCTTGCGCCGAAAGCGGCTCGAGGACAAGTAGTCGCGTGGTGCGCGATAGCTCGTCCTTCTTTTTTGCGGTATTCGCTAAAAAGGCGTCAATAGGGGGTTTCTGTGTGAACTGTGAACGGCCGTTTAATAGGTGAAATATACAGTGGCGAACCACCTAGATTTGACTGCCATTGCGCAAGTATTGTTGTGGCTTGTTTGCCCCGGCATAGGGTGAAAGTCTGGAAGTGAATGCAGGAATACCATTTAATGTCTACATTCATCATTTTCGGCGTCCGTCACATGCGTGGTGTTCTTCGCGAGCGCAGTTTTCATAGACCCATGCTGCATCAGTGAACTTATAAGCGCACACTGTATACATAGCCGCTTGGGTAGGAATACAGGTTAGATATGCCATGCAGGAGGGCTTGGAGAAGGACGGTAATGAAACCGAAGAAAAAGATGCCCTGTGTCGTTTAAGGCAGAAAGCTGAGCTAGTTGGTGTTTGGAGGCTGGAAAAGATGGGCTCACGGTATTCTTTTCGGCAAAAACACACAAGCCGGATGTTCCTCTGCGCGCGATTGTCACGGAAGTAGGATCTTGGCAAGGTGCCCTTTCCAGGTTCCTTCAAAAATGTTTGAAGCTTCTTCCGGTTATCGACCCATTTAGGGTGGATAATTCGAAGGAAGTAATTGAATTTCTGTCGCAGGAAGATCTGTGTTTTGGTTCTATGCGGGCTTTCTCGATTGACGTTGAAAATCTTTTCTACTCAATTCCCCCAAAAGATATTTTAATCACAGTGAAGGAGAGCATTGAAATTAAAGGCACTGTAGGCTTTCAAAATGACGTAGGAGTCTCTGGAAAATTTTTTATCGCTTTTAGAATTTTATCTTTCTAGTACGTTTGTTAATTTTGAGGGCGGGAAATTTGTTCAGCGCGTGGGCGTCTGCATAGGCTCGTGCATCGCCCCGGTGCTTAGTGAACTGTTTTTAGCGAGTTGGACAAACGCATTGAAGCGCGCGTTAATGACAACAAGATTTTACGCATTTCTAGATATGTAGACGATTTTCTTGTGGTAGCAAAACGTGAAGACCACAGTAATGAGGATCTAGTCCAGCATACTCTAGATCTTTTTAAGTCCTGTGCCAGAGCTCTGAGTTTTACCCATGAACTTGAACATAATGGTAGCCTACAGTTTCTTGATGTTCTTTTTTTTCTTTGGTGAATCACACGTTTGCCACATGTACCAGCCAAGGTCCAAAAAAGCAATTTTGAATTTTGTTTCGGCCCACTTCAAATTGGTTAAAAGAGGCATTGCTAAGACATGCCTTCTTGCTGCTTTAGAAAAGTCTTGCTCGCACAAGATGCTTGAGGGTGTTGAAAAGTAGGCGGGTCGCCTGACTAAGGCAGGTTTTCCTGTGGAACTGGTGGCATCGGTCGCCGAGTGTCTGATACACAAGATTAAAGCTGGGGACCATAAGCTGACGACTGAGCGACAAGCTCACGAACGGGGAAGATGCGTGGCACTGCCCTATGTTCACCAGTTTACGCACCGCCTTAAAAAGGTGGCCTCGAAAGGCAATATCAGGGTAGTGCTTAGTCAGGGTTGCCAGATGGCTCCGGCCTCTGGTAGCCAAATTGGCCTGCGTAGTAGCCCAAACGTAGCCAAAAGCGAAAATTTTGCGTAGCCCAAAAGTAGCCAAAAATATTTGTTTTTGGGACGACATTTCTTAAGCATATTAAATTAATTTTCGGCAAGCATATTTACATATTAGATTTCTTTTCCGTCTGAGGTGGTGCCCACGGTGTGTTCTTTCCGTTATTACGTTTCGCATCCCTCATGCGAGCCGATACGAGCTAACCAGTGCGACTAACCAGGTGCGCTAGCCAGGCCCTGAAGATGGGGCCGCAGTTCCACTTTTCATGCGCGGCAGTAGGCCATATCACCTGAAGTGGGTTACGACAGCCAGCTCTGGTTTATAAATATTTTACCTTTTAAATGTTCGCGCGCACATTACACACATCGACAGTGAAAATACCTTGCTGTATACTTACGCAGCCTCACCATTCAATTTTATGCATTAAGAGAAAGGTTCTCGCTGAGAGCGTCACCTCAAAGCACCTAGCATGCGCCTTCTTGAAGCTACATTCTACGATATGCATGAGCTCAGAATAAATTAAGGATATGTGCCATTAGATAATAATCTATGTCGATTTCATCTTCAATCTAACAGTACGTTCACAATAATGAGAAAAACATTTTACCCTTGAATTCCGGCTCCTTTTTCCATTTCTTTTTGTAGTTCCGGATGTACTATCGCGCTCAATATGAGTTGCAACGCGCGGTCCTCGACCGGGGCTCGTTCCGTGGTGTGCCTCCTCCAAACAGTCGCTCGGAATTCTGGGAGGAACTTTTTCCTGAGCGGGGGTGCTGTTGTTTCTTGGAACAGCAGTTTCTCCCAGAATTCCGAGCGACTGTTTGGAGGAGGCACACCACGGAACGAGCCCCGGTCGATGACCGCGCGTTGCAACTCATATTGAGCGCGATAGTACATAGCCAACTTGCCCATTCTGATTAACATGTCATGCCACTAACTTCCGCCGTCCTCGTTGTTACAGTGGGTTCCGCGCCGGGCCAGAGGATGACGCCATGGCACCGCATGAGTGCACGCGGATTACGCAACGGACACTGCGCTCTCGCGTAGCTCGCAATGAATCTCGAGGGCTGCACGTGTGCCGTTTGAGGCTGCAGAAAAAGCGTAGGCTCTTGCGAGTGGCGCGCTTGCTGTGTCCACCACGAGATTAGGAAGAAACAGAAGAATACCTTATTAATATGCGTAAGCATTACTTGCCTCATGCGTATCCTGAGCAGAATGTGTCCGCAGAACCAGAATAAACAATACAAGAAAAGAACATGCCTGGCGGTGGGTTTCCAACCAGCCACCTACCGCAGCCGAAGCGGACGCCCGAACCACTAGGCCGCGTCTACGGTTAAGGCCGATTCACACGACGGACCGTTCGCCCGCGGCCCGCGCACTACGTGTGCATGCGTCAGCACATTGAGAGGCGCGCTGTCGGCCGCCATCCATCCATGCATCTAGCGCGCCTCTCAAAGTGCTGACGTATGCACACGTACTGCGCGGGCCGCGGGCGAACGGTCCGTCGTGTGAATCGGCCTTTAACGGTTAATATGTGAGGATCACGAAACCGCGCAACAGAAGCGAAACAGTAGCATTTAATGCTTACGCATTCGCACCATGTAGGGAGACTTAAGTTCTCTTCGTGTTTTACCTCTATTCTGGTACCATGGTCACCCGTGGTGAACCGTCAATGGGAGAACGCTCACGTGTGCAGACGGCAACAGTCTATGTTCGGTGGCGCGCGGGCGCGGGTGGCGTTAGTTCGCGAATTAATTGTGGAATCTATAGGCCGTGAAGTGTTTCCTGGGGGCAACTTTCACGTAGTGTCTACTCTTTATAAAAGAAATCGAAAGGCCATGACCCTTGGCCGCCTAACACACACTAGTTTTCTCCAACACAGCGTTTACACCAACATGCCTTTTATTTCTGTTCCTGCGTTATTGTAACAGAGCACATTATAACTACTTTAACTTTTTTTTTTCACGTATAAAAAAGATGTAGCCCAAAAGTAGCCACATAGCCAAAACGAAATTTCTGACGCCAACTCGGACGAAAAGTAGCCCAATTTGGCTATTAATAGCCCAATCTGGCAACCCTGGTGCTTACTGCACCCAACAAACTCGGGAAACTTTGCAGAGTGGTGAATGATGACTGCAACAAAAAATTGTCATGCCCCATCAAGCATGGGAAGCCGTTTATGGCCTGCAGGACCAATGTGGTCTACCGGATTCCGCTATCTTGCGGAAAGTGCTACATCGGCCAAACCGGCCGTTGCATCAATGTTCGCCTCATGGAGCATAAAAATTTGGCAGCTGCTATATCAGGCCCTGGACACTTGGCGGCACATTGCAAACGTTGTAAGCATGATGACAAAAATGTACCCCTTTGTTTGAGCAGACACGTGTGATTTATGTCAGTGCAGATCAGAAAGAGCGGGAAGTATTGGAAGCCTTTCTCATTCACTTGGAAAGGCAAACATGCGTGAGCAAACCAAATGTTTATCTGTGCACTAAAGATTTGAGGTTATTGTTTCGGGAAGTGCCATCACGCATGTGATTAAATATTGATTTTTTATGCTCCTGATTGCCGCCGATAAATTCGTTGTTGTTCTTGAGCTAGCGCCTGTGTTGTCTTTCTCTACCCTGTCGTCCTTGTTTTTTTTTGTTTTTTTTAGCGCTACTACTATGTCCTCTCAATCCTGTATCGTTGCCTTCAGGCTTACCTCAATGCACTCCAGGCTTGGCTTAATAATATTAATCTGGTATTAAATGTGCATAAAAGCAGTGTGTTAGTTTTTCAATCCAATATGCCTTTATATATATCGTTACACTATCGCTCGGACAACATACCACTGGTGGAATCTTTGCGGTATCTAGGCGTAATTTATGATGCCAGCATGGATTGGCGGCCCCACATCAAGAATAACGTTGAGAAAGAAGAGCGTGCACTCGGTCGGCTACTTCGAATAAGTAATAGGAAATTTGGCATGCGCCGGGACACGCTCCTAATCCTTTACAAAGCCTATGTCAGACCCATTCTGGAATTTGGCTGCATACTATTTTCTGGTTCCCCTAAGTACAAACTTCGTCCGTTGCTGCTGTTAGAGAGGCGCGCACTGCGCCTCTGCCTTGGTCTCCCTTAATCTGTTTATACTGCAGTTCTGTACCTGGAGGCTAGTATTCCTGACCTTAACTCCCGTTTTAAGCCAGTAACTGTCAGGTCTTTCTTGCCGGCATTTGAGTCTGCTCCTGGTGTGGCTACACCCAATTTTGTTTCCCACCCCGCTCTCTTTCTTAGTCAACATTGGCCAAGGTTCCGCCTCCCTCAAGTCGTTTTTACTCAAAACCTTCTATCGATCATTGGCGTAGATCTCAGTTTTGTGCATAAAGTAGGTTCAGCAACTTCCCCTGTAGATATTGCATTTGAGTATATTTTCCAACCTAATGCAAAGCATCTGCCTCCAGGGCACTAATTAGTCTCCTCTCAGAATACCTTGGTATTTTCCCCTACCACACTGTGATTGCTACTGATGCGTCCGGATCTGGCCAGAAGGCAGCGGTTGGCATTTTTTCAGAGACTCTCTCTTGGAGTTACTCGGTTCGAGTCCCGGATTACACTCCCATATTTCTAGCGGAATTTATGGCTCTTGGGCTGGCTGCTTTAAAGATTCCCGCCAATGACTCCCAGGTGATATTCCTCTCAGATTGCCTCTCTGTTTTTTTGGTACTGGAGTCCAAACGGGACGGTCTCTTGAGCTGCTCACTGCAGTCTTTCATTCCTCGATAGGTGAAAAAGGTGCGCTTCGTTTGGATCCCAGGTCACTGCGGCATTGTTCAAAACGATGCAGAAGACTTCTTAGCAAAATCAGCTCTCAATGCACCGGTCCCTAACTCATCATTTTCGGAATGTCTCGCTTTCAGCGCTTTCAGTATATTACCACCCTGTGCAACGATACCTTGCTCTCTACCGTTGACTACCAACATCTCAACTACCCTTCATGTAAATCCCGGCAGTGTGAGGTAGCGATGACCCTCATGCTGTGCAGAATCCCTCGCTTAAATCTTTACTTAAGCAGCTGCGGGTTCAGTCTCTCAAACCTTTGCGCGCATTGTGGAGGCGTGGAAACATTGGAGCATTTCCTACTCTGCTGCCGGAGGTTTGCGCATGAGAGAAGGATGTATCTAGAAATTCAAATTACTCGAATGGGACTCACTTTCACAGAGAAGATCACAAAGGCAAGGCAGACCACCGGAACGCTTGGGCTACACAAGGAACTTTGAACAAGTCAGCAAGTGACGGCGGAAATTTTTCAAGTGAACTATTCATTGAGGAGGGGGATGTATCATATCTGCTTATGCGCGCATATTTATCTTTGCTTCCGAGCACACACGTGCCGACGTTTCCTACAGTACTACCCTCTATCCTCACGCTACCCTCTCGCCCAACGTGGCTTTATATAAGGTGCAATAAACGACTGCTGGCATTCGTTCCCTCGACGTACTGGCGTGTATCACAAGGTCAGTCACCATGATTGATACAGGTTCCTCTTACTCTCTCCTTCGGTGCTAGCGCCAGAGGTTTCGCATTACATCAAGTTTGCGATTACCTCCACAATTACATAATTGCCACCGGCAGATTCCCTGGCTAATGGTATCCAAAATTTCCGCACTGCAAAATCTATCAGCAATTTTTTCCTGTAACCAATTGCCTAATCTTTTCGCCGGTTTAATTTTTTCCCATTAATTTTTAGTTTTCTTTATTTTACATTTTCTTTTAATTTATGATTTCATCTTTAGTTCCTCTGAATTTTCACCCAAAGTTACATCATTAGCTTGGCAATCAAATTTAAACCATTAGCTTGGCCCCAGTTTATCTTCCTTAGGCTCTCCTCACTGAACCCTGGCCAATCCCCCATCGTGGGTATGTGCCAAGCCACCAAGGCAACAACAACAACAACAACATGGGCTTTAACAACACCACCAACGGCACGGGCTGCTATTGGATCTCTGTTAAGGACAAATTTTAATAAGCGGATTAGATAAATCAATTAGAAAAAGAGCCGCTCCCGCAAGGAGGACAGCGGAGGAAATTTGCACTATCGCTTGAAGCCCGTTGCCTCGCCTATAGTTATAGGTCGCACTTAGCGTCACTACTTCGCCTAAACGCTAGATAAGATGAGGGCACCGCATTCATCTGCACTCAGCGATATGCGTTTGAGGCCGCCGCGGTGGCTCAGCGGTTACGGTACACGGCGCATGACCCGACAGACGCGGGTTCGATCCTGGCCGCGGCGGCCGCATTTCGACGGAGGTGAAATGCTAGAGGCCCGTGTCCTGTGCTATGTCAGTGGGCGTTAAAGCAGCCCAGCTGGTTGAAATTATCAGGAGCCCTGCACTACGTTGCCTTACATAGCCTGAGTGGCTTTGGGACGTTAACCCCGCATAAACCATAAATTGTGTACAATTTCCAGCACCCCTGGCGAAAGAGAAGCATACGCCCGAATAGCGCGGGGGTCGCTCCATCCCATGTCAACGAGAGAGAAAAAGCACAGGGCTGGGCAAGAGCCGGTGAAAGTCGACCGGACTGAATCCGGTCAACTACTTTACTGCGCTCAGATAGAACTGCGTTCATATGAAACGCAATGATGTTCCTTTTCGCGGCAGGAATTAGTTTCTTGGCAGAGGAAACGCAGTTGAACTGCGACTGCACCTTCAAAACGCCAAAAAATGTCCTCCATGTTCAAATTCTTTATTTCTGCCTTGTAAAGATACAGACAGCGGAGGCGCAGAAAAAGCTGTGAGAGACAGCTTGACTAAGCCGCAGCCCCCTTTCGCTTGGCAGCAGCTTGACAGCAAGGCTTTTAATACAAAGGCAGTTGCAAAGTGTGATAACAAGAATACAATAATGAGCAGGTACAAGAGAAAACGAAAGAACATTATACAATACTGACACAATATTCACATTGGGTGGACACGGTATTGACAGCAAAGAAAAAAAAGAGAAAGAAAAAAAACACACAAAACAAAAATTCTACATGCTAGCATACAAAGCACGCAAAGCACGCATGTGAGCGGGTAAGTCCGCATGAGTCGACTGAGTCCTTCCCAACTGCATTAACGTGTAAAAAGTTTCCTGCTAGGGGTGACGCCAGGTACGCTACGCAGATAGTTGAAGCGCAATGGTTAGCCTTTCCGCTGGCAGAAACGGTCTGTTCATCGTATAGTCATACTTGTGGAACAAATGCGGTAGGGCAGTGGTGTTCTTGTCGCCAGAGCACATTCACGAGTTGGGAGTCCAGGCTATGTCATGGAGGTACGAGCAGTTATCAATACTGGAAAATAATTTCTACGGGCAGCGCGGATTTCAAAATATGTATATACATCGCCGTATTTATCAGTTTGGGTTAATGTGCCCATCTGCTTGGGAAAATTAAACTTCAAAGTAGTTTGCCGATGACAAAGTCCTAATAATTGGTCCTCAGACATGAGGGGATATTATTTCTTCACATTTTTTTTGTACGTCCAGTTAGGGTTCCTCTGCTATCGCTTGCCATTCAGAGCAGGAAGTGGCAGTCTTGGCAGAAGACTCTGGTTGCCAGGTTAAGAACGCCGATGGCAAGACGGACGAAGACGGCGCCTTGCACATGAGGACCATTGTGCTGCCGCTCACTCCTTCATCCGCTCGCCAGTTGCCGTCGTTTTGCAGCCACAACGAAGGTGAGGCAAACTTCTGGCCCACCACGTCCTGCTGGCAGCCATCCTGTTGCAGCCTGCCTTTGACCCCGATCTCCCGCTGACCCTCAACTGTGGTACACTTGATGTTTTCCTGCTGCGCGCCTTCGTGTGCGAGTTTTCCCCGATCTTCCAGAAGCGCACGGAAGCCAGATGAACAATGCGCAGCAGATGCACCACCAGCGGGGTTCTGTCAGAAGATGAGGGAGACCAGCGGCGGTCCAGCCGAGAGCCTGCAGCTGGTGCACAAGATCTTCCTCGTCTTCTCTGACGTCGGGGAGGGCAGACGGCGCAAGGGCACCAGCCATGTCACCAGAGTCGTCGTGGGGCGGAAGACTCCAGCATTATCCTGGGCTAGATCTTGGGGAAGGATGGAGAGTTCTTCTGCGCCTTCGGTGGCGGGGAGGCCTGGTGGCGTAAGCGCTGCTGGTATGCGCACAACATGGGCTATCGAGGGATAGGTGACAGCAGTATCATCCTGGGCGAGATCTTCCAGCAGGACTGTTAGTTGTTCTACGCCTTCGATGGTGCTCACGGGAGATGACAAAGGCTCACTAGGTGCCTCCAGAACGGGGCTTGTCGAGGTTGTGGAGAGCCGGCTGGCAGCGTAGTCGAGAATGAAGAGGACGATGAGCTCACCCTCGCCGCCATGATGGTGCAGGCCATGGGCAACGGTCACAGTTGCGCATAGAGTGTTTATGACGACGACGTGGTGCCCGGAATCGACTCCAGTTTCGACCAGATGTTCATGCTGACCAGTGCGCTCGTCTATATTGTCAGGAATAAACGACTCGGTTCGGTGGAGCGCGGCATCTGGCTGGTTCTTGGCAGTATCGAGGCGGCGCTTCCGAGTCTGGAGGAACAGTGGGACGTTCTTCGTAGCACCGTATAGGAGAGGAACGCTCGTTACCTCTGCCTGGAATTCCCACGTCCTGTCGTAGACGTCCATCCACTGGCCATCTAGCCAGCGTCCACCGGACGCAAGCAAGTATCTCCAAAGCGACCGCGGTTGACGCCTCTCATTCTCGTCAGACTGATGCGCCGTCGAAGGGCGTACGACAGCAGCCTTCAGAAGAGTAAGGATGCTTCGCATGCGGGCACAACCTCGGGCTCCCGGGCTGTGCCAAGGCGCGATCAGAAGGGCTCCGTGGCTGCTCGAAGTGGTGGCGCAGCCCTCCCTGAAGGCCGCTGGCGCCGTCTGCTTCCGTTTGGCCGCGCGCTGAGGCATCACCCGTTGTCCTAGACTCAGAGGCCGCCCGGTGAGACTTCGGTCACTGAAGGCAGCTTAGATTCAAGGCTTCGGGTTCTGCAGAGTCAGTTACAAGCGGGAGTGGCTCGTTTGTTCGGTGTCTTGAGCCAAACGCGGCTCGAGGACACGCAGTCGCGTGGTGCGCGATAATGATGATGATAATGGCACATTATCTGGCTTAATGGCACATACCCACGGCGGGGGATGGCCAGGGTGCATAGCGGATACAAACGCTCTCATGTGGAAGGGGCATTTGGATAATTTTGGGACTTAAAACTAGAATTTGTCGAAAAAATATACGGAATTGAAAAGCAGTGAATTCTCATTCTAGCAGAGGAATCTACCTGATGTAATTATATAGTAATGAATGGAATCGCACACTGGTTTGAGGGCATATCTCTTGGCACTTTCCCGAAGGATAGGAGAATCTGAATAGATAGAGGAAGTTCGTGTCTAGCGAGGGGGATCTGCAAGTAAATTCTACGGAGAGCGCCGAACTGCCCGCAGAAGAGGAAAAGTGATCAATTTCGCAACAAGACTCACTAAGATTGGTCATAGATAACAAAGATCGACGTAAATAAAGGTTTAGCCGCGGTATTCTGCAGCACAGGAAGGTCACCCGGACACCTCACATTGCCTTGAACAGCACATCCACACACTCCAAAGAAATGCCAGGTGTTGAAAATCCGCTGCACCAAGGAGAGCCTCATACCTCCAGGAGTGGAGACGCTGAACTCACTGAAAGCGTGCTATAGTCAAGCAGACTGTATTTGGGACGAACGGGACAATAGGTCCACTAAGGGCGGACTTTGCTGAAAAATCAGCCCTCTCATTAGAAACAATGCCGCAATGCCCAGGGACTCAGTGAAAGCGTACTTCTGTAATATGTGGATGAATAAAAAATCGAGGGGAACTGCTCATAAGAGTATCCCTCGAGTTTTCGAGCGCTGTCAAAACGGAAAGGCTGTCTGAAAGTATTATAACCTGAAAGGTACTGCAGGGAAGCCTTGTTAAGGCCAACTCAATATCCAGAATTTCAGCGACAAAAATAGGGGTATAGTCAAGGGCCCGAAATAATAACTCGATTCAACAGCCCTTGAGTAAATTAGCTGCCTTTTCATTTTTCTGGGAGGCGTCTGTAAAAATGGCAATATGGTTGGGAATATTACCTGGGTTCTCCTCTGTAAGCTCATTTAACATATTGGCAGGCAGATTCTTGTCATTCTTTGGGAGCGTGTTTTCAAAGGAGACTGCCGTATTAGCCCGCCCGTGGTTACTTTTTACTAAAGAATTTATTAGTACAGAAATTTTTGACAGCAGGGAATTAGTGAACACAACCTGAGGGCGCTAATACCAAGGCCATATAGTACCAAAGAAGAGAGTTGGGTTCGTTGTAAATATGGGGTTAGCCAATCCAGGAACAGACCGCGAATTTAGATCAGGCATCCGCGCCTCCAAGTACAGCACAGCAGCCACGATTTTAGGCAGAACTATGCAAAGGCGCAGAGCACGTCACTCTATACAAAAACAGGGTTTCAGTCTTGTGCCTTCGGCACCCAGAAAATAGAACGGAGCCGAATTCAAGTATTGGCCTTACATACGCCTTATAAAGAAGGAGCAGGGTGGCCCGACGCGTACCGTATTTTTTGTTTCCGATCCTCACCAAGCGGCCAATGGCACGCTCATCTTTAAGCGCAATGCTTCTAAGGTGGGGCCGCCAGTCTAAATGCGGGCCATATATTATACCCAGGTATTTTATAGAATCAACATGCGTGATTTGGATACAGTGATACGACAAAGAAATGTAAAGAGGGGGTGCCTGTGGGAAAACGAGGACGGCACACTTGTTGACATCTAAAAATAACTTCAGGCTGTCCAGCCAAACTTTCAGATCATTTAAATACTCTTGCAGCAGTTGATACAGGATATGAATATCTTTGGCAGAAGCGAAAAAAGCAATATCATCCGCATACACATAAATTTTGAAGGCCGGGTGAGGGATATCACGCATTAGTATGTTTAATAATAACTGCGAAAGAACGTAGCCCTGTGCGACAGCTCTAGACTACCCGTTCTACAAGTTTAACCAAATTTGATGTGAAAGCAATCGGCCGAATATTGTCGAGATCATAACCTTTCCCCTGATCTTTTAGCAATAAAATAATGTTCGCGCTTTTTCAATTTTGCGGAGCCAAGGCTTTTTCCAAAGACCAATTCACAATCTGCAAGAGGTACGGGGCAAAGTCTTGCCTTAGTATTTTCAGCATGCCAACTGTTAGCCCGTCAACCACAGGGGCACCAATACAGAGATCTCAGTGAAGTCTGCACCCAAATGAAATTTGGTTGAAGGAAAGGCAGTGCGAGCTTGAAAACGCGCAGCAAGGCTTTTAGTTATGGACTCCAGTTTAACTTTTTCGTCCAGAGGTGGCAATACTGAGGACTGAGAGATATGAGAGGAGAGCAACATGGTAGTACGTTCCATGTATCTGCAGAGAGACTTCCGGTTGACTGGGTTAGACAAATAGGTGTTCAGATTGGCATTGTAATCATCCGTAGCCTTAGATATCGTTCTTTTAAAAGAAGCTGTAAAGAATTTGTAATTTATACAGCCCTTTGGGTACTGGTTATGCGCTGGGCTCTTCCATGTGGCTTTCCTCTGACGATAGGCTTTTTTCGCATTCTTCATTCCACCAGCCCGAAGGAGTCCTATTTTTAACGGCTGACTGAACTCTAACGGCAGACTGATCACCGAGTGGCGTTTATCACAGAAGTTAATACTTGAGGACCCCGGTCAGATTTATCCGAGGGGACAACATACGAGAAGGACTCACCTAAAAGTTTTTTGAACAGGGTATTATTGATCAATTTTTGTGCGCAACCACTCGCCCTAAGCGGACTTCACGCAATGGTGAAAGTGATTGGGTAGTGGTCAATTGACGTACCGTAATAAATTGTAGACAACGAAGATACCGAAATACCATTGACAGCTAAAGTTGAATCAATAGGTGATTGAGAATTTGCCCTCATGTAATTTATGGCGCGACTGTTGTAGCAGCACACATCAATTACTGACATCCAAGACGAAAGTAAATGTCCGCTATAGTTTGTTCTGAAACCACAAATAACGTGATGCGAATTGAAGTTCCCAGCCAGACCAATTCTTTTGTTGCTGCGCAATAAAGCATCTAGCCCACCCGCCTCACGGGCACCTGCGGGGAAGTAGATCTTTGCAACTGTAACAGGGGTACACTGCGGAATAAGGGTTTCGATTGCAGGTATCTCACAATCAGGGAGTATAAATTTATAAGACACTTTAGCACAATGAAACGGTTTCATTGAAACCAATGTTAACAAGCCCCCACCCCTGCCGTTTGGGCGATCAGTTCTAAAAGCACAGAAATTTTTAATTGTGAATGGTCGATTAGGGGTCAGCCACGATTCATGTCGTAAAAAAACGTCTGGAGTATGTTTAAGGATAAGCTGTTGTAAGCCGCGAAAAGAAGAGATAGAGCGACAATTCCACTGGAGTACAAATATTTCCGCCATGATTGTAAATTGTAAATTGGTTTTTGAAGAAAGGATGTGGAGCAGTATCTGTCGCACATATCTCGGTGGACACATTAACCGCGCCGTAAGGGAAGGGAGGAAGGTGGGAGCGAAAAAAGGACTTAGAGAAAGAGGTTGCCCTCGCCATGATTATTGCTTTAAAAACGAGGCAGCAACCGCCTCTTTCAACCCACCTGATTTCTTTGAAATTCCAGGCGAATCTTTCTTATTATGGTCAGAGGAGAAGAGGAAGCACGACGCTTCTGAAATGAGATGTCATTTCAATAGCTGACTAACAAGCGTTAGGGAGACTAGTTCAGAGTCATTTACACCCACAGTCCTGGAGGCAGAAGAGGTGGTTGGTTGAATATTATCAACAGTTGCTTAGGAGGAAGGATAGGGTACCTAAAACCGATGAAGCAGCTTGCGCGGAAATGACCTGCGACAAGGCATCGCTGAACGTACTGATCATGCGGTCAAGTACGCGAGCAACAGCCTTCTCCACCGCCGCAACAACCAACTTAGTTAAGCTTGCCTCCACGTCAGCAGCGGTCGCGCAGACAATACTTGCGTACGAGCTCTGTCTTCTGTCAAGCAGTACATAAGGATCCACGTGCGAGTATTTGTCACGCTGAGTAACGTCCAAGACACTCTGTTCATCGGCACGCTTCGGGCAGGTGGGATCGTCAACTGTGTGATCATAGTGGCAAAGGCGGCAGCTAAAGGACGCAGAAGTGCGAACGTCTGACGCATGATCACAGCCGCAAACGCGGCAGCTCGTGTCCGATTTGCAATTTTTTGCCACTGTGATTTGCTACTGCGCATGCGCAACTGGCGAGCGTGGCGGCGGCACCTCTGAGTAACCCGCGCAGCGACGGCGGCGGCGCGCCAGCTGTGCGCCATGTGACGTCATTGCTCCGAACGCATGCGCAATATGGCCTTTCGTCAGCTCCGCGAAATCGCTCGGCGACTCGCGTAATGTTGCTTTCGCAACAATATGCGGCTGGTCTTCTTCGATCAGTGAACGCATTCCACCGCGCAACAAAGCGACAGTATTGAGAAAAACACCGCAAATTGTCGCTACACGAGACAAAATACGCTGCACCTCGCCGCCAGCAGCGGAATGTTTTGCCAACTCCGTCAAGACACGGCCTTCGCCCCTCCTTCAAAATCTCATCCTTGACGTAAGCCAGGAGAGGTCAATTCCAATTAACGGAGGCACTTGCCAGCTACCTGCGTTGTAAATGTACAACTCTCGGACAGCTTTTTGTGGCTATGCAGCCAAGGCTACGCAGGAAAGGGAAGGAGGCGCGCCTTTGTTCACGAACTGTGGGGGATGGGTTGTCATTTGTTCGGATTTGAAGTGCGGCAGCATGGAGTGGGAGATGGTGCAGGCTTGCTCAGGCTAAGATAGGCCACTGCCCGTGGCGATGGGACAAAGCGCCGAACCCCTTTTTTTTCTGCCTAGCCTTGGCTGCAGAGCCACAGAAAGTTGTCCGCGAGTATAGGTGGTTTAACCGCGACGTCATGACAAATGGTCGACGCCATTGGCTGGACGGCTTCCTTTGAGAGGTGCTTGCATCTTCTTTGATCAGTTGTAGCCTAGACTATAGGCGCGAGCGCAAGACTGCAGCCTAAACGCTCGTTCGATGGAAATTTCCAAGGCGCCCCGCCGCGGTGGCTCAGGGGTTACGGCGCTCAGCTGCTGACCCGTAAGACTCGGGTTCGATCCCGGCCGCGGTGGCCGAATTTCGATGAAGGCGAAATTCTAGAGGCCCGTGTATGTGCGATGTCAGTGCACGTTAAAGAACCCCGGGTAGTCGAAATTTCCGGGACCCTTCACTACGGCGTCCCTCATATCCTGAGTTGCTTTGGGACGTTAAAGCCCAATAAACCAAACATTTCCTAGGTGTGCTCGAAGACCTGCTACACGCACGGGCGTACGGCGAAGCCGGTAAAGCCCCACCTCGATGGACACTTCCCAGGCGTACGGCCCCTTGAATGATTTTAATAAATGTTTACGAACCAACCAACCCACACGCACGAGCATACGATGGAGCCTGTTTGCGCATGCACAAGCAGGCGCGAGCGCGGCGCAGATATCTCTACTACATATCAGATATCGGCGCCTGCGCAGGGGCGCTCGCGCGCGCGTCGGTGGCGGGGTGTGGTTTACAGCAATCGGAGGACCGCGGGGCTCTCGGTGACTTTTCATGTCTGGAAGCTCTTTCAGGTTCCCCCAACTTTCTTCGCGGTTGAAGAACCCTGCCAGGCTCTTTTCATCCCGGCTTGGAATCCTTTCAGATCCCCAAACTCTTTTCTTCACAGCTTGACATTCTTTCAGTGTGCTCGAGAGGGGGAACGAGCCAGCACCAGGAACATGGAGATGCATGCCCCTTTTCGACGCCCGTCGCGGCGCGGCGCAGGGCGTGCAGGCGCTCCGCGCATACGCCTAGGAAGTGTTCGTCCAGTTGCCGCTTGTAAAAGGTCATTCAGTTTCTTCCCCATCAGAGGCGTAGCCAGTGGGGAGGGGGGGGGGGGGCGGAACTTATCGTGTTGCAGCCCCCCCCCCCCTAATTTTTTCTAACTGTCAGGCACTGCTCCCCAAAACAACCATGCACCGGCGCCGGAAGTCATTCTCGATTTTGTGACCTACAATGTCTTTTTCAAACTATAGAAAGACATTTTGGCGCGAACATTGCTAACTCGGGTTTGATTTCGTGGCAACGCCCATGCACCTGGAGTCACGTAATGCAAGCATCAGTTAGCATCATGATCAAAATTACCATGCGAATATGAAAATTTTGAGGACATCAATAACCGTTCTTGATTGAGCTTGCGTATTGAAAGCCCCGCCCACACGGCGTTTCCCAACATACACACACTCGTATATTGGTTATTTCAACTTGCGGCATCATTCGTGGTTTTCGTTTGTCCTTCTCTTTCCTTTTTAGCTAACTGCTTTTAATTTTTCTTTGAACCAAAGGAATCCCCTTTTGTAATTATGGGTGCAGAAGAATTGTCGCCGTGCAGGCAGTTAAAAAATTGGCAGTGGTAGCAACAAGGAGAGAGAGAGCTAGGCGATGGAGAGCGCGCAGCAGCGGCGGCGGCCTCGGCACGCTATGCGCCACTACTGCGCATGCGCAACTGGTGAGCGCGGCGGCGGCGCCTCTGAGTCACCCGCGCAGCGATGGTGGTGGGGCGCGAAGTGTGCGCATATGACGTCACTGCTCCTCGCGCATGCGCAGTATGGCCTTTCGTAAGCTCACGAAATGGCTCGGCGACTCGCGTAGTGTTGCTTTCGCAACAAAAATATGTACTTTCGCATTGATTTCTGCATTGTTACTCTATTATTCCAACCATATGGTGCTGTCGCGACCGCAGCATGGCCCAAGTATATATCGCGACTTCTGCGATCATAGTTTTGCTCTTGCCTGGATTGATTGATTAAGATTGATTGATTGATTGATTGATTGATAAAAGGAGATTGATTAAGATCGGAGTGAACGAAGACACCGTATTCAATAGACGCACCTTTGCTAATTCCAAAACCGTGGTACTGGCATGGCGGAGTGGTTAGCGTGCTCGTCTCGCACTCCGGAGACCCTGGTTCAATTCCCCAACTCGACCGATTTCCTACTAGGTTTTATTTATTTATCTGGTCTGCCTGTAAAGGTTGATTACGCTAATTTGTTGATTAACTAAACCCAGTACCACTTACGTGGAGCATCACTATACCATCCCTTTAATTGGTTGCATGGTTACTAGCCAAAGTACAATTGGCCCCGTTGGAAATTCGGTGCACTGTGACGTCATGACCATTTCGACCAATTTTAAAGCGTGACATTTCTGTCGACAACTTCTGCTTGCAACGATGAGGCATTAAAGGCTTCCAGCTTACTAAAAGGCACACAGAGTGAACTTATAAGCGTACACTGTGCTAATGACCACGCATGTGTATGCTGTATACATAGCCGCTTTGGAAGGAATACAGGTTAGACATGCCATGCAGGAGGGCTTGCAAAAAGAAGGTAAAGAAACCGAAGAAGAAGATTGCCTGGATAAAATGCATCCATCGTTTCAATAAGCTATCTTTTCAAAGGCTAGCAACAACAACAACTACACGGGCTTTAGCAACAACAACAAGAACAACATGAGCTTATATTGAAGCTCCGGTAGGAAGGACAAATTGAAATTTAAGCCTTAGATAAATCAATAAGAAAAAAGTGCCGCTCCAGCAAGGACAGCGGAGGAAATTTGCACTAACTATCGCTTGAAGCCCGCGGCCTCTCTTAGTTAGGTCGCACTTAGCGTCACTACTTCGCTTAAACGCTAGAAAAGACGAGGGCACCGCATGCATCTGCACTCAGCGATATGCGTTTCAGGCCGCCGCGGTGTCTCAGCGGTTACGGTACTCGGCTCCTGACCCGATAGACGCGGGTTCGATCCTGGCCGCGGCGGCCGCATTTCGATGGACGCGAAGTGCTAAAAGCCGGTGTCCTGTGCCATGTCAGTGCGCGTTAAAGAAGCCCAGCTGGTTGAAATTATCAGGAGCCCTGCACTACGTTGTCTTACATAGCCTGAGTGGCTTTGGGACGTTAACCCCGCATAAGCCATAAATTGTGTACATTTTCCTGTACCCCTGGCGAAAGAGAAGCATATGCACGAATAGCGCGGGAGTTGCTACATCCCATGTCTACGAGAGAGAAAAAGCACAGGGCTGGGCAAAAGCCGGTGCAGGTCGAGCGGACTGAATCCGGTCTACTACTTTACTGCGCTGAGATAGAACTGCGTTCATTTGAAACGCAATGATATTCCTTTTCGCAGCAGGAAGTAATTTCTTGGCAGTGGAAACGCAGTTGAACTGCGACTGCACCTCCAAAACACCAAAAAATGTCCTGCATGTGAGCGGGTAATTAAGTCTGTATCAGTCGACTGAGTCCTCCTACCCAACCCCATTCACGTGCACAAAGTTCTCTGATAGGGATGACGCCAGGGACGCTACGCATACATTTGGAGCCCAGTGGTTCGCCTTCCCGACGGTAGAAATGTTCTTTTAATAGTAGTCAGACTTCGGTAACCGATGCGGTACAGCTGTGGGGTTCTTGTCGCCAGAGCACATTCTCGAGTTGGCAGTCCAGGCTATGTCACGGAGGTGCGCATGGTTATTAATACTGGAGAATAATTGCTACCAGCAGCGCGGATTTCGAAACATTAATGTTCATCTTCGCATTATCAGTGCGGGTTAATATGCCCAAGTGCTTGGGAAAATTCAAATTAAAAGTAGTTTGCCGATGACAAAGTCGTAATAATTGATCTTCAGATTTTAGGGGAAATTATTTCTTCACATTTTTTTCTACGTCCAGCCAAGGTTCCTCTTCTATCGCTTGCCACTCAGAGCACGAAGTGGCAGGCTTTGCAGAAGAATCCGGTGGCCAGGCTAACAATACCGATGGCAAGACGGACGAACACGGCGCCTTGCACACGGGGGCCACTGTGCTGCCGCGTCGCTTCTTCATCCGCTCGCCAGTTAGTTACAGTCGTTTTGCAGCCACAACGAAGGTGGCGCAAACTTCTCGCCCATCACCGCCTGCTGGCGGCCATCTTGCTGCAGCCTCCCTGTGACCCCGATCTCCCGCTGACCCTCATTTGTGGTGCACTCTATGTTCTCCTGCTGCGCGGCTTCGTGCGCGAGTTTTCCCGCCTCTTCCAGGAGAACTTTGAAGCTAGGTGAACAATGCGCAGCAGGGGCACCAACAGCGGGATTTTTCAGAAGATGAGGGAGACCAGCGGCAGTCCAGCAGAGAGCCTGCAGCTGGTGCACAAGTTCTTCCTCGTCTTCTCTGACGTCGGGGAGGGCAGACGGCGCAAGGCCACCAGCCAAGTCTCCAGAGTTGCCGTGGGACGGAGCAGCATCCTGAGCTAGATCTTGGGGCAGGATGGCGAGTCCTTCCGCGCCTTCGGTGGTGGGGAGTCGTGGTGGTGTAAGCGCTGCTGGTATGCGCACAACATGGGCTATCGAGGGACAGGTGGCAGCAGTATTATCCTGGGCGAGATATTCCAGCAGGACAGTCAGTTGTTCCACGTCTTCGATGGTGTTCAAGGAAGACAATATAAGCCCACCAGGTACCTGCAAAACGGGACTTGTCACAATTTTGGGTAGTCGACTGGCGTCGTGGTCGAGAGTCAAGAGAACGATGGGGTCACCCTCGCAACGACGACGGTGCAGGCCATGTGCAACGGGCACAGTTGGGCGTCGAGAGTGGGTGACGAATACGTGGTGCCCGGCATCGACTGCAGTTTCGACCAGATGTTGATGCTGATCAGCGCGCTCGTCTGTATCGTCAGGAATAGACAATTCGGTTTGGTGGAGCGTGGCAACGGGCTGGGTCTGGGCAGAACCGCGGTGGCGCTCGAGAGTCTGGAGGAGCAGTGGGACGCTCTTCAGAGCACCGTATAGAAGAGGAACGCTGGTTACCTCTGCACGGAATCCCCGCGTCCCGTCGTAGACGTCCATCCACTGGCCAACTAGCCAGAGTCCACTGATCGCGAGCAAGTGTCTCCAAGGCGACCGCTGTTGATGCCCCTCGTCCTCGTTAGGCTGGTGCGCCGTCGAAGAGCGCGCGATAGCAGTCTCCAGAAGTGTAGGGACGCTTCACATGCGGGCACGACCTCGGGCTCCCTGGCTGTGCCAAGGTCCGATGGGAAGGGCTCCGTGGCTGTTCGAAGTGGCGGTGCAGCACTCCCTGAAGGCCGCTGGCGCTGTCCGCGGGCGCTGAGGCATCATCTCGTTGTCCTAGACTCAGAGGTTGCCGTGGGAGACTTCGGTCACTGAAGGCAGCTAGATTCAAGGCTTCGCGGTTTGCAGAGTCAGTTCCAAAAAGGCGTGGCACATTCGTTCGGTGGCTTGCGCCGAAAGCGGCTCGAGGACAAGTAGTCGCGTGGTGCGCGATAGCTCGTCCTTTATTTTTGCGGTATTGGCTGAAAAGGGGTCAAGATGGGGTTTCTGTGTGCACTGTGAACGGCCGTTTAATAGGTGAAATATACAGTGGCGAACCACTTAAATTTGACTGCCATTGCGCAAGTATTATTGGGGCTTGTTCGCCCCGGCATAAGGTGAAAGTCTGGAAGTGAATGCAGGAATGCCATTTAATATCTATATTCATCATTTTCGGCGTCCGTCACATGCGTGGTGTTCTTCGCGAGCGCAGTTTTCATAGACCCACGCTGCATCAGTGAACTTATAAGCTGACACTGTATACATAGCCGCTTGGGTAGGGATATAGGTTTGATATGCCATGCAGGAGGGCTAGCAGAAGGAAGGTAAAGAAACCGAAGAAGAAGATGCCCTGTATCGTTGTCTTCAGGCTTACCTCAATGCACTCGAGGTTTGGCTTAATAATATTAACCTGGTATTAAATGTGCATAAAAGCAGTGTGTTAGTTCTTCAGTCCAATATGCCTTTATATATATCGTTACACTATCGCTCGGACAACATACCACAGGTGGAATCTTTGCGGTATCTAGGCGTAATTTACGATGCCAATATGGATTGGCGGCCCCACATCAAGAATAACGTTGAGAAAGAAGAGCGTGCACTCGGTCGGCTACTTCGAATAAGTAATAGGAAATTTGGCATGCGCCGGGACACGCTCCTAATCCTTTACAAAGCCTATGTCAGACCCATTCTGGAATTTGGCTGCATACTATTTTCTGGTTCCCCTAAATACAAGCTTCGTTCGTTGCTGCTGTTAGAGAGGCGCGCACTGCGCCTCTGCCTTGGTCTCCCTCAATCTGTTTCCACAACAGTTCTGTACCTGGAGGCTCGTTAACTGTCAGGTCTGCTCCTGGTGTGGCTACACCCATTTTTGTTTCCCACCCGGCTCCCTTTTTAGTCATCATTGGCAAAGGTTCCGCCTCCCTCAAGTCGTTTTTACTCAAAACCTTTTATCGATAATTGGCGTAGGTCTCAGTTTTGTGCGTAGAGTAGGTTCTGCAACGTCCCCTGCAGATATTGCATTTGAGTATATTTTCCAACCTAATGCAAAGCATCTGCCTTCCAGGGCACTAATTAATCTCCTCTCAGAATACCTTGGTACTTTCCCCTGCCACACTGTGATTGCTACTGATGCGTCCCGATCTGGCCATAAGGCAGCGGTTGGCATTTTTTCAGAGGCTCTCTCTTGGAGTTACTCGGTTCGAGTCCCGGATTACGCTCCCATATTTCTAGCGGAATTTATGGCTCTTGGGCTGGCTGCTTTAAAGATTCCCCCCAATGACTCCTAGGTGATATTCCTCTCAGATTTCCTTTCTGTTTTGTAGGCACTGGAGTCTAAACGGGACGCTCTTTTGAGCCGCTCACTGCAGTCTTTCCTTCCTGGATGGGTGAAAAAGGTGCGCTTAGTTTGGATCTCAGGTCACTGTGGTATTGTTCAAAACGATGCAGCAGACTTCTTAGCAAAATCAGCTGTCAATGCACCGGTCCCTAATCTCATCATTTTCGGAATGTCTCGCTTTCAGCGCTTTCAGTATATTACCACTCTGTGCAACGATCCGTTGCTCTCTACCGTTGATTACCAACATCTCAACTACCCTGCATGTAAATCCCGGCAGTGTGAGGTAGCGATGACCCTCATGCTGTGCAGAATCCCTCGCTTAAATCTTTACTTATGCAGATACGGGTTCAGTCTCTCAAACCGTTGCGCGCATTGTGGAGGCGTGGAAACATTGGAGCATTTCCTACTCTACTGCCGGAGGTTTGCGCATCAGGGAATGACGTATCTAGAAATTCCAATAACTCGAATGGGACTCACTTTGTCGGTTCCCTTTCTTCTCCACTTCGGTGGTAGAGCTAGATGTTTCGCATTGCATCAAGTTTGCTATTACCTCCACAATTCCATAATTGCTACCGGCAGATCCTCTTGGTAATGACATCCCAAATTTCCGCATTGCAAAATCTGTCAGCAATTTTTTCTGGTATTCAATTGCCTAATATTTTCTCCCGTTTATTTTTACAATTAATGTTTATTTTTTTCTATTATTTTTCTTTTAAATTATGATTCCATCGTTAATTCTTATGAATTTTTACCCAAAGTTACATCATTAGCTTGGCAATCAAAGTTAAACCAACATTAAACCCTGGCCAATCCCCGTCGTGGGTTTGTGCCATGCCACCAAGGCAACAACAACAACAACAACATGGGCTTTAACAACAACACCAACGGCATGGGCTGCTATTGGATCCCTGTTGACAAATTTTAATTAGCGGATTAGATAAATCAATTAGAAAAAGAGCCGCTCCCGCAAGGAGGACAGCGGAGGAAATTTGCACTAACTATCGCTTGAAGCCCGCTGCCTCTCCTAGTTATAGGTCGCACTTCCCATTACTACTTCGCCTAAACGCTAAGAAAGATGAGGGCACCGCATGCATCTGCACTCAGCGATATGCGTTTGAGGCCGCCGCTGTGGCTCAGCGGTTACGGTACTCGGCTCATGACCCGAAAGACGCGGGTTCGATCCCGGCCGCGGCGGCCGCATCTCGATGGAGGCGAAATGCTAGGGGCCCGTGTCCTGTGCCCAGTCAGTGCGCGTTAAAGAAGCCCAGCCAATTGATATTATGAGGAGCCCTGCACTACGTTGTCTTTCATAGCCTGAGTGGCTTTGGGACGATAACGCCGCATAAACCATAAATGCTGTACAATTTCCAGCACCCCTTTCGAAAGAGAAGAATATGCCCGAATAGCGCGGGAGTTGCTACATCCCATGTCTGCGAGAGAGAAAAAGCACAGGGCTGGCAAGAGCGGGTGAAGATCGACCGGACTGAATCCGGTCTACGAATTTACTGCGCTCAGATAGAACTGCGTTCATATGAAACGCAATAATGTGCCCTTTCGCGAGAGGATCTAGTTTCTTGGCAGTGGAAACGCAGTTGAACTGCGACTGCACCTTCAGAACACCAAAAAATGGCCTCCATGTGAGCGGGTAAGTCCGCATGAGTCCAGTGGGTCCGACCCAACTGCATTAACGTGCAAAAAGTTTCCTGATAGGGGTGACGCCAGGGACGCTACGCAGATGGTTTGAGCGCAGTGGTTCGCCTTCCGCTGGCAGAAACGGTCTGCCCATCGTATAGTGATACTTGCGGAACAAATGCGGTAGGGCAGTGGTGTTCTTGTCGCCAGAGCACAATTACGAGTTGGCAGTCCAGGCTATGTCATGGAGGTACGCGCAGGTATTAATACTGGAGAATAATTTCTACGGGCAGCGCGGATTTCAAAATATGTATATTCATCGCCGTATTTATCAGTTTGGGTTAATGTGCCCATCTGCTTGGGAAAATTAAACTTCAAAGTAGTTTGCCGATGACAAAGTCCTAATAATTGGTCCTCAGATATGAGGGGACAATATTTCTTCGCATTTTTTTTTCTACGTCCTGCCAAGGTTCCTCTTCTATCGCTTGCCATTGAGAGCACGAAGTGACAGGCTTGTCAGAAGAATCCGGTGGCCAGGCTAACAACACCGATGGCAAGACGGACGATGACGGCGCCTTGCACACGGGGACCACTATGCTGCCGCTCACTCCTTCATCCGCTCGCCAGTTGCCGTCGTCTTGCAGCCACAACGAAGGTGACGCAAACTTCCAGCCCACCACGTCCTGCTGGCAGCCATCCTGCTGCAGCCTCCCTGTGACCCCGATCTCCCGCTGACCCTCAACTGTGGTGCCTCTGATGTTCTCCTGTTGCGCGGCTTCGTGTGCGAGTTTTCACCGCTCTTCCAGAAGCACACGGAAGCCAGATGAACAACGCGCAGCAGGGGCACCATCAGCGGGGTTTATCAGAAGATGAGGAAGACCAGCGGCAGTCCAGCAGAGAGCCTGCAGCTGGTGCACAAGTTCTTCCTCGTCTTCTCTGACGTCGGGGAGGGCAGACGGCACAAGGGCACCAGCCATGTCACCAGAGTTGCCATGGGACCGAAGACACCAGCAGCATCCTGAGCTAGATCTTGGGGCAGGATGGCGAGTCCTTCTGTGCCTTCGGTGGTGGGGAGGCCTGGTGGCGTAAGCGCTGCTGGTATGCGCACAACATGGGCTATCGAGGGACAGGTGGCAGCAGTATTATCCTGGGCGAGATCTTCCAGCAGGACTGTCAGTTGTTCTACGCCTTCGATGGTGCTCACGGTAGATGGAAAAAGCTCACCAGGTACCTCCAGAACGGGGCTTGTCGCAGTTGTGGAGAGCCGACTGGCAGCGTAGTCGTGAATCAAGAGGACGATGCGTTCACCCTCGCCGCGATGACGGTGGAGGCCATGGGCCACAGGCTCAGTTGCGTCTCGGGTGTTTACGACGATGACGTGGCGCCCGGTATCGACTCCAGTTTCGACCAGATGTTCATGCTGACCAGTGCGCTTGTCTATATCGTCAGGAATAAACGACTCGGTTCGGTGGAACGCGGCATCTGGCTGGTTCTTGGCAGAATCGCGGCGGCGCTCCAGAGTCCGCAGGAACAGTGGGACGCTCTTCGGAGCACCGTGTAGAAGAGGAACGCTGGTTACCTCTGCCTGGAATTCCCGCGTCCCGTCGTAGACGTCCATACACTGGCCATCTAGCCAGCGTCCACCGGACGCAAGCAAGTATCTCCAAAGCGGCCGCGGTTGACGCCTCTCATTCTCGTGAGACTGATGCGCCGTCGAAGAACGCACGACAGCAGCCTTCAGAAGAGTAAGGATGGTTCGCATGCGGGCACAACCTCGGGCTCCCGGGCTGTGCCAAGGCCCGATGAGAAGGGCTCCGTGGCTGTTCGAAGTGGTGGCGCAGGCCGCCCTGAAGGCCGCTGGCGCCGTCTGCTTCCGTTTGGCCGCGCGCTGAGGCATCATCTCATTGTCCTAGACTCAGAGGCCGCCCGGGGAGACTTCGGTCACTGAGGGCAGCTTAGATTCAAGGCTTCGGTGTCTGCACAGTCAGTTCGAAACGAGCGTGGCACTTTCGTTCGGTGGCTTGCGCCAAAAGCGGCTCGAGGACACGCAGTCGCGTGGTGCGCGATAATGATCATGATAATGGCACCTACTCAGGCTTAATGGCACATACCCATGGCGGGGTATGGCCAGGGTGCATAGCGGATACAAACGCTCTCATGTGCAAGGAGTGGAGTACGAGCTCTGTCTTCTGTCAAGCAGGACATAAGCATCCACGTGCGAGCATCCGTCACGCTGAATAATGTCCAAGACATTCTGGTCATCGGCACGCTTCGGGCAGGTGGGATCGTCAACTGTGTGATCAGAGTGACAAAGGCGGCAGCTAAACGACGCAGAAGTGCAAGCGTCTGACGCATGATCACAGCCGCAAACGCGGCAGCTCGTGTCCGATTTGCAATTTTTTGCCACTGTGATTTGCTACTGCGCATGCGCAACTGGCGAGCGCGGCGGCGGCACCTCTGAGTCATCCTCGCAGCGATGGCGGCGGCGCGCCAGCTGTGCGCCATGTGACGTCACAGTTCCTCGCGCATGCGCAGTATGACCTTTCGTCAGCTCCGCGAAATGGCTCGGCGACTCGCGTAGTGTTGATTTCGCAACAATATGCGGCTGGTGTTCTTCGATCAGCGGAATGTTTTGCCAACTACGCCAAGACACGGCCTTCGCCCCTCCTTCGAAATCTCATCCGTGACGTAAGCCAGGAGAGGTCAATTCCAGTTAACGGAGGCACTTGCCAGCTACCTGCGATGTCAACTCTCGGACAGCTTTTTGTGGTTATGCAGCCAAGGCTAGGCAGGAAAGGGAAGGAGGCGCGCCGTTGTTCACGAACTTTGGGGGATGGGTTGTCATTTGTTCGGGTTAGGAGTGAGGCAGCCTGGAATGGGAGATGGTGCAGGCTTGCTAAGGCTAAGACAGGCCACTCCCCGTGGCGATGGGGCAAAGCGCCGCCCCCTTTCCTTTCCTGCCTAGCCTTGGCTGTATAGCCACAGAAAGTTGTCCGCGAGTATAGGTGGTTTAACCGCGACGTCATGACAAATGGTCGACGCCATTGGCTGGACGGCCTCCTTTGAGAGGTGCTTGCATCTTCGTTGATCAGTTGTAGCCTAGACTATAGGCGCGAGCGCAAGACTTCAGCCTAAACGCTCGCCAGATGGAAATTTCCCAGGCGCACCGCCGCGGTGGCCCAGTGGTTACGGCGCTTGGCTGCTGACCCGAAAGACGCGGGTTCGATCCCGGCCGCGGTGGCCGAATTTCCATGAAGGCGAAATTCTAGAGGCTCGTGTACTGTGCGATGTCAGTGCACGTTAAAGAACCCAGGGTGGTCGAAATTTCCGGAGCCCTTCCTTCACTATGGCGTCCCTCATAGCCTGAGTTGCTTTGGGGCGTGAAAGCCCAATAAAGCAAACATTTCCTAGGCGTGCGCGAAGAGCGCCTACACGCACGGGCGTACGCCGGAGCCGGTAAACCCCACCTCGATAGACATTTCCGAGGCGTACGGACCCTTGACTGATTTTAAGAAATGTTTACCAACCAACCAACCTACGTGCACGGGCGCCCGCGCGCGCGTCGCAGGCAGGGTGTGGTTTACAGCGATCGGAGGACCGCGGGGCTCTCGGTGACTTTTTCTTCATGGTTTGAAGCTCTTTCAGATTCCCCCAACTTTCTTCGCGGTTCAAGAACCCTACCAGGCTCTTTTCATCCCGACTTCGAATCCTTTCTGATCCCCAACTATTTTCTTCACAGCTTGACATTCTTTCAGTGTGCTCGAGAGGAGGAGCGAGCCAGCACCAGGAACATGGAGATGCATGCCCCTTTTCGACGGCCTTCGCCGCGCGGCGCAGGGCGTGCATGCGCTCCGCGCATACGCCTAGGAAGTGTCCGTCCAGTTGCGGCTTGTAAGCGGTCATTCAGTTTTTTTCCCATATGAGGCATAGCCAGGTAGGGGGGGGGGGGGGGGGGGGGGGCTTATGAGGCTGCACCCCCCCCCCCCCTCAATTTTTTCTGTCACACACCGCTTACTTTTTCATACTGGAAAGACATTTTGCCGCGAGCATTGCTAACTCGGGTTTGATTTCGTGGCAACGCCCATGCACCTGGAGTCACGTAACGCAAGCATCAGTTAGCATCAAGATCAAAATTACCACGGGAATATGAAAATTTTGAGGACATTAATAACCGATCTTGATTGAGCTTGCTTATTGAAAGCCCTGCCCACGCGGCGTTTCCCAACATACACACACTCGGAGATTGGTTGTTTCAACTTGCGGCATCATTCGTGGCTTTCGTTTGTCCTTATCTCTCTTTTTTAGCCAACTGCTTTTAATTTTTCTTTGAACCAAAGGAATGCCCGTGTGTAATTATGGGGGCAGAATCATTGTCGCCGTGCAGGCAGTTCAAAAACTGGCAGTGGTTTAGCTCTGGTTAAACCTGGAGGATTGCGAAAGCAACGAGGAGAGAGAGAGAGAGAGAGAGGCGATGGAGTACGCGCGGCATCGGCGGCGGACCCGGCACGCTGGCTGTGCGCCGCTACTGCGCATGCGCAACTGGTTTGTGCGGCGGTGGCACCTCTGAGTCACCCGCGCAGTGACGGCTGCGGCGCGCCAGCTGTGCGCCGTGTGACGTCACTGCTCCTCGCGCATGCGCAGTATGGCCTTTCGTAAGCTCCGCGAAATGGCTCGGCGACTCGCGTAGTGTTGCTTTCGCAACAAAAATACGTACTGTCGCATTGATTTCTGCATTGTTACTCTATTATTCCAACCCTACTTTGCTGTCGCGACCGCAGCATAGCCCAAGTACATATAGCGACTTCTGCTATCATAGTTTTGTTCTTGCCTGGATTGTCTGTCTTTCTGTGTGTAAAGTTTACTGTCTGTGATTGTACAAGATGTTTATTTGCCTTGTTTGACGCATTATATAGAGTGACTTTTGCTTAGTATCTAGCTTTAATGGAGACATACGTGTATGCAGAAATCTTGTTGCGAGGTTATGTGTATACATACAGGGACTTTGTTTGCACTGACACTTTTTTGTCCTTTATCAAGTGGTATCTGCCCATTTCTAATACTGTATTTTATCTTCGCACTTCTAATGCATATTTTGCAGAACTCCTCGTTTATACATATGCTCGCTGTTGCGACTAAAATTTCGGCGCAATTACTCGAAATACATGACCGGTGACAGCTGCTGCTGCGCGAACGAAGGACAGCGTCGCTGAGATTTTTCCCTGGCCGTTGCATGTGTACAAAAACGTAAAGGCTCTTGAACGGCAAATATTCATTAAAATATTTGTCCTGTACTTGCTCATTTCATTGCCTTTGCGTTTTTCATATCAGCGGCATGCACTGCTCTGCAGGTTTCGGACGGATATAGTTGTGGACTTCGTGTGATATTTTCTTTACTTGATAAATACGCAAAAATATGGAATCATTGGTATCAGTTATGTCTGCCACGATCTTTAAGACAAACGAATACATTATTTTATTTAAAATAATGCATAATTCACTTGTCTAGACAGTGCGTAGCGTTATCTAATACATAATGGCATTGTCAGTGGCAATGCAGTCATTGAAGGGCACATGGCACCACTCCTGGGCGAAGCCCAGAATAGTCGTGGAGCAAAGAGTTGGAGCGAATAAAGGTGGAGCGAAGAGCAGGGAGAACGCACGAAGGTGCAAGCAATGGCCACCGTGCAAGGGAGAAGAAGGACGAGGGAGGAGCAATCCGCTGCTGAAATACGGTAGAGTTGCGGAAGAGTCACGTGCGGGAGCCCCCAAAGTTAGCGCCACATTATTAATCAGGCTTGATGCAGGAATTCTGGATGCTTTCCCACCAAAACGTCTGTCGCCTATAAGTTGTCTTAAATAGGACTGACATGGAACCAGCCTTCTGCCCTGAGCAAACTTTAAAATTACTTGTAAACTGCATTACAAGTCTAAACTGCATTACAAGGCTGAAACTCTTGTTTTGTGTATTCTTGACGCCTCATTTTTTGGTGTTTGGTTTTGGTACTAGTTTTTCTTTGTATTCTGTGTATTATTATTTCTGTATTTTTTAGTATTTTGTATTCCTTGTATTCTTCTTGCAGTCTCCTAGATTATTCTTGGTTTTTGTTGTGTGTATTTTGTAAACCTGCACTATTGTGTACATCATGATTAACTCTTTCCTTTCGGCGCTCTGCGGCTGAACAACAAGTAATTTTGTATTGGACCGGCCACTAGCCTTTGTGCCTATCGGCCCAACTTTGTTTGTGCATATCTCTTGTTATCACAACAAAGTTCCCATTAGACAAAAAAGGCCAAACAGCCCATCAAACTTAGACGTCTTTCCCGACAAAATTTCTATCGCCTGTAAGATGTCTTATAGAGGGCGGAGATCGGACCCGTCTTCTAAATTCCTCTTTTAAGCGTATCGTTAGGACAGATCAAATCCTGACGGTTAAATACCTCTTGAAAGCGTTTATTTTGGTAGAAAACCCCTTTTATCCGTTTTATCTCGACAACAGACGTTTTAAAGAGCTTGCGTGCTACGTGGGAAACCTCATGGTGGTGATGCAACCATCTCGCAAGCTAACACATGGCGTCAAAGTGCCAAGTTCAGGTTTACGACAACTATGCAAAGGTTTTCTGTAGCTAAGTGCCGGTCTGCTATTACCTACTTTATTATAGCGTTACTGCTTACAGCTATCTCATTCCGCTACCACCAGCCACTGACAGGGCATGCGCAGAGGGCGTCTGGCGGGTGGTATGGAAATTGTAAATTGTGGAGGTTAAAGTCCCGAAGCCGACGCATGTGCTATGAGAGACACAATAACTGAAGGGCTTCGGAATAATTTAGATTGTCCAGGGTCACGGTATGCGGTTACACTATGCTAGAACTCTCTATCAACGTATAGTCCCGGCCATAAGAATACCAGGTTCCTTCAATAGCTTTCTGGTCATGAAACTGCCGCGTAACGCTATGAGAGACCTTTGGGAGGCCGCGCAACAGCGCTAGCAGTCTCGTTCGACCCATTTCAAGGGGCATAGCCCCGAGTGCCCCGAGCATCGTCATCATCTTAACCAGGGCGCCCAACTTAGCGGTGCCCGCTCGCTACAAAAATGTATAGCCTCAGTATCTGTCTATGTACAGGTGCCGTCAGAAGTAAATGGAAGACAATATTAACGAAAAAATTTAATCATTGCCCCCCCCCCCCCCCCCAATTCATGCATCCTTGAATACGCATCTGCAGCCGAATTGTAATTGTGCGAATTGCACTGTGCAGCAACAAACATAGACCATTATGCTTTAGATTTAAAGAAATTAAAATTTTTCGACAAAGGCGCTTTCCATTTACTTTTGACGGTGAGTGTACATGGGGATTGTAGTATTTAGAGAAAGGAATCATGCGTGCGGGAAGCCATCACCGATGGAGCTTCAAAACTAACGCGATCACTTCAGCATGGCTGTGTGTGGGCGCTCAGGGCGAAGATGACTGCTTACGGAGTCGGCTTGCGTGTCACGGCGCAGATGAAACGAAGTTTAATGCAAGCAATCTGGGCGCTGACAGATAATTGTCATCATCATTATAATTTTTCACCTTTAAGGGCCCCTGATTCATAAAGTGATCCCGAGTCACAATACATAAAACAAGAGGACCTAAATATGAATAGCAGACACAAGTAAAACACAGTTGTGGGCATGGGAGGAACGTGTTGTAATAAAGGCTTTGGAATAAACAAAGCAACAAGTCATTAAATCAGTAAGTGGACATGCAACAGAAGTGTTGACAAAAGCGATTTATTAATGACTCAATTTTGTGGGACTCAGTCCAGCGCCAATACGATCAGGAAGTTCATTTAACTCCGATGACTAACGCGAAGGGTGACTTCATTCGTCGCGATTCCGCAGCTGAAGTGGTCAGACGGACGCGACCCCGAAGGGCATGGCTGAAATGTTAATCCGTGAGTACAAATGAGAGGTTACTTGTGCTTATCGTTTTCTTTTGTGACCACATTGAAATGCAATGTTGCGCGTCGCTTTGTTGTTGTGTGTTTTGCCATGTGTTGACGGGAGCCGAATACTTGTTTAGCAAAAACAGGCAGGGAGAGTTTTCCTGGAAAATCGGCGTCTGGCAGTCGTTCGTCGCTTGGGCACCGTCAGCCAGGGGGTTCCGCCAACGTGTGTGTGTGTGTGTGAGCGCGCGCAAAGTGAGCGCATGCATTTGCCCTGTTGGTGCCCGGAGCGCCTTCTCCCGACCCTGCATCTGCGGACGCAGCCTCGGCGAAGGACTTCATCGGGGGGAGGAGTTTGTTACGTTGCAAGACACTGCTGGCCTGTGGGCCAGAGATCCGGAAACTGTTTGTGCTGTGTCGCGTTCCGACCCATACTCGGCATCGCAGAGTGCCGGCCTCGTCGCGGACGCGGGTCTCATGTTTGGCGTTCGAAAACGCGAACGCAAAAGCCGAGGGACGCTAACACGGGGACACGGCGTTCGAGAAGACGACCGTCAGCGCCTAGGGACGCTTCCTCCCGTGAACGCGCTGCTTGGTCTCGTGGACACGGCGTTGGAGGGAGCAGAGTGAACGCACGGTAGTCAACGAGGAGAGTCGTCCTCCAGCAGCGGAAGAGTGCAGCTGCTCGGGGAGCCAGCCTTTACCTTCCAAGGGGCTGGGGTCCTTTTTTCTTTTGGGTCAAATTCTGTGAATATAGACCCAATTCCTTCACCAGTGCCTTCACCGAGTCCACAGCCCGTACCTCGCGACAGCCTGCAGCTGGTGCACAAGTTCTTCCTCGTCTTCTCTGACGTCGGGGAGGGCAGACGGCGCAAGGGCACCAGCCGTGTCACCATAGTCGCCGTGCGACGGAAGACTCCAGCAGGATCCTGGGCCAGGTCTTGGGGCAGGATAGCGAGTGCTCCTGCGCCTTCGGTGGCGTGGAGGCCTGGTGGCGTAAGCGCTGCTGCTATGCGCACAACATGGACTGTTGAAGGGTGACAGCAGCATTATCCGGGGTGAGATCTTCCAACAGGACTGTCAGTTGTTCCACGCATTTGATGGTGTTGATGCGAGATGGGAAAAGCTCACCAGGTACCTCCAGAACGGGGCTAGTCGCAGTGATGGGGAGCCGACTGACAGCGTTTTTGAGACTCAAGAGGACGATGCGGTCACCGTCGCAGCGACGACGGTGCAGGCCGTGCGCAACGGGCACAGTTGCGTCTCGGATGTGGATGACGAATGCATGGGGCCCGGCATTAACTCCAGTTTCAACCAAATGTTCATGCGGACCAGTGCGCTCGGCTATATCGTCAGGAACAGACAATTCGTTTCGGTGGAGCGTGGCAGTGGGCTGGGTCTGAGCAGAACCGCGGCGGCGCTCCAGAGCCTGGAGGAACAGTAGGGCGCTTTTCGGAGCACCGTATATAAGAGGAACACTGATTACCTCTGCATGGGATCCCCGCTTCCCGTCGTAGACGTCCATCCGCTGGCCAACAAGGCAGCGTCCAACGGACGCAAGCAAGTATCTCCAAGGCGACCACTGTTGATGTCCCTCGTCCTCGTTAGGCTGGTGCGCCGTCGAAGAGCGCGCGACAGCAGCCTTCAGAATAGTAAGGATGCTTCGCATGCGGGCCCAACGTCGGGCTCCAGGGCTGTGCCAAGGTCCGATGAGAAGGGCTCCGTGGCTGTTCGAAGTGGCGGCGCAGCCCTCCCTGAAGGCCACCGGCGCTGTCTGCTTCCGTTTGGCCGCGCGATAAGGCGTCATCTCGATGTCCTAGACTCAAAGGGTGCCCGGGGAGACTTCAGTAACTGAAGGCAGCTGAGATGAAAGGCTTCGGGAACTGCAGAATCAGTTCTGAATGGGCGTGGCACGTTCGTTCGGTGACTTGCGTCAAAAGTAGCTCGAAGACCCGTTGTCGCGTGGTGCGTGATACTGAAACGAGCTCGCCCTTCTTTGCTGCGGTATCCTCTAAAAAGGGGTCAAGATGTGGTTTCTGTGTGCAGTGTGAACGGCCGTTTAATACGTGAAATATACCGTGGCGAACCACCTGGATTTGACTGCCATTGCGCAAGTATTGTTTGGCTTGTCCGCCCCGGTATAGGGTGAAAGTCTGAAAGTGAATGCAGGGAGGCCATTTAATGCCTACATTATTGATCTTCGGCGTCCGTCACATGAGCGGTGTTCTTCGCGAGTGCAGTTTTCATAAACCCACTCTGCATCAGAATAAAGGGCACACAGAGTGAACTCATAAGCGAAGACTGTATCAATGGCCACGCATGTGTACGCTGTATACATAGCCGCTTGGGTAGGAATATGGGTTAGACATGCCATGCAGGAGGGCTTGGAGAAAGAAGGTAAAGAAACCGAAGAAGAAGATACCCTGGATAAAATACATCCATCTTTTCTATAAGCCAGCTTTTCAAAAGCTAACAACAACTACTCGGGCTTTAGCAACAACAACAACAACAACAAAAACATGGGCTTGTTTTTAAGCTGCGGTAGGAAGGACAAATTGTAATTTGAGGCTTAGATAAATGAATAAGAGAAAAGTGCCGCTCCCGCAAGAAGTACAGCGGAGGAGATTGGCACTATCGCTTGAAGGCCGCCGCCTCTCGTACTTAGGTCGCACCTAGCGTTACTACTTCGTTTGAACGCTAGAAACGATGAGGGCACCGCATGCATCTGCACTCAGCGATATGCGTTTGAGGCCGCCTTGGTGACTCAGTGGTTATGGCTCTCGGCTGCTGACCTGAAAGACGCGGGTTGGATCCCGGCCGCGGCGGCCGCATTTCGATGGAGGCCAAATTATAGAGGCCGTGTCCTGTGCCGTGTCAGCGCGCGTTAAAGAAGCCCAGCTGGTTGAAATTATCAGGAGCCCTGCACTACGTTGTCTTACATAGCCTGAGTGGCTTTGGGACGTTAACCCCGCATAAGCCATAAATTGTGTACATTTTCCTGTACCCCTGGCGAAAGAGAAGCACATGCCCGAATAGCGCGGGAGTTGCTTCATCCCATGTCTGCGAGAGAGAAAAAGCACAGGGCTGGGCAAAAGCCGGTGCAGGTCGACCGGACTGAATCCGGTCTACGACTTTACTGCGCTCAGATAGAACTGCGGTCATATGAAACCCAATGATGTTCCTTTTCGCGGCAGGAAGTAGTTTCTTGGCAGTGGAAACGCAGTTGAACTGCGACTGCACCTTCAGAACACCAAAAAATGGCCTCCATGTGAGCGGGTAAGTCCGCATGAGTCGTCTGAGTCCTTCCCAACTGCATTAACGTGCACAAAGTTTGCTGATAGGGATGACGCCTTCGACGCTACGCAGATAGTTGGACCGCAGTCGTTCGCCTTCGCGCCGGTAGAAACGGTCTGTTCATCGTATAGTCACACTTGCGGAACAAATGCGGTAGGGCAGTGGTGTTCATGTCGCCAGAGCGCATTCGCGAGTTGGCAGTCCAGGCCATGTCATGGAGGTACGCGCAGTTATTAATACTGGAGAATAATTGCTACCAGCAGCGCGGATTTCGAAATATTAATGTTCATCTCCGTAATTATGAGTTCGGGTTAATATGCCTAAGTGCTTGGTAAAGTTAAAATTAAAAGTAGTTTGCCGATGACAAAGTCCTATAATTGATCCTCAGATTTGAGGGGAAATTATTTCTTCACATTATTTTTTCTACGTCCTGCCAAGGTTCCTTTTCTACCGCTTGCCATTCAGGGCGAGCAGTGGCTGGCTTGGCAGAAGCCTCCGGTGGCCAGGCTAAAGAATGCCGATGGCAAGACGGACGATGACGGCGCCTTGCCCATGGGGTCACTGTGCTGTCGCTGCACTCCTCCATTCTTTCGTCAGTTGCAGCCGTCTTGCAGCCACAACGAAGGTGACGCAAACTTCTCGCCCACCACGTCCTGCTGGCGGCCATCCTGCTGCAGCCTCCCTTTGACCCCGATCTCCCGCTGACCCTCAACTGTGGTGCCTCTGATGTTCTCCTGCTACGCGGCTTCGTGCGGGAGTTTCCCCGGCTCTTCCTGCAGAACTTTGAAGCCAGATGAACAACGCGCAGCAGGGGCACCACCAGCGGGGATTATCAGAAGATGAGGGCGACCAGCGGCAGTCCAGCAGAGAGCCTGCAGCTGGTGCACAAGTTCTTTCTCGTCTTCTCTGACGTCGGGGAGGGCAGACGGCGCAATGGCACCAGCCATGCCGCCAGAGTCGCCGTGGGACGGAAGACTCCAGCAGCATCCTGAGCTAGATCTTGGGGCAGGATGGCGAGTCCTTCTGAGCCTTCGGTGGCGTGGAGACCTGGTGGCGTAAGCGCTGCTGGTATGCGCACAACATGGGCTATCGAGGGACAGGTGACAGCAGTATTACCCTGGGCGAGATATTCCAGCAGGTCTGTCAGTTGTTCGACGCCTTCGATGGTGTTCCCCGGAGATGGAAAAAGCTCATCAGGTACCTCCAGAATAGGGCTTGTCGCAGTTGTGGTGAGCCGCCTGGCAGCGTAGTCCAGAATCAAGAGGACGATGCGGTCACCCTCGCAGCGATGACGGTGCAGGCCGTGTGCAACGGGCACAGTTGCGCGTCGGGTGTGGATGACGAATACGGGCTGCCCGGCATCGACTCCAGTTTCGAACAGATGTTGATGCTGACCAGTGGACTCGTCAGTATCGTCCGGAATAGACAATTCGGTTTGGTGGGGAGTGGCAACGGGCTTGGTCTGGGCAGAACCGCGGCGGCGCTCGAGAGTTTGAAGGAGCAGTGGGACGCTCTTCGGAGCACCGTATAGGAGGGCAACGCTGGTTACCTCTGCATGGAATCCCCGCGTCCCGTCGTAGACGTCCGGCCACTGATCATCTAGCCAGCGTCCACCGGACGTAAGCAAGTATCTCCGAAGCGACCGCGGTTGACGCCTCTCATTCCCGGTAGACAGGTGCGCCGTCAAAGAGTGCGCGACAGCAGTCTCCAGAAGCGTAGGGACGCTTCCCATGCGGGCACAGCCTCCGGCTCCCGGGCTGTGCCATGGTCCGATGAGAAGGCCTCCATGGATGTTCGAAGTGGCGGTGCAGCACCCCTTGAAGGCCGCCGGTGCCGTCTGCATCCGTTTGGCCGCGCGCTGAGGCATCACCTCGTTGTCCTAGAGTCAGAGGCCGCCCGGGGAGACTTCGGTCACTGAAGGCAGCTGAGATTCAAGGCTTCGGGGTCTGTAGAGTCTGTTCCAAACGGGCGTGGCACATTCGTTCGGTGGCTTGCGCCAAAAGCGGCTCGAGGACACGCAGTCACGTGGTGCGCGATAATGATGATGATAAAAGCACATACTCGGGCTTAATTGCACATACCCACGGCGGGGGATGACCAGGGTGCATAGCGGATACAAACGCTCTCATGTGTAAGGAGTGGAGTATTTGGATAATTTTGGGACTTAAAACTAGAATTTGTACAGAAAATATACGGAAATAAAAAGCAGTGAATTCTTATTCTAGCAGACGAATCTACCTGATGTAATTATGTAGTCGTGAATAGAATCGGATACTGGTATGAGGGCATATCCCTTGGGGCTTGCCCCGAAGGAAAGCAGAATCGGAATAGATAGAGGAAGTCCGAGTCGAGCGAGGGGGATCTCCAAATAAATTCTACGGAGAGCAGCGAACCGCCGGCAGAAGAGGAAAAAGTGATCTATTGACTCAATTTCCCCACAAGACTCACGAATATTGGTCATAGATAACCCAGATCGACGTAAATAAAGGTTTAGCCGCGGTATTCTGCAGCGCAAGAGGGTCACGGACACTTCACATTGCCTTGAACTGCACATAGACACACTCCAAAGAAATGCCAGCTGTTGAAAATCCGCTGCAGGAAGGAAAGGTTCATTGCCAAAGGAGTGGATCCATTCCTGAAATCGCTGAAAGCGTGCTATAATCAAGTACACACTATTTGGGACGAACGGGACAATAGGTCCACTAAGGGCGGAGTTTGCTAAAAAATCATCCCTCTTAATAGAAACAATGCCACAGTTCCCAGGGACCCAATGAAAGCGTTCTTCTGCAATATGTGGTGGAATAAAATTTGAAGGTAACGGCTCTTAGGAGTATCCCTCGAGTTTTCGAGCGCTGTCAAGAAGGAAAAGCTGTCTGAAAGTATAATAACTTGGAGGGATACTGCAGGGAAGCCTTATCATGTCCAACTCAGTGTCGAGAAATTCAGCGACAAAAAGTAGGGGTACAATCAGGGGCCCGAAATGAATAACTCCCCTTGAGTAAATGCCAATCGCTGCCTTATCATTTTGCTGGGAGGCGTCAGTAAAAACGGCAATATGGTTGGGAATATTATCTATACACCCATTGGCAGGCAGATTCTTAGCATTCTTTGGGAGCGTGTTTTCGAAGGAGACTGCCGTAGTAGCCCGCCCATGTTTAACTTGTACTAAATAATTTACTGGTACAGAAATTTTTGACAGCAGGGAATTAGAGAACACAACTTGAGGGAGCTTATACCGAGGCCATATAGTACCAAAGAAGAGAGTTGGGTTCGTTGTAAGTATGGGGTTAGCCAATTCAGGAACAGGCTCCAAAGAGCTTAAAAACGTCCGCGCAGTGAGAAGCTTAAACCGCGAATTTAGATGAGGTATGCACGCCTCCAAGTACAACACAGCATTAGCCACGGTTTTAGGCTGACCTAAGCAAAGGCGCAGAGCGCGTCGCTCCATAAAGAAATAGCGTTTCAGTATTGTACCTTCGGCACCTAGAAAATAGAATGAAGACGAATTCAAGTATTGGCCTTACATAGGTCCTATAAAGAAGGAGCAGAGTGTCCCGACGCATACCGAATTTTTTGTTTCTGATCCTGACCAACGGACCAACGGCACGCTCACCTTTCAGCGCAATGCTTCTAATGTGGGGCCGCCAGTCTAAATGCGGGTCATATATTATACCCAAGTATTTTATAGAATCAACATGCGTGATTTGGATAGAGTGATACGACAAAGAAATGTAAAGAGGGGATGCCTGTGGGAAAACAATGACGGCACACTTGTTGACATTTAAAGTTAACCTCAGGCTGTCCAGACAAACTTCCAGATCATTTAAATACTCTTGCAGCAGTTGATACAGGATATGAATATCTTTGGCAGAAGCGACAAAGCAATATCATCCGCATACACATAAACTTTGGCGACCGGGTGAGGGATATCACGCATTAGTATGTTAAACAATAACGGCGAAAGAACAGAGCATTGTGGGACACCTCTAGAGTGGGCGTATGTGTTAGAGGTGAACGTACCGTTGGGGCAATAGAATGATATATTCCTTACGAACTCCCTTATAGACGCGAAGAGGTACAAAGGAGGTTGTACATCAGCTAGTTTATGATGCAAAATGCTGTGCTCAACTGTGTCATACGCCTTTACAATATCTAAACTAATCAGAACTGATGACTCTTTTGCCTCATAGCATCCTTAATACGGCTCTCCAAGTCTATGTGCGCGGCACAAATCGAACACCCACGGCGGAAACCAATATGAGCCTCGCTAAAGCCTTGAAGAGTCAGAACATGACTAATGAGGCGGCCGAAGACTACCCCTTCTACAAGCTTAACCAAATTTGATGTGAGCCGTCGCGGTGACTCAGTCAATAAAGAAAAAAAAAAGCCGCGGTGGCTCAGTGGTTATGGTGCTCGGCTGCTGACCCGAAAGACGCGAGTTCGATCCCGGCCGGGGCGGTTGAATTTCTTTGGAGGAGAAATTCTAGAGGCTCGTGTACTGTGCGATGTCAGTGCACGTTAAAGAACCCCAGGTGGTCGAGATTTCCGGAGCCCTCGACTACGGCTTCTCTCATAGCCTTAGTCGCTTTGGGACGTTAAACCCCATAAACCAAACCAAACCAAACCAAACCAAATTTGATGTGAGAGCAATCGGCCCAATATTGTCGAGATCATAACCCTTCCCCTGCTCTTTTAGCAATAAAATAATTTTCGCTGTTTTTCAATTTTGTGGAACCCAGGCTTTCTCCAAAGACCAATTCGCAATCTGCAAGAGGTACGGGGCAAAGTCTTGCATTAGTATTTTACACATGCCAACTGTTACTCCTTCAACCGCAGGGGCAGCAGAGTGCAGGCAATTAACTACCGACACTAAATCACATGTAGAGACCTCAGTGAAGTCTGCATCCAAATAAAATAGGGTTGAAGGAAAGGTAGTGCGAGCTTGAAAACGCGCAGCAAGGCCTTTAGATATGAACTCCAGTTGATCTTTTTCGTCCCAAGGGTGACTTCCGGTTGACTGGGTTAGAGAAATAGGTGTTCAGACTGGCATTGTAATCATCCGTAGCTCTAGATATCGTTCGTTTAAAAGGAGCTGCAAAGAATTTGTAATTTATACAGTTCTTTGGGCACTGGTTATGCGCTAGGCTCTTCCATGTGACTTTCCTCTGACGATATGCTTTTTTCGCATTCTGCATTCCGCCAGCGCGAAGGAGTCTTATTTTTAACGGCTGATTGAAGAATAAAGATTGATCGCTGAGTAGTGTCTATCACAGAAGTCAATACTTGAGGACCCAGGTCAGATTTATCCGAGTGGACAACAGACGAGAAGGCCTCATCAAAAAGTTTCTTGAACAGGGTACTACTGATAAATCTTTGTGCGGAACCAATCGCCCTAAGAGGACTTCACGCAATGGTGAAAGTGATAGGGTAGTGGTCAATTGACGTACCGTGGTCAATTGTAGACAATGAAGATACCCCAATACCATCAATAGCCGATTGAGATTTTGCCCTCATGTAATTTATGGCGCGACTGTTGTAGCAGCACACATCAATTACTCACATCGAAGACCAAAGTAAATGTCCGCTATGGTTTGTTCAGAAATCACAAATAACATGATGCGAATTGAAGTTCCCATCCAGAACAACTCTTCTGTTGTCGCGCAGTAAAGCATCTGGCCCGCCCGTCTGTCGGGCACCTGCGGGGAAGTAGATATTTGCCACTGTAACAGGGGCACACTGCGGAATAAGGTTTTCAACTGCAAGTATCTCACAATCAGGGCTCATACATCTATGAGACACTTTAGCGCGATGATACGGTTTCGTTGAAACCAATGTTAACAGGACAGGTAGATGAGGTTAGAGTACCTAAAGCCGATGACGCAGCCTGCGCGGAAATGACTTGTGACAACGCATCGCCGAGCATGATCGCTGATCGCTGATCATGCGGTCAAGTACGCCAGCAACGGCCTGCTCCACCGCAGCAACAACCGACTTAGTTAAGCTTGCCTCCACATCAGCAGCGGTCGTGCGGACAATACTTGTTTACGAGCTTTGTCTTCTGTCAAGTAGGGCATAAGCATATCCGCGTGTGAGCGCTTGCCCTGCTGAATAATGTCCAAGTTCGGCAGCGCGTTTCCGATTTGCAAGATTTGCCACTGTGACCGAGCCGCCAGAAATTCTTACACTGTAATGATTGGGGCTGGAGTGGGTCAACACGGTACGCAGTAGGCCAAACTTTGATTTCACATGGGCGAGAGAACATAGTAGAGCAAAAAAAGAAAATGTCACCTCCTGAATGTCACCTATAAATTCGTGGTTCTTGTCGAGAATAAAGTCAATTGATGTCTAGCACCTGTGTTGTCTTCGTCTACCCTTGTCCTTGTTTTTAGCGCTACTACTATGTCCTCTCAATCCAAACACCAACTAGCCCAGCTTTCAGCTTTAAATGGGCGAGAGGACCCTGCAAACGTTGCGACATATTATATTGACTTATTCACTACATTAATGTATTTACTATTTTGCTTGTTTTTCACGTTGTCTTTGATTGACTTTATAATTTGTTTACTGTTTTGCTTTGTCTAGTTTTCGTTCTAGTTTTTATTCTTTGTTTTCTCTCTCCTTTTTTTTTGCCTTTTCTTATGTATGACCGTCGGACACTTGTATCCCCCCCCCCCCCTCTTATGTAATGTCCCCACGGGACCCTTAAGGGTTAATAAATGATGATGATGACAACTGACTCAGTTGGTATAAGAGAGCCTCCAGTTTCTGTGCTTCAGCGGTAAACTGAGTGGATGCCAACACCGGCGTCAGGGAAGTCTTCAAGAATTTCTCCTGGTGTAGCGGAGGGATCCACACCGCGGATAATTCCTTTCACGCAGACAAGTTGCTCAGGAATAACCGCTTCCACCGGTAGTGAGGCGAAAGAGGTGCACTGCATGCAGAAAGTCGGCAACACAATCCAAGTCAGCTGATTTGCACAAAATTCCTACTTTGCCAAATGGTCGCACTCGGAATTCTCAAGATATCGGCTGGTCGCAACCTTCAGCTGCTCCTGGATCATCCGAGATTTTTTTTTATTTTAATTACACCATCGCCTAGAGGGACCAGCGCCACAGGGATAAGCTTGACACCGTTTTGACTGAGAGACTTTAGCGACATGTTTTCAGCCGGCAAACTGGCGAACCAGGTTACCGGACCTGTGCCCGGGGAAGACATAGCCATGGCCGTAAGCCCACGGAGCCATGAAACCTACATCCAAAGGGGGAAAACCTGGCCAAATCCCCCACTCGCGGAACAGCCTCACCAAATGTTGACGACAGGCCAGAAGACGCAGAGGCAGGCAGTGGATCAGCAGCACCAACGGGGACGACAGGGATCAGCAGGGACCTCGAAACGAACGCCTGCAGCACCGATGAGACCGCACCGGTAGTTAAGGTGGCGGTCCCACTCTGACGGTGAGCGGGAACCATTTTTGGTGATATTTGTACGTCGACTGTACCTCGCTCGTTCGCTTCATAAATATGGTTCAGATATCTCCGAAAAGCTACTCTTCTCTGCTTTCAAAAGATGCATTTTGTTTAACGGTAGCTGCAAATTTGTTTCAACTGTAAAAGAAAACGCAAAGATGAAAACTGGCAGTTGAGCTCAACTTGTCTCAGGAAATGCAAAATTGTGAAAAACCTCTTGTACCTAGAGAAATATCTTTCGAGATACTGTGAGATCGGATGCTAATGAACATATTTAAGCATTTAGAAGTACGTGTATAGATTAGTTTATTAGCCACGCATGTTTGAAAAGCATAGAAAACAGAACAATGTAATCTGCAATAACTTTTGGGATATGCATTGCACTGCGGCGCCTTTTTGTACAGTTTGAGATCGTCTAATCGCCCTTCCATTCTGAAAATTTCATCCGTCTGCCTTGTTTAGTTTAAAAGTTATTCCTGATCAAAATTAGCGTTTTTTCGAAATGGTTAAAAACGGAATGCAATACTGTTCAGGTAACCAGCGCGTGGCAGTTTTGAGATTTTGCGTGAAGAAACTTAATACTTCGCTCTACGCGGCTAAGCATCGCCTTTACTCTACGGCTTTTGGGGAATGCGCAATGTCTAGTTGATTTTAGCTACCTTTTTTGTTCTCGTCATGAAGGACACAAGCTCTTGAAACGTTCCGCGGCTTCTTTTTTTCTGGCAAATATACTCTTAAAATGTCGGTCTCTCATTCTTTTAATAAACTTGTAACAATTGCCAAGAACAAAGTCCACAGAATACAAACAATAATAGCAATAACGCAGCGACATGCGATAAATGTAGATAAATGTAGTAAGTAGCGCCATCTACACACATGCACGTGTACTAAATAATCACAGTTCAAAAAAATAACGAGTGTGGCGCTGCTAAACATTTACAATCATGAGGTGTTCACGAGAGGGAACGATACCTCTACGATGTTTGCACGTTTCCCTCGATTTTGCCCTATGTAGTGTGTGTCGAACTTCCAAGCAGATTTCCGCCATATTGCTTTGCTGGATTGTTTATTAGCGTAAAGCTAGTAAAGCCACACTACGCGGGTCACAGCCGAGTTTTGCGCGAGTGTGGGCCGCCTGTTATGCGCATGTGCGAGAACCGCGTGACGTCACGAGAGGCGCAGGTCCGCAGGTGCGTCGCCTCCTCGCCACAGCCGGTGCGAGCTCCTCGCTGCCGGCGCCGCCGGCGTGCGCTCCTCTCCGACGCGTGACCTCGTGTTTACGACAGTTGCGCCGCGCGCTACTGCGCATGCGCGAGGAGGGTGCGCGGAGAAATGACGGTCGCGCTCAACATGTAAGCTCTGGTAAGCTAAAGAGAGTCGAGCCGGTGCCAAACGGCGCAGAAGACTGGAAAATGTAAATTCTTCCGATCCCGAGGTTGTCGCCTGGCAGTTCGCCGTCGAGCAGCCAAGGCGAAACGTGCGGCCGAAACACCGGAGCACTTTACGCTACGTATATCCAGGCATAGCAGAGCTAAGCCACTGCCAATTTTTTTCACCTGACGCTACGAAACGCTTTCTGGGCGTCGTATTATTTTTCGAGGACAGGCATTGCTAAAGCGACAGGAAAGGGAAGAGACAGGCTTTCGCTTCGTGCTGCCGGTTGCTCGTTGTTCCGGCTAGCGCTGTGGAGGGGAAGTTGGAGAGCGCTCGATTCCCCTGCACTCAATGCACCAGTTCGGCAAAGTTCTGCGGCAGCGGCGGTGCGGCGGGTGTGTACCGCTAGTTCCGGCACTTTGAGCGCAGTTTGGCACTGTCTGCTTCCAAAACGGATGGTCGAGTGCAGGCCTGGTCGTCGCTAGCCTTTGCGATGCCAATGAATTGCAGCCATCTGTTTACAGCCTACATCAGCGGCAGCCAACCTCTCGTATCTCATGAAGAAATGTGCAAACAGCTTATCACAATAACATGTTGCCATGAACCAGCCTCGATCCGTTTCTTTGGAGAACTCGAGCAGCGTTCTAGCTTGTCGACGAGTGAAAGTTACGTGAGTCTCCGCCGTTTATCACAACCCGCAAACCATCATCTGCTTCCATGGCGGCTGCAGCTGCACTATTTCAGCACTAACCATGGAGCAGGTGCAGTTTTCCTGAACTAGACTCGCACTTCTTTCAAACGAATGCCGTGGTTCAGAGGGCGCCATGTTTCACCGCTGAAATGAATCCATGTGGTATATAAGTCGGGTACAACTCAAGAACGAAGCAGCACATGCCCATCAAAGGAGACCGCCCAGCCAAGCGCGTCGACCGAACAGTTTTCTGTTCGGTCTCCACAGGTGCGCCGCGACAGCAGTGGAGACTGAAGCTGCCACGACCGTCTGTTGCCGAATATGACCTCACCTGTAACATTCAGCGCTTTTGCGAAAAAGACGCTCTCGCGCGGATCTGTGCAAGAGGTGAGCAGCCCAGCCCTCTCCCCCCCTCCCCCTTTAGTGGCCAGTGCAGCTGAGACAATAAACGGGGGGCACCACACCTACTAGTACCTTCGCCTTTCTCCCTGTCTTTTCCCCTGCTCCAGCTCAGATGCTCCTAGAGACGATGGCGGATGCCGGGGCAGCAAAATCTTTTCCTTTCTTTTTGCGTTATTATTCTTTTAGCCTTATCCCGAACAAAGGACATCCACTCTCGGCTACACGGGGACAAAACGCCGTCTCCTTCCTTCTCTTTCGCTGGCTTGGCTGCATGCACAGCCACAAAAATCGACGTGACTGGCTGGAGGGCTCCCTCTGAGTTGCATGTGCCGCTTCGTTCTTTAGTTGTAACCGACTATAGCGCTGTGAGGTCCCCTCTTCCGGAACTGGCACAAAGGACCGCCCCCTCCCCTTGCTGCGCGCCCCTCCTGCAGGCGGGGTAGACTAGCGCCGCAGGAAAAGGAATGCTCGGAAAATGACTACAAGCACGTTATAAGCGGTGTTTACATGACGGGTTGAGTGGAGGATTTGAGCTGAAAACCGGTTACTGGGTTCACGTAAACGAGTCGGATCCGGGAGTCGAGGGAGCGAGTCCAGTCAACTCCGCTGCAGGGGGTGGGTTGAGTCACTCGACCCCAACAGCAGATAGCACGTAAACCGGTCTGAGTCGGGTTAGTGGAAGGAGAGGTGATAAATGCGAACCTGTTATTCGCTTGCGCCGTAGCGCCTGCGAGGCAGCCGTGCATGCCGCAATCTTACCGGCTGCCACTGCCCTTTCCCGCTGCGCCGTTCGACGCTTGGTGCCGCTGCTGTTGAACCGGTCGCGACTCGCTAAAATCGAGTTCATGTAAACATGCAGTCAAGTTGGGCTTACCTTGCTCAACTCGATCTCCTGGCTCGACCCGCCGAAGTCGGGTTCATGTAAACGAGGCTACAGTTTCCTGACAATAGACGGTGTGAAAATAGCAGCTGTTCCTACAGTTTCCAGGTACGCGCGCGTGGACACGCACGCGCACACACACACATACGCGGGCGCACTTTTTCAATCTTTGATCCAACCAAATCGAGGCAAATCGACGCAAGGCAAGAAAGATATACATTTCAGCACGCAAAATTCTGGAGGAAATAAGCAACCTAATGATGCAAACTGGATACAAGAAAGACGTACGTCTAAAATGAATAAGAGCACGCAGTTGAGGGTCCAAACGAGAGAGGGGAGGGGGTCGCCCTAAGTGCCTACAGAACTATCGCTTTGTAGCCGACCCCTTTATTTTGGCAGCATTCCTGCACACCTCCCCCCCCCCCCCCCCCCCGTTCTTCTTCGTACAATGTCTATAAAAAAGTCTCGAGTCCGCCTCGTGAATGGTATGCATCTGTATACTGCATTTTTGTGAGCCTTGGCAAAATTCCGTCGAAGTTGATCGGAATTGGTTGCAAGGTGCCGCCGCATGTACGACGAATATTTGCTTCTGAGGTAAACACATTCCGACACCCTGCGGTGCCAACCCTCTCAATAGCAATTTCTCGTCTCTTGCGCAATGTCGATTCATCTCAAGGGTAAACAGAAATTGACAATTGCCCACTTCTCTCTGCCTTTTTCTTTACCAACCATAGTTTATAAGGTTGGACAGGCATACGCTGAGTGTTGACTAAATTGTATAGCTGTCTTTGTTATAGTTTTCTTATCATAGATGCAATATCATTTGATAAAAAAATATATTTTTTTTTTCAGCGCTATAGTTAGCAGGTTACACTGTGGACCAGGAGTGTTCCGACTACTACTAATATTACTATGCATCAACAGTGACGAAGTGATTGAACGCGCAAAAGACGAGGGCAGAAGGAAGGACACAAGAAAGGCACCGATTTTAACTATAAGGTTCATTGAAAAAAAAAAAAACGCTAGAAATATATACATGGGACATAAACATAATTAATTTTCTTTATTTCACACCTTCCTTATTTTTGGCGTCCGCTTCCTCTTTTCGCTTACTTACTAATTTGCTCTGTGCAATTATGTCGACAATTATCACTAACTCTCCCAAGTTTCCACTGTGTCGACGTTGTGCCTTTTGCGATGCGGGCTGGGCAGCATTATTTTTTTCTTTTTCTTTGCTCCCGCTAATATATGTCACGACATTGAAAACAGGAAAGTCTGTAGTCGGGTAAAACTCAGGAACGAAACGGCACATTCCCTCAAAGGAGGCCCTCCAGATAGTAACATCGACGGTACAGCTTTCTGCGGCTATTTAGCCAAGGCTAAACAAGAGAGAGAAGGAAACGGTCCTCTGTTCCCGTGCTGGCATCCTTATCCCGAACAAGGATCACCCCACCTCTGACGCCATTTGGACAAAGACGGTACCCTCTTCGCCCCGGCTCTCCAACTTTTTCCCTTCACCCTTCCGGAACCATAGACCCAATAAAGGAAGCCCCACTCTCTTTGGCTTTGGCGAGGGACAGGCAGAGAAAGAAGCATGCGGAACCACCCCAGCCAACACCTCCCCCCACGCACGACGGGGACTAGCAGCCGGACTTGCCATGGTTCGTTTGTAATCCTCTGAAGGCAGGCGCAGCAACAAAAGAAAAGCCTTCACGCAGCACGGGTCAAGAAAGGACCGGACACGTATCTCAACATCTCAACCAAAACCAGTCTCGGGTCGCTGGGGGCAAGACGGGTAGACACTTTCTCAGTGATGGATCAGTGTCGTAGCCTGGTGGCAGAGTATGAACTACTCGCAAGATGGCGGCAGTGGAACCGCCACCTTAAACGAACTCGTCCTTCTCTTCGGCTCTGCGTGGGGGTCAGGGGTGAAGGCGCCTGTCATTGGCAATGATATGATGCACTGGCATCGTGATGAATTGAAAAGGAATTTCTTGAGCTCGTTCTGTGTAGTGCATGTGAAGTGCTGCGTGGGATCGCGACGACGAACGCCGAAGATGTGCTGCGCGTCGCTGTGCCAGTTCAGCTGCATGAGAACGCACGAAAATGCGCCGTTGTCCGTCTCGCCGCGTGACTGCGAACGGCACGGAGTGCTGTAATGGGTCAGTCTATGGCGGGAAACGGTGGTTCTTCCTTTCGGCTCTCCGAGTATCCGCATCTGCAGAAACCATTTTGACGTGGGCGATAACATTCGTGACATCCAGGCTGTCGTCTGTCGTAGCGCGAGAACAGGTGAAACTCGCTGCTCCCGCTAAGTATGGAGGACGGACGCCCGCTGTCCTGACTACTCCGGATCGTAATTGGAGGCCTCCCGGTGTGATTCTCCAAGTCGGGATTGATATATCGACCGTTGACCCGCTGCAGCAACGCAAAGAATGCCATCTAGACCCGTTACCTGATTAGGACACAGCGGAAAGTGGTGCCTATCCCGTTGTCGAGCGTCTCCAGCGCAGCTGATATAAACGATGGCTAATACGCAGCATGCCAGTAGCAGCAGCGCGCTTCGTTTCCTACTCGCTTATTTCATTATTCACTGGCGCCACCGTTGCGCCAAATGCGACAAACTACGCCATCCTGACAGAAATCGGGAAAATTGCGGCAAACTGTTCCACGCTGGTTTTGAATTAGGCGGCGCCGTGCGCCGGCTATCCAGGAAGACACATCCTTAGCTGCCGGCGCCGTTTCAAAAGCTTAAAGGGGCTCCGAATAGGGCTCTCTATAAAGTGATGGTATGCCTAGGATGTTAAAAGACGCCGCTCAACAAATATCCTCCTGCAAGAATTGTTTAATGCGTTCTGTAGAAGCTGAGTCATTTGCATTCAAAATTTGAATTTCAGCGTCTTCGCGCCTTTCCCTCTCCTCTCATCCCTTTTTACACACGCTGTAAGGTTGGCGCTTCTCCGCCGGCCCCACTGCCGAAGCCCGCGAGAATTCTCTCCAGCTTTCGCGGCCGTGGTAGCTGCGTGACGTCTGAAAGAATTTAATAGCCATATCTTAATCGGCATACGCAGGGGTGCAACGGAGTTGGGCGCGAGCATGAATAATTCAACGCAAAGGGTTCGCCACCTTTCGAGTCTGATTGTGGGTTCTCGGCTGCGTGTACAAGTGTACTGTTTCTCTGAGGTGTTCATGACAACAAAATGCAGTAATTGATCAAGTTTCTCTCCACAGAAGGTGTTCAAAAGCCCTATGAAGATCCGTTGAAGCCAAATTATAACGAACGTCACTGTCATTCTATTGAGCAGACAAGGGAAGGTAAAAAAGGCGCTCGTTATTAAGGGAAGGGAAAAGACGTGTCGTTATGAGGGGAAGGGAAGAGAGGTGCTCGTATGAAGGGAAGAAGAAAAGAGATGCTCGTTATGAAGGGAAGAAAAAAGAGGTGCTCAACGCTTAACGAGGGCCTCAAATCTTGCAGTCTTGATCGTTCGATCTCGTTCCTATGTGACATTCGTGGTATTACAGGACGTACTACGTCCGTCGCTATGGACGAGTGTGGCGCTGCTTAGCACTCTCGAGGTTCGATTACATTACACATAAATACCCCCGGAAAGCAGAAGACTGGACATACGTCGCCGTAGCTCAGTTGGTAGAGCACCGGACGGGAAATTCGGAGGTCATGTACTGATCCCACCGGCGGCATGTGGTCGTTTTTTCTTCTGCTTTCTTATCACTTATCTTTAAGCCATAAAATAATAACACTTAATTTCCAAGTGATCAACACCAATTGAAAAAAAAAAAAACATATCCTATGTTCCTTGGTTTCGGCGACTATTGGCTTCCGTCATGTATGACTGTCACGCGGCATTCTTTCCTTATGTCCAGAAGTTTGCTAGAAAAGGACAGAAACGAGCTTCGCAACGCGGACTTCCATGGTGCACTTGTTATGCTATATGCATGCGCGAGTAGTGTTCGATCCGGCGAAGTTTTGGCACGTGTTTTCGAGCCACTGCCCATTTCTCTCTCGCTTAAAAAAGAGGAGCAGCACACGCATCGCGATGGAGGCCGATCGACGTCCTCAGGTTTGCGTGTCTTTAGAATCTAGCTTTAATCAGCGCGATTCCGACTGGCCGGCCAATTAGGCCTATCGTGAGTCAAATGACTGATGGTCCCGCTTATTTGTGACGCAGATATAATTTGGCGGCATAATTCACACGCGCAGATGTAGCGCTTGCAGCGTATACGAGGAACATGGCGTCTAGCAGAATATTATCTTTGCTGATTAGTGTTATTGTAGATGTTCCCTATATACAGGTACACTATTGCTGACTAGGGTGCCTCGATGACGAGCGACAGCTTGTGGAGAGTGCGCGTGTTTACGGTACGCCTGGTACGGCGGCGACACGTAGACAGCGTTCCATGCTGTGCACACTACTTTTTGTACCGAGTGAATGACAGTTACTTTCAGCTGAGAACGGGAGGGAATGAAGCGTTGACAACGCATTAGTATCGATCCACTCTCCGCATTCGTAGCGCGAGATTCTCACCTAACCCGGGTAGGCTCGCAGTGAGCTCAAAGTTCCTCGCGTGGAGTATTTTTTCCTGTTTCCTGTCGCACAAGTGAAACGATCATCGTTCTCGCGTTGTGCACGGAAAACTTATGACGCTCATGTTCGTTCACCATGAAGATCGCGTTCGCGCGGCTCGTTTCCGCGCGTGGGCTTCTGGCGCCTCCGTCTTCGCTGTAACCGACCAATGCGTCCGGGGACTTTCGATCTATCCGATTTTAACTGTCTTGTTAATCTCATTTGTGCTAGGCCACTGTTCATCATAAATGGGCGCAGCTGCATTCATTCCAGCTTCGCCATTTCAGTTGTGCAACATGGCGACCTCGGTGCTTTGTTATTTGTTTAAGGAATGGAGCTTTATGCATCGTTCAGGGTTAGTGCAGGCTTTGTTCTCGCTGTAGGCAGAAATGACGATGCTTCAGCCTGAACCGGGGGCTGGTAAAAACAGGCCTGGCTCACAAAGGTAAGGTATATGTTGGTTTGTAGTCTCCTAAGGGTGTTCTCTTCTAACTTATTGAGGGATTTGTGTGCTGTTGGGTACTCCTTCCTGGCTGTTCTGTATGGTGCGAGATTGTCAGCATACACTGCTAAACCTATTAGGGCGCGACACCCTTCATGGTCATCAGGGGGAGACGCCCGGTATAGAAGAGCTCGGGCATGCCTGTGAGCGGCTTCGTTTCCTCCTGGTAGTTCCAGGAGATGACTGAGTCTGGTTGATCGCTTCTGAGTGAGGCAAGCAAAAATGTGCAAGAAGGCGTTCCTGAAGTGGCTGACATAAATGAAAAACCGGAGAGGTTAATGTGGAGGAAGGAGAAGTGAAGAGCCGCACATCAGAACATTTGAGCTACTGTGCTCAAGAGTATGTGCAGTGTATGGGTTGTTCAACTAAACATTGTATGACATATTTCGCAAAGGTGTCTTCTCTTAATTATGCAGCGCAAAACTTAGAAGTGAAGCACTCTCAGGTACGAATTTGCGCCAATAATAACAGTAATAATGCTGTAGCACTTCTTTACATCAGACTAAAACTTTTCTAGCGTTGTTTGTCAACCTAAGATATTTCGGAACTAAAAGCTACGTGCTCCTGAGTGCTTCTAAGCCAATGTTTCATTGCTCCAAAGTTCTCCAAGTCGAAAATTTTAGTGCTCCAAATTCTCCAAGTGCGCTTTCATATGGGCTGTATGTGCTTGGGCTTTGCTTTTTATTGCTGCGAAAGTGCACAGGTGAGTACAAGCTGAGATGTGAGTGCGGCGTGCCTCAATATAGCACAAATCGATAATGCAGCTCTACTGCGTAAACGTGATTTCGTCTCCGTCAGTTGTAGTGTAGTTCTCAAGAATTACTGTGCGACAATGCGAACACGGGAAAATAGCACACCTATAGCTGTCACTTCCTCGCCATGGAAGAAGATCGCTGAGTGTGATTTTTTTTTTATTTATAATGTGTGACCGGTTTTGTAACTCACTGCGAGGTAAATAAATGATTCACTGGCATTTGACGCATGCGTGCTTGCTTATTGGATAACTTGTCAGTATACTTCGAATACCTGTGCGCTCCGGGAATAATTAATTATTTGTGATTGTATACAAACTCGATTGCCTCATATCTGCTGTCAACGTTTGCCTTCGAACGGTCTGCATGTGCGGGTAAGTTTTCTTATATGATGGAGGACTTCAAAGCTCTGTGGTAAAATTTTACATTCCTTGCGACGGTTCAGCCATGTTTTTCCGAACGTATTCTTCCTTAGAAACACAGCTTAAAGGTGAAAAACTTGCCAAGTAGTGACCGCGCGACTTCAGAGCTGCATTGAGTTATGCAATGAGTCTAAGCATTGCTTGAGCGCGCAGTCGTCTCTGTAGTTTCCCGCACAAAGCGCAATAAAATATTAGTTCTGAAGAACTGGCCTGCCTATATGCACAGGATAACAGCCTAAGAAATAGTCATGAATGATTACAAGTGCCTTTTATAGCAGAAGCTTGTGCCATAGCCCTGCAGTGCCGACCGCTTCGTTGCCTCCCGACTTGCCGCTGCGCACCCAGCGGCTCTTTGTGTTCTCGGAAGCTTCATGATCGGCAAAAAGGTAATGAAGGACTCTGATAATACGGAGAGCGCTTCGGTGATCAAACTCTTGTCACGCCTTACACACAAAAAAATTATATTACTTCATGCATGTATAAACGCCTATAGCGCCGAAATGCCAATGGTCAGCGCCTAATTCAATATTGCCGGGCGAAAGTATGGAATAGTGTGCCACTTGAAATCAAAATGGCTAAAAATTTCCTGTTTTCTATTAAGAGCTTCTACTTTTCGAAGATTGAGGGTTATGTTTGTTAATCTTTTTATGTCTGCTGTTGAGTGTTGCTCGCTATTACTTTGTTCACTGATTATTTATAACCGAGTTTCATGTTGGTATCTTCTGTTGCTGTAATAACAAATGTGTACATTGGGCCTATACTAGCCTCGGCTATTGGCCCAGAAGTTTTTGCAAACGTTTTGTAATATCTGAAGTGAAAATAAAGAAAGGAAGAAATCACATGCCACTGGTGCACTCGCGTATGAGTTTAGGAAAACAAAAATTGGAGAGCACTGCAGTCTACTGCATTGGAGAAATTTGAAAGAAATCGCGTTTGAACGTCAGCAACTTTTTTTTTGCAAGACATTATTGCCACGTGGGACTTGTCACGTGACCCTTGGATGACGTCGGAAACTTTTTTGCAAGTCATTTTTGTCTCATGACACTTATCACGTGTCCCTTGGATGGCGTCAGCAACTTTTTTTTTGCAAGACATTATTGCCACGTGGGACTTGTCACGTGACCCTTGGATGACGTCGGAAACTTTTTTGCAAGTCATTTTTGTCTCATGACACTTATCACGTGTCCCTTGGATGGCGTCAGCAACTTTTTTTTTGCAAGACATTATTGCCACGTGGGACTTGTCACGTGACCCTTGGATGACGTCGGAAACTTTTTTGCAAGTCATTTTTGTCTCGTGACACTTATCACGTGTCCCTTGGATGGCGTCAGCAACTTTTTTTTTGCAAGACATTATTGCCACGTGGGACTTGTCACGTGACCCTTGGATGACGTCGGAAACTTTTTTGCAAGTCATTTTTGTCTCATGACACTTATCACGTGTCCCTTGGATGGCGTCAGCAACTTTTTTTTTGCAAGACATTATTGCCACGTGGGACTTGTCACGTGACCCTTGGATGACGTCGGAAACTTTTTTGCAAGTCATTTTTGTCTCATGACACTTATCACGTGTCCCTTGGATGGCGTCAGCAACTTTATTTTTTGCAAGACATTATTGCCACGTGGGACTTGTCATGTGACCCTTGGATGACGTCGGAAACTTTTTGCAAGTCATTTTTGTCTCGTGACACTTACCACGTGTCCCTTGGATGGCGTCAGCAACTTTTTTTTGCAAGTCACCGTTGTCTAACATCAGTACACATCCCCAACGCACTTTACCGTCGTGCACACCACAACGCGTTCACTTCGTGCCCCTTTAACACGCTTGAACCAGCGACCCTTCGTGGCAAAGAATTCGATGACCGCGGTGATTAGGAGTGAGGGTTCATCATACGGCTCATGCAGAGACTAAATAATTCCATCAGCGTAGTTAGATCACATGGCAGTTTTGAAGCGAAAGCTTCACTACGCCAGGTAAAGCCAATGTCACCGTGTCTGGAGATTTCACCTTCAGTTGACATTCACATAAAGCAAAGGAAAGGAAAGGTGCATAACTGGCCCCCTGAGACAGTGGACACCTCAGTCGTGCTTTAAAGGTGCACTAAAGAGGAATCCGAACTCGTCTTTTGTACCGCGGGAAATCGATGTACACGTTCCGAGCATTCTTAAAAACTTCGAATTATTGTCCTGTGCGTCCGATTTCCATAATTTAAATCGGATTAAACGTCCCATCTCCAATCTTTTTTTGAACTTGCCGCAGACGGTAGGAGGAGTCAACCAACCTTTCAGGCAATCCCTTGGCGGTTTGCAGCTCTTCCATCGGCGGAGTGATACGTAGCGATCGGCGAAAGCAAAGTGTACGTATTTTTATTTCCGTGGGCCTAATTTGCGGCTATGTAGCCTGCGACTGGACCTATTTATTCACGGAAATCTAAAAAACGAAATAAAAGCGAAAGCGAAGCCGCCGCGCGACTGCCTGAAAGACACTCCACGCGTTAGTTGACTCCTCCTACCATCTGCAGCGAGTTCAAAAAAAAAAAAAAAAAAAGGTGGGAGCCGGTACGTTTAATCCGAATTAAATTAGGGAAATCGGCCGCACAGGACAATAATTCGAAGTTTCTAAGAATGCTTGGAACGTGCAGATCGATTTCCCGCGGTGAAAAGACGAGTTAAGATTCCTTTTCAGTTCACCTTTAAGCTACGTGGCGGTAGTGACAGATGTACGCTGCATGCGTTGGTATTGACAACGTTATGGCAGAAACGCGGCACTGAAGCCATATGACGTCGGCGTTCATTGCGTTCATTGGCGTTGGCGTTGACAACGTTCTAAACTCTGATGGTTTGAAGGAAAGGAAGTGCACATAACTGGCTCCCTGGGTCAGTGGACGCCTGATTCGCGCTTTGAGGTACTTACATGGGGTGGTGAGAGAGATGTGGGCTGCATGCTTTAGCGCTGAAAATGTGGTGGCAGACACGCGGCACTGCAGCAGTAGGCCGCAGTGTTCATTGGTTGAGCAGACTCTCGCGTTCAACCATTAATTGGCACCTGCCAGGGTGGCAGGATGGGTGCACTGCCTATCCAGTGTCAGGAACGCACTCAACGTTACAGACGCCAAGACGCGTATAGCTGCCCGATACGCCATAGCTTTCGCTCTCTAACGAGGTTCAAGAGTCGTCAAACCGCAGCTGTAATATGTTCCAGAAGGACACAACGTCATCGCACAGAATATAACCATAGTCAATGATCTTCGTTCTGTGAACAGTGCGCTTTGGTGCGGGGAGTGCATGCTGCCCTGGAAGAGCCGCCGAGCTGGTCCCCCTATCTAGATGCAAGTGTGTGCCTCCCAGACTGATGTTTGTGAAGGTGGGGACGTGCACGGGTATGGTGGGCTCGTATTACACAGCCTGGTGTTTTTTGGCATAGCCATTCCTTTCCTTTCCGACATTATTTTCATGCAATAAAGGAGGGAAAGACCCTTTGTGGCGTATGTGTTGCGTGCTCTCCCGGCGCACAGAGGACCTGGGTTCGAACCACAATGCCGACGAATTTTTTTTTCAGAATGTGGACACATTTTCGTGCGTACACGCTCTGCCGACAAGCTCTGCTGACAGGTCCTGCACACGCCACTCATGAGACAAGAAATGCTTTCGCATTAATAGAGTCGTTTAGCGTAACGGAGACGTACTATAGCGTAGACGTATACCAGTTTACCGGACGCTGGCTGCGCATGCGCAGTGGCCCCGCCAGTGGGCACTGGCGGCAGTTGAAAGAAAGCGCGACTCCCGTTTCTGCGGCGATAATTGCGCTCACACATTAGCAGAGTGCATGCGGAGGAACGATGACAATCTCATGAGTTCGAATTTGGGAGCAAGATCCCAACAAGCAAAGACGCATATAACAAGCTTGATAACATCGTGTGAATCACGATGAATGACGGAAGCCGCGCTTTCTTTCAACTGCCGCCCGAACCCACTGGCGCTTATCTTGGCACCAAGCACAACGCGAAGCCCTGTCTTGGGCAGCACGAAAGGCACGAGGCGAGTGATGCTTTTTACGAAGCACGGATGAGAGCGCTGTAATCACGGCGCATTCGGGCGCACGGAGCGCGCTGTCACGTGATATTTTTTAAACTCCGTGGGCTTTCGTTTTTCCCGAATAAAAACGGCCACGTTAAGTCAATCTCTTTGGAAGTGCATGGTTTGGACAATATTTTCGGAGCTCCACAACTTTCCTATTGACGCCTGCACGTTTCAAGCTATATTTAGGAAGTTAATTTATTTATCTTGTCTAATTATTCAAATAGGAGGAGCGAAAAAAATGGTGCTGTAACTTTAGATAAACCCTAATAACATCCACTCGATTTAAGTTCTAAAGAACGTTTAGTTTTTTTATAAATCTTGGTCCAAGTTAGCTGGGACACCCTGTATATATATATACCATCTCAGATCTGGACACGCCTGTCAATAAGCAAGCCTATGGTGCTTAACAAAGCAGAGGCCACATCTGGACATTGTATTTTCCTACTGAGTACCTGTTCTGCACACTCTCCATTTTTTTTCGTGTGGGCCCCACTCCCACTAATTTCTTTGTTTTTCTGTGTATTTTTCTTCTATCTACTTTGTGTTTCTCTCTCACCTGTTCGGTGCCCACCCCTGTAAAAGGGGATGCATTAACAAAGTAAAATCACTCCTGAAGAAGATCGGTCTTCTGATATATATATATATATATATATATATATATATATATATATATATATATATATATATATATATATATATATATATATATATATATATATATATATATATATATATATATATATATGAGAAGCAGCATACTTACTTTCCTCTTCCGCGGGCATTCCTTCAACCGGCTGAGAACGTTCCATCAGCATTTCTGGGCCGCTTTTCGGAGAGGAACAACCCCAAAATTGCGCTCGCGAAAACAAGGCACAGCCTGGAAAAGAAGCTGTGACCAACCTCATCCTTCACAGGCAGAATCAGCAGGCGGCATAAACGGGTATAGTTCATCTTTATTCTGGTCAGTTTGGTGTCTTTTGAAAAGGAGCATATAGCATATACACCTGGTTAAACACATCTCAAGGTCAACAACGTTTGGTATTTAAACAGTATGGCGGCTACACTGCCGTGTAGCTCAAGCAGCAACTTTGTATACATCGAAAGGTATACTGAACAGCGATACACTTCATGAGACAAGGAAACATCTTAAGGTAAGCACAGAAGACACTGAAATCGCAAGGAAAACCATCTTTAACCGTACGCGCATGCGGCTCTTGACAACGAAACGGCACTGAGTACAGCTCGACTCACGCAGACTACTTCACAAAGAAAACAACCTCGTGCAATTTTAATCCTCTCAGTGAAATGATATGATAGAATGCCACACGCGTTTGTGCCGTTCACCGAGCGATCTGACCTTTGCATCGCCAAGCACATGTCGCGTTTGCCAGCTGACGGTCTCTGCGAGAACGGCATCGAACGGTGTGGTTGGCCGAGAGAGCTCTCTTTCATGCGGTCTGTAGCAGAATTTGGCATCACACCCTGGCCGCGGCAAAAAGTGGTGGCTGTCGCACTGACGTCGCCGGCGAAGGCTACGTGGCGGCATGCTGCAAAGAAACTCCCGAACCTTCCTCAATTTTGATGCCCTTAAACCAATAGGCTCGTACGTTTTGGGCAACGATCTCAAAGCCTTTTGCCATTTACATTACCTCCGCGTTGTCATGCGTACGACGTGCTCATGCTTTAAAGTGACAGCCATTCACAAGTCGTTACAGGTCCTAAATGAAGGTGGCGTAACCGCTGCTACGTTTGCGACAGTTCGAAAAGAAAAATAAAATACGGCATGCATTGTTTCGCTCTGATTTCCAAGTTTGTATAATTCATTTTATCGGATCTCTTCATTTCGTCACTGCGGTGTCAGTGAAATAAAACTCTGAGGCCATTACCTTGCGGCACCCCTAATATTCATGTGTATAGATTTTCTGGTAATTTCTAAAATGTAATACTGCGACGCGCACACACTGGTTAGTGCCTTATACCGAAAAGAAAAGGCGAGTGAAAGAAAAACGAGATAAAGACAAATCTTATAAGTAGTGCCCGACTGCGCTGTTGTCCGCGCTGGGAATTGAGTCAACTGGTCGCTGAGCATGACTCTCGACTACGCGAGCGGCTGGTTTGGCACTCGCGTGCTCAATTGAAACGCGCGCGTGGCTCCGGCGCTCTTGCTGCCAGCCTCAGCAAACTAGGCCTAGCTCCGAGGACGCACGTCGACCGCTTCCGCGCGTGCTGCTCCGACCGTTCGCGCAAGGTGGCGATCTGTTTTCAGCTAGTCTGCTCCTCTTGGTTCATTGTTTCACTGCCCACGCATTTTGTCTTGATGAAACGAAAAAAAGAAAAAAACGTCAACACTACTCGATCATTGACACATGCTCATCGAGGTCGCTGAAGGAAACTGCCGTCCCATATAGCGCCCCCTTTCGGGTTATAGCGGCGAAACATCTAACACTGAAACCGATGCGCTTAGAATCGTGAGAATGGGTGGATGCATTTGGTTCGGAGATAAAAGACAATACCTACGGATTATAAGTACCGACATGAAACTGGAGAACCGGGTTACTTGGCGTAATTGTTTGAGGTGTTCTGGCAAGGGACGTGCTTACGCTTTCGATTCGGTCGGTAGTAAGTCGGGATTATTACTTTTTTTTTTTTTAAGGGACCAGTCTAAACGCTACAGCGCTTTAACAGGGAGCGTGAGGAAGTGGAGGCTTGGGCTCTGCCAGCGCGCGACGGGTGTCGTGTGTCACGGCCTTTATCCCACCTCGCGGAACACCGCTGCCAGGAGGAGAACTCGCCCTCTGCGCCCTCTTTTTCTCCGGCTCTGCGCTCCTCTCTTCCCGCCTCGCGTGATCGCCCGGTTTCGACCTGTCGGCGCGCGTTCCCCGCGAGGCGTACAACCCACGTTTCTCACCTCCCCCTTTATTTCTTTTTCTTTCGAGCCGCTTGTGCGAACTCGTCTGCCGATGCGTCACGCGTTGAGGCAATAAGATGGAGAGGTTCGGGTCGAGTAGTGAAGATGAGAAGGAAAATAGCGGTTGAGAGAGAGAGAGAGAGAGACTATGGTAGAGTCGGTGGTAAAGTATTATAGATGCAAAGTGGAAACGGAGGGGCCGGCGTCCGTCGCCTATTTGCCGTCCTCATCGGCCGAGTGCTTGGCCAGCGCCAGCAGCACCATGGTCAGCTCTTTCTTGCTGATCTTGCCGTCCTTGTTGAAGTCGCAGCCCCGCAGAATGGCCTCCTGGAACTCCTCCAGGTCTTGCGCGTCGTAGTCCTGCGCGCACCGAGACGCACGTCAGCGGATGACTGTCTCCTCGCGATGAAAGTCATAGGAGAGGGTCTGACGAAAGTTCGTCTTGTCAGGCATAATAGTGAGCAAGTTCAAGGTCACTGACCATGTCAGGGTTACAATTCGAGACGTTCGGAATCGCAGACTATAGCTGGAATTTTTTTCAGATGCAGTCACGCAAGCAGGCTTCCCCACAAGGCAGAAATACCTCAACAAGGAGGCGGCGCTCCTGCTCTCATTAGGTAAAAGAATGGAGGACGGTAGACCTCGCACTCTATCACCTCATTGGCGGCGCCACCGTGGAGAACCCTGCTTGCGGAATTTTGCGCCAAAAGCGCTTTGATTGGTACTGCGGTGTTCCAAGGCCCGTAGTGATTTCCCGCTTCCTAAGTGTGAGGCATGGGATGCAAAGCATGCATGATTAGAGCAGAGTCGTTATGTCTTGACTGCATTGCCTGGTTCGCCTAGCTGGCGCTATCTTCAAGGATGCCTCCGCTTTCTAATTTGGGTTTGGCTTTGTGGGGATTTAACGTCCCAAAGCGACTAAAGCTATGAGGGACGCCGTAGTGAAGGGCTCCGAAAATTTCGACCACCTGGGCTTCCTTAACGTGCACTGACATCGCACAGTACACGGGCGTCTGAAATGTTGCCTCCATCGAAATTCTAACTTCGATTACGACTCTCATCAAGTCACCACTGTCCCATCGTACTTCGTAAGTTCTCGAGGGCTTGTCGTAATTAGAGTAAACCACAGATGGCGAGCTCACTGAGACATGCCCTGACACCGGCCGAGGTAAAGTGACAGACCCCGTGGAGGCAGAGGTCACTCAAGGGGGAGTAAGTGGCAGAAAAAAAAGAAGAAAAGTAAACGTGATCGGAGCACGTCGCAGAGCAGCGAAATTTAGCAGCCTTCGGATTCTCAAGTGCTATTGTGGCAGTGACAGAGCCGCGTATGAGTACAGCTCGGATCCTCATTTTCACGCGGCCGTGCGCCAATTATTGCAACCACACCATGCCCAGCTTATTTCTCGCTCCACCCGTAAGCCTTCACTAGTGTCAACATAAAAAAAAATACCAGAGGATGCGATAATATGCAAGGAAAGACACCGTTATCGCAAACAACAGTTTGCGTGTGCATTCCTACTAGTAATGAGCAAACATACCATATCAGAGTGGAAATTCGAATTTAAGCATGCCTATTTCGATTTCACTCATAGGGTTTGATCCGTGCATACAGTTTAATCTTGCTTCCAGAGATTGTAAAAAAATTCTCTGACTGATCCTTTCAATTTCAAGTGATTTAATTTTCGGTCTGAAAGCGGCCTGCGTGCTCTGTGGTTATTTTTCTCAGTAAAGTCATCCCGTTGCTCTTTAAATCATTGCTCCAGCAATCACTTTAATGAGGAGAGGAAAATTTCTCTAGAATGCTCAGTGGCTATAGACTTCTCCTGCCATGCACGAGATCTAGGGTTCGAAACCGGCCGGGGCGGCTGCATCTCGATGAAGTGAAATGCAAAAGCGCTCGTGCACGGAGATATCCGTGGACGTTACAAGAACCCCGGATGGACAACATTTATCGGTAGCCCTTCACAATGGACTGCCTCATAACAGCGTTCAGCACTATAGAAATGCATTAAGCATTAGTACCCTGCAATGGAAGACTGTTTGATGGTGGAAGTAATTTCATGTATTTGCGCAAACGGGACCTGAGAAGCGCGAACAGGCATAGATAAACGAAAATGCACGCGCACTGACACTCCAGCAGTGGTCACCGTGCGGCGCGCTCACTATTTCAGACACCGTAGCATGTTGGACAACTGATTACGCAGTGACATGCGCCACAGTACGAGCTTCAGCAATAGTGCGTAAGGCATGTTCCTATTTATTCCTAGATATTCACGCTTTAATTTACCCCAACAGTACGACGTAAACAGCATTTGTACAAACCTGCAGAATTGGTTACTGCTGCACTCAAACAACCAGACGCCCTGCCTTGCAAATAAGCACGAGTACACTCAAGGAATAGCCACCCTTTTATATTCTGCAGCTGCCTAAAAACCTCTTCTGTGTTTGTTGGAAAGCTGTTCCAAGGACCCATAGTTGCTGACAGTTATAAGTGAGAGGACGTACTTTTTTGACGAGTTCCAGGAGGTCCTTAAGGAATCCTTTCAGTTCTTCATTTTCGATCGTGCCGTTCTTGTCCTGCGTGAAGCGTAAAAATTTGTTCACACATGCACAGCTTCGTGACACACGACTCCGGTCAGTGCTGAACTATATTTCATGGTTCACTTTCATAACTCACGCTGCACACACAATGGGCGTCGATTAGTTATCTTTTTTCAGATACTCGCACACGCCTCGCATACATCGCAGGGTCGCAGTGGCGGTCGGTGCCCTCACAGCCGTCCTAAGCTTCATATAACAAACCAAACAGACAAACCAAACTTTATTTTATTTTACAAATGTGCATACAGTCTTTAGGATGAGCCACAGGCCAAAAGCTAAAGAAAATAGCTTGAAAATGCCTGTGGCTCATCTAAGAGCCATTACAAAATAATAAAATAAACACATGCATACAACGGTGGCAGATCGCATACGAGCACACTGTAGAAAGAATTTATAATATTTACGATTGAACTGATGGGTACACAGAGATTAGTTTGAAACTAGAAAAAAAAAACAATTAAAACTGAACAAATGCATTTGAAAGTTATACACTGCTGGGTTGATTACAAAGGGGAAAAGGACACCGATACATACACAAACTACAATATATGAAAAGAAGTTATGGAATATTATTTACAAAGTACACTTTTAAATCATGTGGTCGGAGGTTATACATGCTCAGCTGGTTAGATTCGTAGCTGTTTAGAACATTAGGTATAAGGAAGTTAAGTGCTTGTTTACCATAGTTAGTTCTAGCTCGTGGAAGTGTCCATTTTGCAGTTGATCGGGTTTGAACATACTTTTCTATGGGCTTTAACAATGCGATATTAAGCAAAAAATTACATATTGATGGTGAAGAAAATTTGAGATAGTATAATAGGCGGTACTCAAGAAAAACATTGACACGAATTACTTCATACTTAGTAAACAATTCAGCCGTATGGGCAGTAAAACTGGCACCTGCTATAATCCTGATAGCTTTCTTTTGGAGAATTAGAATTTTCTGTAGATTTGTTTTGGATGTGGTAGCCCAAACTATGTGGCAATAGTTAATGTGTGATTGGAATAGGGCATGATAAATCATTCGTTTTATACAGGGAGGAAATTCAGTGCGGTACCGAGCAAGAAAACCAACGGAAGGAGCTAATTTCTTGCGAAGATGTGTTGCGTGTGCGGTCCAGCTCATACAGGCGTCAAAAATTACACCGAGTGATTTGAAGGTGTCCACGATTTCTATTTTATGATTCCCAAGTTGAAGATCATCGTTTAAGTTAATTTTGACGTTTTTAGGCCTGAAGAAAACAGCTTTAGATTTATTGGTATTAATAGACAACCCATTTTGAACGGACCACGCATGCAAAGTTTTAAGAACAGCATTACCGCGATTTAATAACTGATCTGTTGAGGAGCCCGTTAAGAAAATACTGGTGTCATCTGCGTACAGAATGAATTTAACGTTACTGTCAATGTTTACGAGATCATTTATGTATACGTTAAAGAGAAAAGGACCTAAAAGGCTGCCCTGAGGCACTCCACAGTTTATAGCCTGAAGAGTGGATCCATGTCCATCACAGAAAACAGCCTGTTTTTGATCAGTGAGGTATGACCGTAGAAGATGGAGACACATTCCTCGAACACCATACATGTCTAGTTTAGCAAGCAAAATAGTGTGGTTAAGAAAGTCAAAAGCCTTACTGAAATCAACAAAGATACCGAGAGTTAGACATTTACGTTCAAAATTTTGCAAGATAAATTCTTTTTGTGAGAGGAGAGCAGATTCGGTAGAGCGTCCTTTTCGAAACCCGAACTGTGAATCTGTTAGCAAGCTGTGTTTAGTAAAAAAGCTATCCATTCTTTTTAGAATAATCTTCTCATATACCTTCGAAAAAACCGGAAGTACGGAAATCGGGCGGTAGTTGGTTAATACGGCTTTATTACCTCCTTTAAAGATAACTGTTACTTTGGCATTTTTCATTTCATTAGGGAAAATAGAGCATGAAAGGGACTGATTAAAAATGAAAGCTAGATACGGGGCTATTAGGTCTGCAACAAACTTCAGCGGTTTTATTTGCCGCCCATCATAATCCACACAGCGTGTTGATTTCAGATTCATTAATACTGAGAACACTTCTTCCGAATCCGTATGATAAAAGACTAGTGATTCATTAGGTATATTGCTAATTGTACTAGTGGCAGGTTTTACATCTCCGGTTGGCTTAAAGGCAGTAAAAAACAGTTAAATTTCTCTGCAAGGGAGGCCCCGGATAAAAGCTCATTTTCGACAAGTAGTTCACCTAGTGTTTTGTTATGTTTTTTGTGGACAAAAGCTTCATTCAAAACTTTCCATAGCTGTCGGGGATTGTGCTTGTTATTACTAACTAAGCGCTGCTGGTAAGCTTGCTTAGCGCTCCTTAGCTCACTTGTTAGATTATTACGATATTTTTTGAATGAAACTAAATCAGCAGGATCCTTAGTGAGCATAAAACGCTTGAAAAGCTTACTTTTGCGGTTCATCATTTTCATGTGAAGGGGGGTTACCCATGGTTTTCGGATCTTAGATTTTTTAGTTTTTGTCTTCCATGGAAAGCAGCGTGAGTAGTGTACTTTTAATTTATTAAAAGTCAGCATAGTCAGCACTACTGATTGTGCCTGGCTAACGCCCAGTTGCCTGCTTTCCAATTAAATTCCACTAAGCACAACAGCGCTTACAATGAGAAAGAACAGGGTGCATGATTGTTACGCTTCACTAACCTATTGTTCTCGAGTAGGATCCTCACCTCTGCAGAGTAAATGCTGTAAGTACTCGTTACTACTGGCTTTGGTTCTTCAGCTTGTCCTTAATATTTACCACTGCATAATGCTGGCACGCGGTCAGAATCGCTGTAGAGGCGGCAAGTCGCTCATGGGTTTTAGTTTAGATTGGAACACGGCAACGACATACAAACTTAGCTAGTGCGCCAGCAGGGTGGTGCACAAAAGCACCTGAGCCCCGTGTCAAAAACCCCGCACCAAATGCCTTGCTATTTTGCCCCGTTTTCAAAAGTCCCACGTCCATTGCACCGACGCACAATACGTCGCTCCAGTGTGCGGTCATTTCATTTTAGGTTGCCTGCACGTAAAAGAACTCTCCGGCTTTATGAAGATAAATAAACTTTTATTTTTACTCTAAAGAGTAAAAGTAAAAATTTTACTTTAAAGAGTGAGTTTTGCAAAGCAAATGTTTTGCATACGGCGTGAACGGGCAAAGTAGCCCCAAGTTTTTTTTCTTCCTTTGTATTTTTACACTACGTCTTCCTCAGGTGTTAAATTGTTAAAAAACGGGGAAAATGCTAATGCAAGGGCCGGGTTATCGGCATGCTATACAGAGGATGGGTATAGCATGTGGGAGTTATGGCATGGGACACCTGGTACGGAGCTATAAGCACCCGGGGATTATGGCACGGGGCAAATGATACCGTGGCTATTGCGACGGGTGCTTTGAGCTCGGGGCAATCGTGCTACAACCTGCTAGCCCGGTGTGCGATTTCGTCCTGAAATGTGCAGCTGCATATTTTTTTTTTTTCCGTCTAAACAAGTCTCGCTTTCTTGAACATCACTTTAAATTGCGAGGCAGCTGTAGAATATTGCAAGATACTGTAATGAACATATCGATGGCAATGGCCTAACCAACCGATGCGCAGAAAAACCTTGCTTTTAAAGTGTTTCCTGCGTTCTTCCGACTAGGGGGTGCGTTTTTGACAATAACAGGAAACCACAAGCGTCTCGAGAGACCTGCGGATATATTTATTGTTATGGTGCAATCACACGATATGCTCATATCCAACCATTCTGGACAAAAGCATCTTTGAACAGGAAAGAGTTTATGAACACAATTTTTTCACATATTGTAAAATGTCACTATAACAATCAATATACCCGCAGACCTCCCGTCGACAGGCTAGCATCTTTTTGCTATTAACGTTTTTGGTGTCGTCAAAAGCGTTCCCCGTTGGTTTAATATGGCAGTCTTAACTGCTCTATGCGAGCGATAGAAAAACTTTAAAACAAATATTTTAATACCTATAGGAAGAATGGACCATTAAATTCAATATTTCAATAACAGTACCTTAGAATTTTCTAATTTTAAAAATTTTGGTACAAGAATGTTAGACATGTGAGCTCATAAACAACTTCCCGTTGAAACAATGCGCTTGTGCAGAATTTCTGGGTACGATGGAAGTGTGAAAAGTTTCTAAATGTTTATTGCTTCACGCACGCCAACATATGACGAGGATCTGCAGTAAATAGTTATCATTTGTTTTATAACGAATTGTACGCTGTTCGCAAACAAGGGCCAATGAATAAAGTGCGGTATCCGAGTTTCATGGCCAGGTTTGCAAGATAAACACAGAAAACGTCACGAAAATAAATGTCGAGATCAACGTTGTCCGCATAATGGCATATCTTACCCGATCGTAGAGTGCGAAAACTCGCTCTATGTCCTCCCTTGTTAACTTACTTGCGCCCTGTGAAGAAAGAGAGATTTTCATACTTCAGTACGCTCATACATTCCAGCAGCGCTGTCCAGGCTTTTGCTATACAAACGCGCGTTGTTCTGTTTGCACACACATGTACTGTTTTGTAGGGAAAATTTGAGCTTACATTAATTATAAGACCTGGATTCAGCAGCTGCTGTGATTTTTAATTTCGACTACGAAATCATTTTTTACTGGGGCAGGGATGTTACTGCTTTACTCCAATAAGACACTCTAGAAGTCGACGCTGTTGTTTTCATCGTTTTCAAGTGTGCACGAGTAACACACATCACACCTGCTTGTATAGCTGTCCGTTGCTTTTTTATAATATTCTATGTGCAAAGTTAGCGAAAGCTTTGCAGAGCCATGTGCGGTTCGATGAACTGTGCATTCATGACGCCAAACGGATGACACGCTCGGTCGTCTTTGCTCATAAACGCCGCGCCGAGTGAACCAAAGCAGGTTTCAGAAATCAAAGAGAAGCTTCTGTTGATTAATCCTGAAATGAATGCCACAAACAGAAAGAATTCTGTTTGCGGAGCAAGCTAACGCTACTACTACAGGGTGCGGTGTGGGGCACGAGCAAGATATACGCGTGCGCACAGCTCCGTCCGGTTCTTGGCGTTTCCAGTACTGGACTTCACACCGGGAGCGGATTGTCACGACGCTGCAACCATTTATAATTATCCTTTTTACCATGCTTATCCCTATTAAAATCCCCTAGCGCGTTCGCTAAAAGACTTCGCATTGCAAAGATGCACTGAGATTCCAGCTTCGGCCTTGTTTAGCCGCCGCGCCAAAGTAGTGGGTGTGTCCCGCGAGGCGTCACTGGTGCACAGCCCTTCGAAGCGTGAGCGCGGCACATGCGAAGCAGTGCAGTCTAGCGGTGCAGTCGAGATAGCAGCGACTACCATTCCGCTGTGCTTGCGAGGCGGTGCGCTGGGTTACGCCACTCATCTCGTTCGTATGTCTGCAATTCTGGCCTTTTAAGCAATTAGCGATGCTCTTGAATACTAAACGCGCCCCTGTTGACTGGCGTACGGCAACAACCATGGGAAACCCGTTCCGGTTTTACGACTTCGCGATCGCTTTCGGCATACTTGGGGTCTGCCCAGCACACTTTACTTTTTTCGTTTTCCGAGCGGAAAATGAGACGAAACTAAATTAGTCGCAGCGTACTCTCATTCGAATTTAAACTTCACGTACAGCTCCAAAGTGGGCTCAAGCAGTGGACCGCTGCTTCAGCGTACTGACTGCCTCGCGCTGCAAGAACTCTCTACCCACGGCTAGGAAGACGCGGAGGCAAGTGCGGAGATGATGAGCGGACGAAAAAAAAAAACAGGAAAACGAAATTCTAATCTTTGCGGCGCGCAAGATTTCCGCGCAACTTGAAACCTCGTAACTACGCTACTCTCGAACGCGGCAGAAAGTAATCGGAAACCCCACGTGAAGTCCCTGTATGCAGCCACGGCAACGGGCGGGCGACTCGCGAGGGGTGTACCTCTATGTGCTTCTGCACGTAAATGGGCCGACGCTGTTTCGTCCAGGCCAAAACATTATGACACGATTGTGCGAATTCTGTTCCCCTCCTGGCTGAAGTGCGACCGACGCTGGCGCAGCGACGAACGCAGTTTCGAGTTGCAGTCGGAGCTGATGGGTTCCGTCGTCTGTTGTCGCTGATTTGGCTGTGGCTTACAGTATAGCTATCTTGCCCCATCTTTTCTACCGCTTCGTAAAGAATTTTCATCGGGCATCTTATCCTTGCGAATGCATTTGATGCCATGCAACACTGCAGTGATTTCTATGGATAGCATGCCGGTGGCCAGAAATAGTCGCTATGTGCAGTCCCAGACTAAGAACATCGACATTGTAAGTGGCGTACGCTGCACATGACGCATTGCGCTGGCTGCACCTGCAGGAACCGTTTTCGGTGCGAATTACGTGGGTTTGAGCTATCATCGTTGTCTGCTGACGAAAAGACTTTATTGTACGGGCTGCTGGGGTTCTATGTCAGTGGGTTTCCATGTCTGGGAAGGAAGTGCTTGATAACGTCGCAATTAGCGTCGTCAGGGGTATTCCCCTATGTAGGCATGCTTATTGGTTTGCTGCTCTTTTCGCCGTTCGTACAGTCTGGCTGCAACTGGTCCCGATCGAACTGCCCTCGGATAAGCATTTTGAGAAGTATGAATTAAAGAGCTATCTGCACACTAACCTGGTCAGCTTTTTACGTGACTCGGCAAGTTCTGTTCTGTTTTGTATTCTTAGCAATTTTTTGCTTGCAGTTGTGCAATAATTATCAATTGAAATTCTTTGCTTTCTAAAGCAGCCAATGAAACAAGGTCAGAATAGTGACATGAAACTGTGGTTGAACCTCTCCAAGACGCCGCTATAGTCACGAAACACGGTTAAGCTTAGCGCTTCAAGACAAAACACATGTACAGAGGGCAAAACGCATGTCTAGAACACGCTCAGAGCGTGTTTCGGGCGTAACACGCGATAACTAGCGATAAAATTCGGTTAAAAATGGTCTGGATGTAAACATGTGCAGTTAAACTGATAGAATTTCATCGCCATTTTTTGCCTTCTTGATCGCAGCGGCTTTGGGAGCTCCGGAACACACAGTTTGGTTGTTCTAGGCATGTGTTTTGCCCTCTGTACAACACACAACCTGGTGCTTAAATAGTGTGCTTTCGGTGCAGAACATGCTAATCCCTGTCGCTTGAAAACCTCCGTTCACGAAGGTGCCTGTAGATTGGAAGAAGTCAAGGTGAAAGGAACGGTAAGTTCGACAAACCGGTGAACGTTATCTAAATGCAAAGTGCCATACATTTATAGGTGTCCCGAACATCCACACACAATAAGTGCTCACACTTCGTTGCCAGCTGAGGATTATTTGGATCATAGTGGGGTTCTTTGCGTCACAGTGTATAGGTGCTACGTGCGACGAAAGCCCTGCTACTTTTTCTTAAGGACACAGGCCTTATACGCACCCTGTGATAACCGTGTGTGTGTATGTATCTGTGAGCGCGAGTGTTTTGTGTGAATGTGTTTTGATCATCATTCTCACCCTCGACTGGAGTAGCCTGTCGTGTAGATCGCCAGGCTAACCTCTCCAGTGTTCATCAAAGGGAACCTCCTCCTGCACCACCCTGAGACTCTCGAACCTCACAGAGTAGTCAGTTATGGAATGCGTCTGTTCTTTTATAACAGCGGACGATGCAGAGAAGTGCGCAGTGCAGCAAAGGTGCTGAGTCGCTGTCGTCACCAGGTCGCCTTTTGCTCTTTGTCGGCGCATCGGTAGAGATAAAAAGAATATTGGGTTGGCCTACCAAATCTTGAACGCCGTTTTCCCTTCTCGTGTGGTTTACACTGAGTGTAGCACCCTTTAATTGTTAACTTATAAAGGTGATGAGGTCACCAGGCAGCGCCTCGGTGGAGCCAGTGCTGTGTCGCAGTGAGCATTCCAACAACGTGAAAAATGGTGGGCCCAATAACAAAAGGTGGTCGCAAGTCATGCGCGTATAACCTTACTCTTACAGAGTATTGCCGCACCTGCTTTGCATTTACGGTGCGAAAAATACGTCCTGCTGGATAACGGTGTTTAACGTCGTTAACAATATTTGCATGAAAAGCGTCAGTATTCGGCAAATCTATAAAGCTTTGTAACGAAGTGCGGGTCACGCGGACTACCACCATTTATATCGGTTGCTTTTGCCGGTTATGTCCGCCAGGGGCACGAAGCAGAAGGCGATGCTTCGCCTTATGGGAGCAGTTTGTCCGCACGGGATGAGCGCCTGCTATAGCACAGCCGTTCGCGCACAAAGCCACGAGTGAGCAGCTATTCAGCCGGCAGGCGCTCCACTATGTGCTGGTGGCAGCTCCACTACTAAAGCAGATCGTGCGCACGCGACGTCCCTGCATCGGCCGATGTGCCACTGATGTGCTATTCGAAGCTGACGCGCACTGAAAAATAGAGCAGGCGCGAACTCCGCCTTATGCATGGAGTTTGTGCTATGGCAAGCCGCGCACAGACCAGGGTCGCCGCCTGTGCGCACGCGCATTCATTTAAAATGACGGGTGCGCTGGCCCTTTGTCTTTCAGGGACGCCTGGCTCGCAAAGCGCCAGCTGGTGCGAGCATTTCGGACGTTGAGCGCAGCGTGGATATAGGGGGCATTTTTCTACGGCATTGAAAGGAGGGCTTTTTTTTTTTTTTTGAAGCCGCTCTAGGTCAAGTGGGGCGTCTACATCGTAGCTGCTGGTTAATAAAGGAGCGTTTTTTAAAAAATAACTTATGGCTTAAAAAGTAGACACAAAAGAATTCCAGGTTTAAACGGTCGCACGTCTCCAATAAGGGCACCTAATTCCAAGCTGACTGCTCTAATATAATTAATTTTTTTCCTCCTCGAGAGCTAACGAAAATTTGCATGCCGATACACATCTATTTATGCAGCGAGGGCCCTTTACAAGCAACATGCCCTTGGAGGTGGGCCTTGAAGCGAAGCACTGTGTCCGCAACCGCTGTCGGTGTCAAGCTAACTCGCAACTCGGCGCAGGGCCTCTCGATTCTCCGACACGTCGTATGTTTTCTTCAGGCCATAAACATATCACCATGTTTTCCGTACAATGTATATTTAAAGCTGGTATCTGTGGCACTGATGCTTTATTACTCTTTTTTTTTTTCTGTCTTTTTCTGACACTGACAAATTGCAGCGCAGTCAGTGCTTTCCGCGCTGTTTGCGCTGCGCATAGCGTGGGATGTAACACTGCCACCTTGCGATCTGTAATATGGATGGGATCATTTTAGTCGGATGACATTTTGTTGGTGATGCCCTCGTGTCCGTAACATTGATCTGCTCGCTAAGCAACGGATTAGCTAAGCAAGTTGATTAAGCAGGGAGAATACGAAGTGGAGGTAGGCCGGCCTAATTAATGCTCGCGAGTGGCGCTGAAGCGGCCCGAATCCCGTCGACCTTTCGCTCGCATCGACTCGAGCGCGCAAGTGGTGGGCTGTTCCAGGGCGGCCAGCCATGAACCCGAGTGCGCGGTGAAGCGAACTGGCGCAGGCGCGCTACTTCTACGGCAGGCGGTGGTGCGGCGGGGCGCGGTGCCGTGCCGCAGCAGCACGTACAGAGAGACATTCGGCAGTCCACTATTGGTGGGGCTACGGAGACCACACTTATCAGGCATGCCCACGGCACTCCCGTGGTGGTACGTACCGCTGTCGCATCAGTTAGCTGTGCAGGGCAACAAATGTAAGGGCGGGTCACAAAGCGTGGAAGAGGAGAACGCCCTGCCGGGCGAGAAAAAAGAAGTAGGCTGCCAGAGAACGCTCGGGGCCCGCAAGAGCGGCCCCGGGCTCAAGAGAACGCGAGGCCCCGTCATGGGCCGTAGTCACTGACAAGAAGGATGAGGGTGAGCAAACACTGCCTCGTGGATGAGCGTGGATGAGCGCCTTGGTGAGCATGTGCAGCTGGCATTCTCACAAAGTTCCAAGCCCCCGACTGCTGCATTTTATTTCCCTTTGCACGCCAATCCCGAGCGACACGCCAATACAGGTTCAAGCAGAGCTCTTCGAACAGGGGGAGGTACCGAAACCAGCCACGCTGCGAGCGTGGGTTTTTCGCGAACATAACACTGCATGCGTCTACCCCTGCGAGTTGGCACACATGTGTTTGATGAAAACATTAGTAGCCGTTTGTCCGTACATTGTAAGTACACGTGGCACCCATTCAGTAGGCGTGTCTTGCTCAAAAAAATGTAATGAAGCAAAAGTGAACAGAGCTGCACAGACGTGCTGAAATCACCGCGGTGAGCTAAATACGTTGGCGACTTCGGCTCACTGTCTTTATTGTAGTTGACTGCAGACGAAAAATTGCGCAGGAAACATATAAGCATAGCCGAATGCTCACTGATTACCTCATGTACTGACAAACGGCCTAGACCGTGCGCCTTCTCATCCTGTACAGCAGGTGGAAAATTTGTGAGTGAAGTCGTGACACCGTTGCATGTCGCCGCCGCCACTCTTTTTTATTTCAGTATTGACCTGACATGTCGAAGAATATTCCAACGCGGCTGCCTCCGTCACTGCTGCTGTAAACTTTAGCCAGTAGCGTAAGTAAACGCGGATTAATTAATTCTCCATGGCAGCAGCAAATTTAAATTCACGAGCTCCCAGTGAAGCATTCTACGCATAACAGTAATGCATGCTTGGTAATTTCCTGTGATGACAATTTGACATGGCAGAAAAATTAACCTTGTAACATGAAGTTCGGAGCCCGGCTGTTAGTTCAAGCGATGCAGTGAAGTATATTTCTTGAGCTGTAACCAGCACGCAAACATGAAATTATTACTAATTGCTGCACGACGCCTATCTTGACTGATTTATATAAATTTGAGCTATTTCACTCAAGGCTGCCTAGTATGATAAAGTAGATACTATAGTAATGTAGCGAATTTTGTGCACGATGGTTGGGCGCGTGGTTTACGGTATTAACGGTCTGTGTTCATAACGCTCTAACTTAATTGCCACACGTACGTCATTTCGGATATCACTGCCGCTCGAACCTACTGTTCTGTGTTAGTGTCCGCCATCTGCGCACTGCACGAAATACTGTGGTCAGCAGCAATCTGTGCAGTGCACAATGCTGTACGACGTTTATGAACTGCCGGTTGCCGCGTGGCTGAAGATGATACTCGCGGGCACAGCTACCAGGATAATCACTTTTTTTTTTCACTAATCCTATGGCCTGCATTCGGAACCAGTGTTGAAGTAATCTGGAGACTTTTACGTGCTGAATAATCTGTTTTGCTCTAAACGAGCAACGGATTTTAAAAAAATGAAAGTGGATGTAGATATGAAAAACCAATAACCGTAAAATAGAAACAGTGAAAACTTTCGGGCAGTTGCTGACGGCATGTTATGACGCGAAATTCGTGTGCCGTGTTAAAAAATACTATGCTGAAATTACGACCTGATTTGGTGAATTAATACAAATAAATGAAGAATTTGCATAATGAGGGCTAACGTAGATCTGCTTCGCAGTCGGCGCGCCTGCAAAGCAGTTAGGACTGAGAAGGCAGCCTGTATTGTGGCATGCTAATGCTGAAGAGTGGCAGCTCTGTCTTTGGAACAAGGACGTCGAATATTCTTCGGCTGTTATTTTTTGAAGCATAGAACGTGCCTAATTTTTCAATAGCACAAAAAGGATGTCAGTCGACGAATTTGCAGAAGCATATGCGCTGCATACTTCACATCGATTTTTTTTTTAATCGACAGCAAGCCCGTTTGCAGGCATACATTTTCAACACATTAAGTCCTGCCCAACTGTTAAGAGACGGATGGACACAAGAAGGAAGCCTTCGTGATGGAAGTGGCGCAAAGGACGGGAAAAAAGGACAACACGACACAAGCCTTGTGCCCTGCTTCCATCAAGAGTCCAATCCAACTAACCCAGCTTTCCACCTTCCTGAAGAAACAAGTCTCATGCGGTTTGAGAAGTAACTTCAGTAAAATGAAGCAAAAACAATGATTTGAGACTTCATGGCTGCAGTAATTTATGTTCACCT